>NC_090725.1:72473140-72476297 GCF_036898095.1 Palaemon carinicauda
GGCAGACGTTGTCAGCAGCTATGGCAATTTGTTTATGAATTGTGGAACAAATTAGGATGATCTATTTCCGTCTTATCTACCTTTTTTACTTTCGAGAACTTACTGTAAAGTAAATGTGATAAGATTCTGTTTATACATCTGATGTTTACGCATATACATGTATACAGTATACTGAGGCATGTACTCCCCGACATAAATATGGATAGAATTCCGGGATCGAGTACTCGGGAAAAGGTTTCGAGATTAAGAAACATTGTGTGAGACTAGGTGGTATGAGAGAAACCCACATATTTGCAGTAGGTCTATAAGGTTAAAATAATGCAAAGATTATTGGTAATTTTCATGATATATCGAATCTTTCTTTTTATGATTCATGTATGAGACTAGGTGGTATGAGAGAAACCCACAGATTTGCTGTAGGCCTATAAGGATAAAATAATGCAAAGATTATTGGTAATTTTCATGATATATCGAATCTTTCTTGTTATGATTCATGTACACATCCTTGATAGAGAAGGAATTAAAATACGAATAATGTATTTACAGAAATATAGAAATATTCTAAAGGCTAGACACAATTACACATTGTATAGCCTTTACTAAGAAGTGTTAAAATCGAAAAATAATGATTAATCATTTGTCTTCTATGGAATCCATACATTGGGAATCGAGGAGTGAATAAGGGCCATTTAACCCTTTTGCCCCTAAAGGACGTACCGGTACGTTCTTGCAAAACACTGTTATTTACATGTTTTTTGCATGTTTTTGATAACTTTATGAGAAACTTCAGGCATTTTCCAAAAGAATGAGACAAACCTGACCTCTCTACGACAAAAATTAATGCTGTTAGAGCAATTTGAAAAAAATATATAGCAAAATGTGCTCGAAATTTAACCTTATGGCGGAGGTTTAAGAAACCATCAAATGACGAGCATTACTCTAGTTCAGTGGTTCTTAACCTGTGTTCGATCGAACCTCAGGGGTTCGGTGAACCAGTCACAGGGGTTCGGCGGAGGTAACATAACACAAAGGATATGAGAGTTACACTTGCCAAGGTTTAGCCAAGAAATTCTGAAATTGCCTCTGAAAGGCAACAACATAAGTCACGTTGACATGCAAAAAGTATTCATTATGTTTTTGTTTTCGTGCGAAGTTCATATTTTATTGAATTTTTTCTTTGAACAAATTGGTTCTGTGTGCAAATGATGCATGGTTCATATTTTGCACTAACACAATATACTGTATACCTATTCTTTGAATTTGAAATATATGTTGATATATTTAGGTGCAACTTTCTTTTTCTTTTCCCCCTTATTCCATTTACCTATATTATATATTTATTTCCAACAGTGAAGGGTTCGATGAGTGTACATATGACACTTGAGGGGTTCAGTAAATCAAACAAGGTTAAGAACCACTGAGTCTAGTTCCTAGTTTGGGAAAACCCAACCGAAGTAATAAATCATTTTTTTCCAATGCCAACCTATTTATTCGTCGTCACACTTTATTTACATGACGCTGTGTGTGACAGGATGTAACACAATGGCGTTGACACACAATACCTTTCTAATATCGCGTCATCTTACAATCAGCATAACCCACTACGTCTAGCAGCGGTGGGTTTTCCCAGCTGAACCTCAGGGAAGAGGCCAGCGAAAGCACACCACTAGGAATTCCGTCCTCCCGTACGGAGGTGAAAGTAGCTCGAGTATCTGTTTAGTTTGTTTGTGATTTACCCGTTATTTACGAGAACCTGGATGTTTTTCGTGAAATTCGTGGCTGTAAGCACGATCTGGGTAAAGTACCTCAACCGTGGTTGTTAGGTATCATCATTATTATCATTACTATCCAAGCTACAACCCTAGTTGGAAAAGCAAGATGCTATAAGCCCAGGGGCTCCAACAGAGAAAAATAGCCCAATGAGGAAAGGAAATAAGGAAATAAATAAATGAAGAGAACAAATTAACAATAAATCATTCTAAAATAAGTAACAACGTCAAAACAGACATGTCATATATAAACTATTAACAACAACAAAAACAAATATGTCATAAATAAACTATAAAAAGACTCATGTCCGCCTGGTCAACAAAAAAGCAGTAAACGTGAGAGATTTGTTTATCATTAAAGATAACTTGCATGTAGAGAAATGTATCGAAAAGTCAGTAGATATCTTTAGCGGCCCTTCATAGTGGAGAGAAAACGATCCATAATAGATAATGACTGATAACAATTCCCGTTCACCTCCACTAATGATGATTATCGCAGCAGTCATAAGTTAAGGATGGACAGGATGTCACTAGAACGTAAATAAACAGAGCTTTCTATAGAGCGGAGTAATGTCGAGAAGAAAAACAGCTCTCTCCTCTCTCTCTCTCTCTCTCTCTCTCTCTCTCTCTCTCTCTCTCTACGTCACGAGAACGTAAATAAACAAGAGCTTTCTATAGAGCGGAGTAATGTCGAGAAAAACAGCTCTCTCCTCTCTCTCTCTCTCTCTCTCTCTCTCTCTCTCTCTCTCTCCAGGATGTCACGAGAACGTAAATAAACAGAGAGCTTTCTATAGAGCAGAGTAATGTCGAGAAAAACATTCTCTCTCTCTCTCTCTCTCTCTCTCTCTCTCTCTCTACAGGATGTCACGAGAACGTAAATAAACAGAGAGCTTTCTATAGAGCGGAGTAATGTCGAGAAAAACAGCTCTCTCTCTCTCTCTCTCTCTCTCTCTCTCTCTCTCTCTCTCTCTCTCTCTCTCTACAGGATGTCACGAGAACGTAAATAAACAGAGAGCTTTCTATAGAGCAGAGTAATGTCGAGAAAAACAGCTCTCTCCTCTCTCTCTCTCTCTTCTCTCTCTCTCTCTCTCTCTCTCTCTCCTCTCTCTCTCTCTCTCTCTACAGGATGTCACGAGAACGTAAATAAACAGAGAGCTTTCTATAGAGCAGAGTAATGTCGAGAAAAACAGCTCTCTCTCTCTCTCTCTCTCTCTCTCTCTCTCTCTCTCTCTCTCTCTCTCTCTCTCTCTCTCTCTCTCTCTCTCTCTCTCTCCAGGATGTCACGAGAACGTAAATAAACAGAGAGCTTTCTATAAAGCAGAGTAATGTCGAGAAAAACAGCTCTCTCCCTCTCTCTCTCTCTCTCTCTCTCTCTCTATCTCTCTCTC
>NC_090725.1:72479297-72486797 GCF_036898095.1 Palaemon carinicauda
TGCTGCCGTATCTACATTTCTCTCTTTCTTTATAGTTCAAAGTTCAAAGTTGGAGCAAATGCTTTTTTGTTGACCAGGCGGACATGAGTCTTTTTATAGTTTATATATGACATATTTGTTTTTGACGTTGTTAATAGTTTATATATGACATATCTCTTTTGACATTACTTTTTTTTAGAATGATTTATTGTTAATTTGTTCTCTTCAGTTATTTATTTCCTTATTTCCTTTCCTCACTGGGCTATTTTTCCCTATTGGAGCCCCTGGGCTTATAGCATCTTGCTTTTCCAATTAGGGTTGTAGCTTGGATAGTAATAATAATAATAATAATATCACTGGACACCCATGGACACATTACACCCTTTTCTCTTGATTAACATTTATTAATTGCTCGTAACTCTCTCCTCTTTAAATAGACTCATCATAGAATTTTGTAACCACTCCCTCCATAGTCACCATACATCCTGAACAACCTTCAAAATATTATCTTACCAATTCTAACCAGTGGTTTTTTTTTTTTTTTTTTTTTTTTTTTTTTTTTTGGGTGGGGTGGGGGGTGTACACTTAAAGGGGAAAATTTGCATGTATATACAGCTTTTTCCCTTTACATTCAGTCCTCTCACACAACTTTTTTGAAACAGTTGATTTCAACTGTGCCTCTATTCTGGGCTCTATAATGAAGGAATCTTCATCATAGTGTGCATTCACCCAGATCCTTCCTATTCTTTTTTATCTCTTACGCAGAAATCCATTTGCTTACTAACCGATTTCTCTGCCTCTAGGTCTGTGTAGAACAACTCTGATTTACCCTTAAGTCTATGTTGACATTTTCTCTGATGATACAATTAACTTTTTTTTTTTTTTTTTTTTTTTTTTTTTTTGGCTAAATTTCTCCCTGACAATTTTCTCCAAATTTTGTGTAGATTTAGGTGTGGAGGGAAAGAGGTGGGTAATGAGGATTACTTGTACAATATGTTTTAACGCTTAAGTTTCTAAAAATCATTCCAGCCGTAACAATTCTCCCCTAGATAATAAAGAGCAAGTGTCTGGCTAAATATATATATATATATATATATCTTTATATTTATATATCTATCTATATATATATATATATATATCTTTATATATATATATATATATATATATCTTTATATATATATATATATATATAATGTGTGTATGTATGTATGGTAACACTGAACAGAATTGTGAAACGTTCAAGTACTCGGTCTCTCCCTCCCCCTCGGGCAATGCGGAGAGGGAGTTGTATAAATCCGACAGGTACACTTGGAAATCACAATCTCTAAAAATTGCCAAAATGCGGAGTTTGTAGTTAGGAAACGAGTAGGAGTGGGAATGGTCTACTCTGTGTGAGCGTGTGTGTGCGTATCTATATAAATATTTAGCCCTCATTTTTGACGGGTCTCGTACACTAGTCAATGAATAAATATGGAGTGTCCCGTTTTGTTAGCAAATCCACGTTCCATTAAAGACGAGTAAAGGTACCGTGACACTTGCACGACTTTTTGCCACGAATTTGTCGTGGCAAGTCGTGACATTTTGTGGCACGAACTGGAAGATAAAAAAAAAAAAATACCTCAGAATCACAGCTGACCTGTCCACATTGACACGAACTGGCACGACGAGTTCACGCATAGTTTGCGCACTTCCTGCATCGTCCCGACGAGTTCACGAACAGTTCGCGCATAGTTCACGACCCGGTCACGAAATTTTGTCGTGACCAAAATTTTGAACATTTCAAAAATCTCGTCACGACATGCCACGATGTCACGACGGGTTTACGAACACTTCACGCCAGTTCACGACTCGAGTCGTGACAATGCGTGCCACAAATTCGTGCAAGTGTCAGCCTGGCTTAAGGGTGTGTCACGAATGGCCCGTTTCCCTGTTTTAGGATAATACTATAAAGGACTTTTGCACACAAGAAATTTTGCTTTTGAAAGACTTTGTGTTCTTTTAGAGGAGAAAATCCATCCCATCATAATTCATTGTTTATTTAATTAATAGCAACAACCTTCGGCATTTAAATCCTTATTTCATCTACCTGGTGTTTAATAAAGAAAAAGAAAAAAATAATAATGGCACCAAAAATAATATCTGAGCATGAGAACAAACGTTTCAGAAAACCAATCAAAGATAAATTTGGTGAAATAATAGCAACAACCTTCGCCATTTAGATCCTTATTTTATCTGTCTGGTGTTTAATAAAGAAAAAGAAAAAAAATTAATAATGGCACCAAAAATAATATCTGAGCATGAGAACAAACGTTTTAGAAAACCAATCAAAGATAAATTTGGCGAAACGTAAGCATTTTCAAAAATAGGGAAGCAAGTTACGTAGTACTTAAACTTCTACATAAAAATGTACCAAATGTTCATATTACGTAAATAGTAAGAAGATACGTTTAATGTAAATAAAATAGGATTGAAAATTTCTAATAAAAAACTTTTCACGAGTCGATACATTCTTCATTTAAAAACATATTTAGATAAATAGTCAAAATTGAAATTGTAAATATTGTAAATAACAGTATACCTATGTTAAATAAAAAAGTTATTCATGTAAATATACTACCATGTGTGTGTGTGTATATATATATATATGTGTGTGTGTGTGTGTGTATGTATATATATATATACTGTATATATATATATATATATATATATATATATATATATATATTATATATATATATATATATATAACTGTAAGAATTGTAAATATGTATTTCATAATAAAAGATAAAAAATTTCAAAATTTTAAGTCTCTCTCTCTCTCTCTCTCTCTCTCTCTCTCTCTCTCTCTCTCTCTCTCTCTCTCTCTCTGATTTTATTTGCACTGATATGTCTTAGTCATCGCCAAATCAGCACTTTATTCAAGAAAAAAAAAAGGTAAATTGAAGTCTCCAATCCTATCATTTCCTAATTAGAGTCTGGTAAAAACATGTATCCATAAAAAAACAAGAAAAAAGGATTAATGGAAATACCCGAACAATAGTGTCGCATTTTGTCTTCAATTAACAGTTATTGAATTAGAAAAGTTGAAGTCATGGAGTCAGGCGCCCTTTACGTGCCGTCCCGTGCGCCTGTGTGTGTGTATATATATATATATATATATATATTATATATATATATATATATAATATATATATATATATATATATATGACAAAAACAAGGTAAAAGACATCATATACCTAGACTTTCGATGGTCAAAATTAGAACAAAGGGCATCATTGACGAGCCAGCTGATTGGACCGAAGATTGGCTAACAAACAGAATAAAAAAGATTTGTAATCAATGGAGAAGCCTCAGAGTGGGCAGCTGTTACAAACAGAGTACTTCTAGGATCCGTCCTTGCCCCATTACTGTTTTTGATTTACGTTAACAACATAGATTTAGGATTAACTATAGTAGAATAGCCAAATTTGCACACGATACTAAACTAGGCATAAAAGCTACGAACTCAGTTAAGATTTAGAAGCCTTAAAAGAGAATCTAAGTTGTGAGTATGGTCCAGAAAATAGCAAATATTTTTCGGCTGAGAAATGCAAAGTTATGCACATTGGTTATAGTAGCCGACAAACAGATAACTTATAGGAAGTGGACGAAGTGGAAGACCTCGGCATTATTATTAGCAAAGATTTGAAGTACACCAAACAGAGCATAAAAGTTGAAAAGAAAACAGAGAAGCTAATCTCCTCCTGCACCTATTGACGCAAAGGGCCACAGTTAGATTTCGCCAGTCGTCTCTATCTTGAGCTTTTAAATCAATACTTTTCCATTCACCATCTCCTACTTCTCGCTTCAATGTCCTCAACCATGTAGGCCTATGTCTTCCAAATCTTCTAGTGCCTTGTGGAGCCCAGTTGAAAGTTTGGTTAACTAATCTCTCTTGGGGAGTACGAAGAGCATGACCAAACTACCTCCATCGACCATTCATCATGATCTCATCTACATATGGCACTCGAGTAATCACTCTTATTGCTTTCCTTTTAATCCTGTCCTTCCATTTAACTCCCAATATTTTTCTGAGGGTTTTGTTCTCAAATCTACAAAATCTATTGGATATTATTTCATTGACATACCACGATTCATCTCCATAAAGGAACATCTATCTCATTAAATTGATATATACCCTGATTTTTATATGTAATTTCAGGCGATTTGATTTCCAGATTTTACTTAACCTTGCCATTTTCTGGTTTGCTTTTTTCAATCTTTCATTAAACTTGAATTCTAAAGATCCTGTATTAGAGATCTTAGTTCCTAAATATTTAACTGATTCCACCTCATTAATCTTTTCTTCCAATGATATTTTATCTTCCATTGAATATTCCGTTCTCATCATCTCTGTCTTTCTATTTATCGTGAGCCCAACCGCATGTGATATATCATGCATTCTAGTAAGCAAGCTTTGCAAGTCCTGTGTTGTTCTGCTAATAAGGAAAGCCTGCATAAGCACACACTAGGTCAGCTAATTTCCTGTTACCAATCCAGTCCAATCCTTCTCCACCATCCCCAACTGTTCTATGCATTACAAAATTCATGAGGAGACTAAACAACATAGGTGACGACACATTCCCTTGGAGTAAGATTAACTTCTAGATCGGTTCCGCCCATCCGGAGGTGAGGGATTTTCTGATCAAAGTATTGAGAGAGAGAGAGAGAGAGAGAGAGAGAGAGAGAGAGAGAGGGGGGGGAGATATTTATTTCTAGCTCGCTTCCACCCATCCGGAGGTGAGGGATTTCCTGATCAAGAGAGAGAGAGAGAGAGAGAGAGAGAGAGAGAGAGAGAGATGTGGAACATTTGAGATAGAAGAGGTAAGTAGGAAATTTCTCTCGTTAGAGGAATAAAATGAAAGACGTAAATATCTTGAAGAAGTTATAGTTGAATATATACTGTGATAGCACGATGATTAAAATGGTTGCAGAAACAGAAGATAGCTTTGCCAAGCTCTAGAATCTGAAAATATTCCGAATTTTCCCTTTTTCCATCTTATTCTGCTGTTCTTCCTAATGATCAAATATTATTCAAAAATTTGATTTGTTTTTTGAAAGATTGGACTGATTTTGTAATTCACAGAAAGGAAGGTTTCTCTAAATAATAATCAGCAAAGGATGTACCCATTTGGATAAGATGTAATAGTCTGACATAAAAAATACATACATTGGAACATAATAGAGTTCCAATGGCTATTTCTACTTCGACTATTAAGGGTTCTTATTTCACAAAATCGCAAAGTTATATCTTTCTAAATTAGGTCAACTACATAAGTCTGGCAATTTATCATTTTTATATTAAAGAAAAAATTGATTCTTTGTATATTGATTCGATATACTCCTCAAGAGTCACAGAGATCCGAAGTGTTCTCTTCCTTAAAGGGGAGTATAACCCCTTTATAGGAGAGACTCCCCCTTCAGTAGGAAACAGCTTTCTGGCTATCTATCAATTTATGTATGTATGTATGTATGTATGTATGTATATATGTATATAATATATTGTATATTCATGTATGTATTTGATGAATCATTGTAGCTCAATCCGATCCGTGTGAACTACAGTGTGGGCGTCTGATTCCAGTCCCAGCTCAGGTTGGCAAGATTCATCGAAACATGGTCCCCACTGTACCAACCGTGTGTTACACAATTGTACATAATTCCTTTTGTATATATTATGCTTGTATCTTTGCTCTTCCCTCGCACTAAAACGAACATGAAAATTCATGTCTCCGGTTTTCCTCTGTAACATTGTCTGTCTTGTGAACATGTTATGTCCTGTTGCCTTGAGGTTTTGTATATAAAGGCGAGTGTTCTATAATAATATAACTCAGTTGATTGCATCCTGCCTTTGAGTTCACAACCTTCTCCCTACTTCGTCACATTGGTGACCCCGGAGCGACTCGCTCCTCCCGCCTCCCCCCCCCCTCCACCTCTCACCGGTACTATGATGCCGTCAACGCATACCTTCTGCAGCAGTACTCGCCGTCGCCAGCCGCCCGTATAGCAATGCCTTTTTAGCTCTCTCAACAACCGTTGGGGGACCAAAGGGCTTCGCTCACCCTCGGGAAAATGACCAGTAACACTCGCCTGCAACCTGCCGCAGTCGTGAATGCTGTAGGACATACACGCCTATGAATGCCGTAGGACATACACGCCTATGAATGCCGTAGGCCTATGAATGCCGTAGGACACGCCTATGAATGCCGTAGGGCACACTCGCCTATGAATGCCGTAGGACACGCTTATGAATGCCGTAGGACACACACGCCTATGAATGGCGTAGGACACACTTGCCTACCTCGTGACGAGCCGGAGCGGCAACACAGCCACCCATCATCCACCACTCGCTCGCACCCCAACCATCGACTTCTACAGCCACTCACTGCCGCTAATCGGTGCAGTTTTTACTACTACCTCTCCAGATTCAGGGCACCTATTTAACATGTTCAGTATGTCATTTTTAGAGGGGGAGCCATGTACCAACCGTGTGTCACACGATCGTACATACTTCATTTTGTGTATATATTGCTTGTATCTTCGCTCTTCCCTCGCACTAAAACGAACATGAAAATTCATGTCTCCGGTTTTCCTCTATAACATTGTCTGTCATGTGAACATGTTATGTCCTGTTGCCTTGAGGTTTTGTATATAAAGGCGAGTGTTCTATAATAATATAACTCAGTTGATTGCATCCTTCCTTTGAGTTCACAACCTTCTCCCTACTTCGTCACACCACCAAAGACTAGAGGTCCCCACTCCATTAACCTGGAAGTGGGAAGCATAAACGCCATGGACGAGTGGTTAAATCATTTCATTCTTTTATATATAATGACATCGATTCCTTTTTTTCTCTCTCTCTCTTTTATTTTCTTCCGTATATTTCTCTTCTTCATTATTTCAGGCAGCAAAACTCTAGAGATCACTAGTCATCGGCTGCAAGTCCATCCAGTTGTAAACTGGTAGGCTACTAGCATTTGCTGGGGGTAAAAAAAGGGGAGTGAGAGTAGTAACATCCACTCACCCCTCCCAAGGACTCGACGATATGCTAAAGAATACACATGCAAACATACGAGTATATATATATATATATATATATATTATATATATATATATACGTGTATATATATATATATATATATACGTGTGTATATATATATATATATATATATATTACAAAACCTCTCTCTCTCTCTCTCTCTCTCTCTCAGACGCTGTAAACTCCAAAAATGTAACTGGATTAACCCTATCGAAACAACTGGAAGGAATCCGAGCCGAGGTCATATCCCTCCGAAGGGAATACCCTTCGGCTAATCCACCCTTTTTTCCTCACTCTTCAGAAATCTCTCACGTAGAATTGAGGGTGAGAAGTAAAAAAAAGTGAACACCACCCCTCATGTTGCAACGGTAT
Organism: Palaemon carinicauda; assembly: GCF_036898095.1. Taxonomy (NCBI): domain Eukaryota; kingdom Metazoa; phylum Arthropoda; class Malacostraca; order Decapoda; family Palaemonidae; genus Palaemon; species Palaemon carinicauda. The sequence continues at coordinate 72,486,729 of NC_090725.1, forward strand.
TTTTTCCCCTTTGGGGTTTTTGGGAGGAAGCTGGGGAATGGGGAGAATCTCAAGGTAGGAGGAATTAAT
>NC_090725.1:72491797-72504297 GCF_036898095.1 Palaemon carinicauda
CCCTTAAATATTCATAGTTGAAGTCTGCTTGCTGTTGTTTTATGTTAATTTATTGATTTGTAAATTCATTTTCTTACTGCCTGTCTTCATTTTCTCGCAGGTTTTAAGCAAACTCATTTGCAACATGAATACGAAAACTCAATCATTTTTTGCATATGCTTTAACAGATTTGCAATTTGCATTGTAGCAATTCTTCTTTTTATCATTATTACACTGATTTGTAACTTTCCTTTTTAGCTTTTTAGCTTTTTTTTACAATCTCTTCCGATGAGGAAACCGGTCCACTCGGCAATGACCCCTTTTTTTTTTTTTTTTTTTTTTTTTTTTTTTTTACCAAAAAGCAAATTCTATGTTAACGTGTATTAGTTATACCGACTCGAAATCCTTCGCTTTACTTGTGTCGCTCAATTTAATCATATACGTGTATGCAAACTTGTCCTTCCAGTGCATTTGTATTCAAGACATCTATTATTTAACTGTATTAGGATTGTAAAAGATTTTGCAGTCTTCTTCTAAAGTGTGTGATTGCCATTATAATAGTATGCTATTTTTGTCATTTTTGTGTTATTTATAATCCGTAAAAGTACTGTACATACTGTATATATGTATATATATATGTATATATATATATATATATATATATATATATATAGATATATATATAGATATATATATATAGATATTTATATATTTATATATATATATATATATATATATATGTGAGTCTGTTTTATATATATGTAAATATATATGTGTGTATATATACTTATATAGAATATACATATATACACTATATATATGTGTGTATGTGTCTATTATATATATATATATATATATATATATGTATACATACATATATATATATATATATATATATATGTTTACAGGATTTTGATTAAGATGTTCAATGTAACATACGAGTGGATGTTTTTGTAACTATTGCATGGATGGATAATAAAAACGCCCAGTATATCAACGTGAATTGATAGAGATGAGAAATCCCTAACGATGAAAAAATATTTCTCTCTCTCTCTCTCTCTCTCTCTCTCTCTCTCTCTCTCTCTCTCTCTCTCTCTCTCTCTCTCTTCTTCTTCTTCTTGTAAAATTGATGACAGCTGTAATGCATGATTCCTTTTGTTTCAAATCCTAAGAAAATCCCAAAGATTTGAATATATTCTATAGACATAGGAAAACCTTTTAGGTTTATCGTAGACTGAGATTTTTTATTCTTTCGTAGATTAAATGATTAATTAAATCAGAATTATTAGTTTTTAACAATAATGTAAAGATTCCCATGTTCCAATGAGCTTATATAATGAGGTATAATATATGGTATTAATCTCAAGTGTATTATTATTATTATTATTATTATTATTATTATTATTATTATTATTATTATTATTTGCTAAGCTATAACCCTAGTTTGGAAAAGCAGGATGCTGTAAGCCCAAGGGCTTATTATTATTATTATTATTATTATTATTATTATTATTATTATTATTTGCTAAGCTATAACCCTATTTGGAAAAGCAGGATGCTATTTCAAGGGACTCCAATAGGGAAAATAGCCCAGTGAGGAAATGACATAAATAAACTACAAGCGAATTAATTATCGATTAAAATTAAATATTGTAAGAATAGTGACAACATTAGAATAAATCTTTCATATATAAACTATAAAAACTTAAAAAAAGGGGAAAAGAAAATAAGATAGAATAGTGTGCCCGAGTGTACCCTCAAGCAAGGGAACTCTAACCCAAGAAGTGGAAGACCATGGTACAGAGCTTATGGCACTACCCAAGACTAGAGAACAATGGTTTGATTTTGGAGTGTCCTTCTCCTACAAGAGCTGCATACCATAGCTAAAGAGTCTCTTCTACCCTTACCAAGAGGAAAGTAACCACTGAACAAATACAGTGCAGTAGTTAACCCCTTTGGTGAAGAAGAATTATTTGGTAATCTCTTTGATGTCCAGTGTATGAGGACAGAGGAGAATCTGGAAAGAATAGGCCAGATTATTCGGTGTATTTGTAGGCAAAAGGAAAATAAGCCGTAACCTGAAAGAAGGATCCAATGTACTACTGTCTGGCCGGTCAAAAGACCCCATAACTCTCTAGCGGTAGTATCTCAACGGGTTGTTGGTGCCCTGGCCAACCTACTACCTACTGCCAAGTGTCAATCTCGTAGTCATGATAAGGCATTAAAATGAAGGAGAGAAAAGAAATACAATGCACAACAGGTGAGAGATTACAAATTGAATAATCTCTCTCTCTCTCTCTCTCTCTCTCTCTCTCTCTCTCTCCTCTCTAGGATATAAAAAGGCGGGATTTCGTTTTCACTTTCGATTTCAAAGTCACACACCGTTGCCCCGGGCGGGTGAAAACCCAAGGTCTGTGGACGATAAAATTCTCTCTCTCTCTCTCTCTCTCTCTCTCTCTCTCTCTCTCTCTCTCCTGGCGTCCTGGAGCGGATAGTGGGAGCAGGAGACCGTTATCATACCTCGGGCGGTTCCTCTGTCGCTGAGAGAAAGTTGCAAATATATAAGAATGATTTCTCTCTCTCTCTCTCTCTCTCTCTCTCAGCATCTACTACTTTCAACGGAACCTCCCTGACGGCAAATGACACACACATTATATATATATATATATATATGTGTGTGTGTATATATATATATATATATATTAACATAAGCATTATGTGAAGAATCAGTACCAAATGTTCTTTCTCTTTTACTGTCTAATTATATTTCAGGCAAAAGACAAAGTCTCCTTGTTATGTCATACTTACTGTTACATTACCTTTTAAAAATCACTGGAGTATCAGCTTATTTAGCATGGGAACCTTTTTTTTTTTTTTTTTTTTCGACCCCAGACATAATCTTGGATTCCCCACCATCAACTTCCCTAGCTGCAATTGGTGGAAAAAGAGAAGACCTGTGATTGGTCAAGCTCCTTCCAGGCGCCACTGTTATTGGTCCATTTATCCTCTTCTTCGCTTCTTCTGGAGAGTGGGGAAGTCCACGAGTTTGGAAAGTGCGCCAGCCAGCTATGTCGCCAAGGAAATGTTTAGCGCGCGAGAACATTGAAATTCACCCACCCTAAGTATCCTGAACAAAATTATATAAAACTACCAAATATCCTACATTTACGTTATTATAATCACTAGCTAAACTACAGCCCTAGTTAGAAAAACAGGATGCTATAAGCCAAAGGGGTCCAACAGGAAAATGGAAAGGAAATGTAATAAGGAAATGAATAAACAATATGGAAAGTTCTCTTGCTTGATTACATAATAGGAAGGGAAGGCATTTCTGACTTACAGAATCTAGGTTAAGGTAAATCGCTGTAGTTACATCAGACCCAACTGTAACCTGGTTTTCCTATTATTATTTAGGGACATGCCTCGTACTGTATTATATAAGGAGGTGGTGCCAATGGTTACAAAGAACCGTGTCCTTGATTATACGTAAAAAACGACTTTTGAAAAAGTTCATGATACCTGGATAGATATATATCTGTAAAGTACGAATGTTTGGGAATAAAAACTGGTAGCGGGGGGGGGGGGGGGGGAGATGTCGCGAAGTTACATCATTTCGTCATATTTCAGTAAAGTAATTAATTAGAATGAGCAGTTTCTCATATAATTGATTTGTATAACAGTAATTCTCCAAATATTGAACTGATTTGATTTTATAGGGGAAATATATATATATATATATATATATATAAATATGTGTATATATATACATATATATACATATATATATATGTATATGATTATATATATATATATGTATATTATTATTATTATATATATATATATATATATGTATATGTATATATATATATATGTATATATATGCATATATATATATGTATATATATGTGTATATATATATACATATATATATATATTTATATATATATTACAAGTGTATATATATTTCAATAAGCTGGAAAAATTGAAAACGGCTCTTCTCGAGATTTTTACGGGGAAATTATGCCTAGATTTAGTTCGTCCAAATCTGCACAAACCTTTATTTTCCCTCTACAATCTTAGATCAACTTTTGCAAAGTACACAGATACCGAAACAAAGTATAGATATCAACCCGTCAAAAACAATGATTTCACTAAAACCATTGCATTACAGTCAATGTGCAAAAGGTACTTTCGTATGGTTGTTGTCTTATGCCAGGCTGTCACTTGCACGACTTTTTGCCACGAATTTGTCGTGGCAAGTCGTGACATTTTGTGGCACGAACTGGAAAATAAAAAAATAAAAAATTACCTCAAAATCACAGCTCACCTGTCCACATTGACACGAACTGGCACGACGAGTTCATGCATAGTTTTAGCATAGTTTGCGCACTTCCCGCATCGTCCCGACGAGTTCACGAACAGTTCGTGCATAGTTCACGCCGTGTTCACGAAATTTTGTCGTGACCAAAATTTTGAACATTTCAAAATTCTCATCACGACATGCCACGATGTCACGACAGGTTCACGACGAGTTCACGCCAGTTCACGACTCGAGTCGTGACAATGCGTGCCACAAATTCGTGCAAGTGTCAGGGTACCTTTAACATATACAGTATGTGAGTACAGTACTTCCATATCCGGTATTATTATAGAGTTGTTTAGTATCTAAGTCATTCGTGATAGAGACAGGAAGATGACACTAAATTTTATATTTTTCCTTCATGCAGATGAAAAGTAGATGCTGAAAGATGTGAATAGAAATGGAAGAGATTAATAATCTTCAGTACACCTCCGATGTAAAATGATGTGATTTATAAGATATTCGTATTTTCAAATTGAACTACTTCGCAATATTAGCATTCCCTTATCATGTATAGCTATGCTGCTCAACAAGGTAGAATATTCCATTTGCTAGTGGTAATCACTTAGACACAGACACAGATACATACACACACACACACACACTATTTATATATATATGTTTATATATATATGTATGTGTATATATATATATATATATTTATATATATATTATATATATACTATATATATATATATATATATATATATATATATATATATATATATATATTTAAGCTATGCACTATAGGCATTACATAAGGATCTTTACTTTGCATCCTTAGCCCATAGCTGCACCTCCTTTATGTCCTGCTTTCCCCCCGTTCCGGCTATCCTCCTTCTTTCTTGCTGTCCAACCTCTTTTACCTTTGATTAATATTGCAATTGTTGGGTTATATATATATATATATATATATATATATGTGTGTGTGTGCGTGTGTATTTTCGTTTGTTTCGTGTGTTTGCTTATCTGTTTACATTTCCCCATGAAATCTATAAGAAAATCATATGATCTTTATTTTTCATATTTTTTGAAAGATAAGATAATAGTTTCAAGCAATATTATATTTTTAAAAATGCATACATTATTTGTCTTTTTCTTGATAGTAGCATATCAATTTCATCCACTCACTACGATGATTTTCAAGTGCTTGAGAAGAGATAATAAAAAAATCCAAGATATATGAATATTTCTTTTATCGTCAAGATTATTATTGTTACCTCAACATGCAGCTTTGTTTGGAAATTTATCAGATAAGAAATTTGAATCTCTTTTTAATCGTTTTCCCCTTATCCTTACAATATCTATTTCAAGTGGCGCAAGGGTGTTTGCGTGTGTGCCTTCCCAACGGTTTAACATGACCGGTGAAAGGAACCATACCAATGTCAGTAGCTATCATTTTGCGCCATAATTGAAGCTATTCACGTGCGCATAATAATGAAGTGACGGTAGAAAAAGAGATTGCATCGCGTCTCATTTGTAGGTTTTCCCCCAAGGAATAGTATTCGTTGAGGTTAAAGTCCTTCCTCGTATGAGATTGTGACGGGACCAGAGTTACCTATACACCACAGACAACATTTATTCTCGCGTCTTTTTGACGTTTTATTCCATTTTACTTATTATTCTTCTCTTCGTTCAAAGGTTTAAAGGCCGCTCACGAATTGCAGAGGCAAGGGACAGTGACATTGCTCTTCGTTCAAAGGTTTAAAGGCCGCTCATGAATTGCAGAGGCAAGGGACAGTGACATTGCTCTTCGTTCAAAGGTTTAAAGGCCGCTCATGAATTGCAGAGGCAAGGGACAGTGACATTGCTCTTCGTTCAAAGGTTTAAAGGCCGCTCATGAATTGCAGAGGCAAGGGACAGTGACATTGCTCTTCGTTCAAAGGTTTAAAGGCCGCTCATGAATTGCAGAGGCAAGGGACAGTGACATTGCTCTTCGTTCAAAGGTTTAAAGGCCGCTCATGAATTGCAGAGGCAAGGGACAGTGACATTGCTCTTCGTTCAAAGGTTTAAAGGCCGCTCATGAATTGCAGAGGCAAGGGACAGTGACATTGCTCTTCGTTCAAAGGTTAAAAGGCCGCTCATGAATTGCAGAGGCAAGGGACAGTGACATTGCTCTTCGTTCAAAGGTTAAAAGGCCGCTCATGAATTGCAGAGGCAAGGGACAGTGACATTGCTCTTCGTTCAAAGGTTTAAAGGCCGCTCATGAATTGCAGAGGCAAGGGACAGTGACATTGCTCTTCGTTCAAAGGTTAAAAGGCCGCTCATGAATTGCAGAGGCAAGGGACAGTGACATTGCTCTTCGTTCAAAGGTTTAAAGGCCGCTCATGAATTGCAGAGGCAAGGGACAGTGACATTGCTCTTCGTTCAAAGGTTAAAAGGCCGCTCATGAATTGCAGAGGCAAGGGACAGTGACATTGCTCTTCGTTCAAAGGTTTAAAGGCCGCTCATGAATTGCAGAGGCAAGGGACAGTGACATTGCTCTTCGTTCAAAGGTTTAAAGGCCGCTCATGAATTGCAGAGGCAAGGGACAGTGACATTGCTCTTCGTTCAAAGGTTAAAAGGCCGCTCATGAATTGCAGAGGCAAGGGACAGTGACATTGCTCTAGTAAGCGCGAAAAATCCCTAGAGATTGACCATATATACATATGATCAGCTCCCAAACTCCCTCTCCACACAGGCTAGGACCAAGGAGGGCCAGGCAATGGATGCTGATGACTCAGCAGATAGACCTATAGGCTCCCCAAAACCCCCCATCCTTAGCTCACAAAAATGTTGAGGTTGCAGTGAACAAAGAAACTAACGAGTTTGAGCGGGATTCGAACCCCAGTCAGACGTTCACCAGTCAGGAACGTTACCACATCTAATTGAATTTATTTTAACATCTCTTTTTTATGAGTCTTTTTATAGTTTATTTATGACATATTTGTTTTTGATGTTGTTAATAGTTTATATATGACATGTCTGTTTTGACGTTTTTACTTATTTTAGAAGGATTTATTGTTAATTTGTTCTCTTCATTTATTTATTTCCTTATTTCCTTTCCTCACTGGGCTATTTTTCCCTGTTGGAGCCCCTGGGCTTATAGCATCTTGCTTTTCCAACTAGGATTCTAGCTTGGATAGTAATAATAATAATAATAATGATCGAGAAAAACTCGACCAAATGATCTATTTGAAAAAAAAAAGGCAAATATGTCATTCAATACCTCGTTATGATTGAGCAGGCAATTATTTTTATTTGTTTTTATTTTCCCTACTGTTTGAGCTCGCTGTACCCAAGGCAAGTTTTTGTCTTGCCTCACGACTTCGTTCCCTTATGCGCTTCGCTTGCCGGAGATTTTTGCAAGTCATCGTGATACCAATTGTTTTTTCTTTTTATTTGCCTTTTTAAGCAAAAAAGAAAATGATTACTTATTACGACAATGCATACAGATTTATACAGTTTTTATCATCGTCCTCATTTCTCATGTTTTATTAATATCTCTCTCTCTCTCTCTCTCTCTCTCTCTCTCCTCTCTCTCTCTCTCTCTCTCTCTCTCTCTCTCTCTCTCACTAATTATTTCAATTAAACCAGGGCAAATTTCCGATGTTTTATTAATCTCTCTCTCTCTCTCTCTCTCTCCTCTCTCTCTCTCTCTCTCTCTCTCTCTCTCTCTCTCTCTCTCTCTCTCTCTCTCTCTCACTGATTATTTCAATTAAACCAAGGCAAATTTCCGATGTTTTATTAATCTCTCTCTCTCTCTCTCTCTCTCTCTCTCTCTCTCCTCTCTCTCTCTCTCTCTCACTAATTATTTCAATTAAACCAGGCCAAATTTCCGAACCCGTGTGACCTGCGTAGAAGGTACCAAGAAGCGATGGGTGTGTTTCGTGGGTCTCCCAAGTATCTGGGACACTTTCGTGGGTCTCCCAAGTTTCTGGGACACTACTGGGAAACATTTATGGTGGTTTTACCTATTACTTTTACCTACTGGCTGGGGTTTCCCGTTGCTAGTTGTCTTTCAATGCTTATACTTCAGTCGATATGCTGCATATACTGTAGATCTTTTATGCAACCAATACTGATATATTTGTAACGATTAACATGCTATTATTATTATTATTATTATTATTTTTATTATTAATTATTATTATTATTATTATTATTATTAATTATTATTATTATTATTATTATTGATAATATTATCATTATTATTATTATTATTATTATTATTATCCAAGCTACAACCCTAGTTGGAAAAGCAAGATGCTATAAGCCCAGGGGCTCCAACGGCGAAAAATAGTCCAGTGAGGAAAGGAAATAAGGAAATAAATAAATGAAGAGAACAAATTAACAATAAATCATTCTAAAAAAGTAACAACGTCAAAACAGACATGTCATATATGTCAATATTGTTAACCAATACTGATATATTTGTAACAATTAACATGCTATTATTATTATTATTATTATTATTATTATTAATAATATTAATATTATTAATATTATTATTATTATTATTATTATTAGTATTACTATCCAAGCTACAACCCTAGAAGGAAAAGCAAGATGCTATAAGCCCAGGGGCTCCAACAGGGAAAAATAGCCCAGTGAGGAAAGGAAATAAGGAAATAAATAAATGAAGAGAACAAATTAACAATAAATCATTCTAAAAAAAGGAACAACGTCAAAACAGATATGTCATATATGTCAATATTGTTGTTGTTGTTGTTGTTGTTGTTGTTAAAAAAAGTTGATGAACATTCAACTTCCAATCTATAATAGGAGAAAGATACCTATTATTATTATTATTATTATTATTATTATTATTATTATTATTATTATTATTATTATTATTATTTTTAATATTATTATTATTAATATTGTTGTTGTTGTTGTTGTTGTTGAAAAAAGTCGATAAACATTCAACTTTCAATCTATAATAGGAGAAAGATACCTATAAAGTGAAGTTTATGTATCCATTTCTTTCTGTTATAGATAGAGTTTTATATTTTGTCAAAAGTCTAATCTTAAAATGCGTTCATAGCAAAGATGAAAAAGAAACATAATCTACAACTTAACGAATCACTTTTTCCCTAAAATCATTAATATCATTATCATTACTATTATAAGTAGTAATGTTATTTGCCTTGGGTTAGAGTTCTCTTGCTTGAGGGTACACTCGGGCACACCTTTCTATCTAGTTCCTCTTCCTCTTGTTCTGTTCAAGTTTTTATAGTTTAAATAGGAAATATTTATTTTGATATTGTTACTATTCCTAAAATATTTTATTTTTCCTCATTTCCTTTCCTCACTGGGCTATTTTCCCTGTTGGGGCTCCTGGGCTTATAGCATCCTGGTTTTCCAACTAGGGTTGTAGCTTAGCATTTAATAATAATAATAATAATAGTAGTAGTGGTAGTAGTAATAGTAGTACTAGTTTTTGTTGTTGTTGCTGTTGTCGTCGTTGTAAATTCAAGATGATTTGGTTTCAGACCCAAAGGAAAGTATATAAGTTTGTTCATGAGAATTTAATCCACCAGAAAGGAAAGCCAAACAGAAAACAATGGTAATGTCCTAATTAATGACAAAATGCAATCAAGATTCCAGTCTTTCTGACAGCATCCTTTTCGAAATGCATTACTGATAGCGGGATTCCTTTCATTCTTCTACATATATATATATATATATATATATATATATATATATATATATATATATATATATATATATATACAGTATATATATATATATATATATATATATATATATGAATATATATACATATATATATATGTATATATATATATATATATATATATATATATATATATATATATATGCATATTTATATATGGATGAAAATCAACATTTAATTGTAAATGGAGTTATTTCAATTTAACAAAACCTAACAATTATCTTTATTTTCAGTTGTAAATGGAGTTATTTTGATTTAACAATACACAACAATTATCTTTATTTACTAAACCAACTCAAATGAGATAGTACTCAGAATAGGTATACAAACATTTATCGACCACAGCGCTCATGCGCTTTAGTCTAGCGAAAGTCCATGGGACGATCGATATTCGTGGAACCCATGTTTTCAAGGGGAGGGAACATGGGGAAAACACCAACTGCCTGCATTACTGGGAAAGTACAGGTAAAAGGTGCACTCTTACTGTAAATCCAGGGCTGGATTCTTCGCCGCTGTTGAGGTCCTTAACAGGAAAGGTCCTTCATTGCCCATTGAAGTCCCCGTTGTGCGCTGACGTTGGCTTCCTCCGGTGAAAGGATATACGAGCAGAGGTTTATGATCGTTTTATAGTGTCGTGTTTGAAATACTCTGCGTCTCTCATTCCTTGGATTTACAATTGCCCGGAGGAAGTTAACACTGTGGATGTTGCGAAGCACATTGCAGACTGTGAACGTTTGACTACTTTTATAATCACGAAAGTTCAATTCGGGGACGGTTCTCAGGTGAATGAAGCAAATTAAACGGAAAAGGGTTTAGTTCGTCGTCATCCGCTGATAAGCTCTGCTATTCGCAAGTTGTTGGAAGTCACTTATATGAAGCATCCTGTTGGCGAAGATTTTTTGGAAACGCTCTTTGTTGATTCACTGAGCCAAGTGAATCAGCATAGTCAAAACGACATCACATTAGTAGGGTGTGAAAGTGTTGGAGATACTGAAAACAGCCGTATTTCGAGGATGGAAAAGATGATGAACTTGTGAGAAGAAAGACAGTTCGTTAACTGGTTTGTGATTGTGTCTTCTTTAAATTCCCCGGAGCTTCTCTCCAGACAGGGGCTTTTTGACGGTGCTTCTAGCCCCTAGGTGGTTGTGTGATTCTGTCAAAATAGTGACATTTTAATTTATAACAGTAGATGTAAGACTTCCCCCGAGCATTCAGTTACAGTTATATAATTAATTTATTTATCCCTTAAATGTTTGGTACAATGTATCCTCGTTTTCTATAAGATACATACCAGAATTTATGAAGTTATGTTTAATCGGAAAGCGTTTGCTTTGAAAGTGGTGAATTGCAAGAGTAGGCCTATACAATTCTTCGTTAACTGGTGGTTATAGTGATTGCGTGTGAAACACGTGTTTAGGATCCTCGTTTTGACAACATCATCATCATCATCATGAAGGTGCAAAACCTCGCTCGCTACAACAGGATTCTCAGGGAAATCTCTCTCAATCATTTGTAAGTACAATACATTTTCAGGAAGTTTTGTTATTTGCTCCTATTTAAACACCTACTCTCACTTGCTCGCTACAACAGGATTCTCAGGGAAATCTCTCTCAATCATTTGTAAGTACAATACATTTTCAGTTTGTTATTTGCTCCTATTTAAACACCTACTCTCACTTGCTCGCTACAACAAGATTCTCAGGGAAATCTCTCTCAATCACTTGTAAGTACAATATATTTTCAGTTTGTTATTTGCTCCTATTAAAACACCTACTTTCACTTGCTCGCTACAACAAGATTCTCAGGGAACTCTCTCTCAAGCACTTGTAAGTACAATACATTTTCAGTTTGTTATTTGCTCCTATTAAAACACCAACTTTCACAGACTTGAAAAAAGTTAAATGCATAAATGTAGGAACGCACATTACATATCTTAAGAACTGTACAGTAAACAGATTCTTTTTTTTTTATCTTTTTATTAAAAAGTTAAATTACATATTCTTTACAATCACAATATTTACAGTATAATCACATTTAATTGCATTTTTCTATAAACAAATCCATCTAATTTAACAATTTACAACATCACACATTTTGATTTTAATTTTTGAGTCACTCAAAAACAATAATTTATATACTTTTTGGTGAACATTTTATTCATTCTTTCTTTATGGATATTTTTCAAAAGCCACCGATCATATTGAAATTTACTCTTAAGAGAGGCATCTGTTTCCTCTTTCGTATATCGTTTCTTCTTACTGACCCAAACAGCATATAAATAACCAACTATCAATACAGGCTATTTGGAAATTTCCAACCCTTAACCCCCAGGGGGTTATTTTTTCCCCAGCACATTTTGCAGTATATTTTTTTAAATTGCTCTAACAGCCTTAATATTTGTCATAGAGAGGTCAGGTTGGTCTCATTCTCTTGTAAAGTGCCTGAATTTTCTCAAAAAATTATCAAAAATATGAAAAAAAAATT
>NC_090725.1:72509297-72521797 GCF_036898095.1 Palaemon carinicauda
ATAATCAGAGAACTCAACTGGCTAGACTAATATCTTTCGTAATGCTTCACAAATAATCAGAGAACTCCAACTGACTATCTTTCGTAATGCTTCACAAAGAATCAGAGAACTCCAACTGACTAGACTAATATCTTTCGTAATGCTTCACAAAGAATCAGAGAACTCCAACTGACTAGACTAATATCTTTCGTAATGCTTCACAAATAATCTGAGAAATCAACTGACTAGACTAATATCTTTCGTAATGCTTCTCAAATAATCAGAGAACTCCAACTGACTAGACTAATATCTTTCGTAATGCTTCACAAAGAATCAGAGAACTCCAACTGACTAGACTAATATCTTTCGTAATGCTTCACAAAGAATCAGAGAACTCCAACTGGCTAGACTAATATCTTTCGTAATGCTTCACAAAGAATCAGAGAACTCAACTGACTAGACTAATATCTTTCGTAATGCTTCACAAAGAATCAGAGAACTCCAACTGGCTAGACTAATATCTTTCGTAATGCTTCACAAAGAATCAGAGAACTCCAACTGACTAGACTAATATCTTTCGTAATGCTTCACAAAGAATCAGAGAACTCCAACTGACTAGACTAATATCTTTCGTAATGCTTCACAAAGAATCAGAGAACTCCAACTGGCTAGACTAATATCTTTCGTAATGCTTCACAAAGAATCAGAGAACTCAACTGACTAGACTAATATCTTTCGTAATGCTTCACAAAGAATCAGAGAACTCCAACTGGCTAGACTAATATCTTTCGTAATGCTTCACAAAGAATCAGAGAACTCCAACTGACTAGACTAGACAGTCAGTCATTCACGGGGAAACCCACGCTCATCTGCCACCCAGCGCAACCTTTCACCGTGGGGTGGATGGTTCCTGGGTCTAAGCACGGCCGTCTCTATGTTGAGACGGCACTTAGGATCCTACTTACTCACTCTACATCGCTATGGTTGTGGGCACACTAACAACATAACGCTATGGTTGTGGGCACACTAACAACATAACGCTATGGTTGTGGGCACACTAACAACATAACGCTATGGTTGTGGGCACACTAACAACATAACGCTATGGTTGTGGGCACACTGACAACATAACGCTATGGTTTGTGGGCACACTAACAACATAACGCTATGGTTTGTGGGCACGCTAACAACATAACGCTATGGTTCTGGGCACACTAACAACATAACGCTATGGTTTGTGGGCACACTAACAACATAACGCTATGGTTGTGGGCACACTAACAACATAACGCTATGGTTCTGGGCACACTAACAACATAACGCTATGGTTTGTGGGCACACTAACAACATAACGCTATGGTTTGTGGGCACACTAACAACATAACGCTATGGTTGTGGGCACACTAACAACATAACGCTATGGTTGTGGGCACACTAACAACATAACGCTATGGTTTGTGGGCACACTAACAACATAACCCTATGGTTTGTGGGCACACTAACAACATAACGCTATGGTTGTGGGCACACTAACAACATAACGCTATGGTTTGTGGGCACACTAACAACATAACGCTATGGTTTGTTGGCACACTAACAACATAACGCTATGGTTTGTGGGCACACTAACAACATAACGCTATGGTTGTGGGCACACTAACAACATAACGCTATGGTTGTGGGCACACTAACAACATGGTTGTGGGCACACTAACAACATATGTAGATGCGAAGCTTCGCAATCTGCAGAAAGTTAATTGTCATTAGTTAACTCCCACACGAAGAGCATAGTTGAATCAGTAGAACTTCAAAAGTTCAAAGTTGGAGCAAATGCTTTTATGTTGACCAGGCTAACATGAGTCTTTTTATTGTTTATATATGACGTATCTGTTTTTGACGTTGTTAATAGTTTATATAGGACATGTCTGTTTTGACGCTGTTACTGTTTTTAGAATGATATATTGTTAATGTATTCTCATTTATTTATTTCCTTATTTCCTTTCCTCACTGGGCTATTTTTCCCTGTTGGAGCCCTTGGGCTTATAGCATCTTGCTTTTCCAACTAGGGTTGTAGCTTGGCTAATAATAATAATAATAATAATAATAACTTTCTTATATGTATTTTAGCTTCCACAGGCTGTCTTGTTATATCTGGCATCTTTGGTTGGAGATTCTAATTGCCTTAATCTATACTAATTTTTTTTTCTTTCTTTTTTTTCTACTGCTAAACAATTTTTGTTATTGCACAAATCACAAAGTCTATCGTTTACATTCCTACTTTATGATTTTCTTTTAAGTCTATCATGTTATTCAACCTTGTTTTCACTACTAAAGCAGTTTTCATTATGTTAAGTTCAACTACGTAATGCATTCTGCCATTACCACCTACAAATCTCAACTTTGCCATTTATGCTTTTCTTCTATATTTCTTTCATTTTCATATGCTACTTTACATTTTATTTCTCTCTTTTTGGGTCTTGTTTCCCATAATTTCACATCTCAAGAAAGAAAATAGTAGGATTATTTTTATTTAGTGAAACAAATATAGAAAAGAAAAAAGAAGTTTGAAACCTAATGTGGAAGAAAAGACAAAACAGTACAAGAAGATAAACGTTAGAGGCCTATGCCTCACCCCAGAACCTGAACCTGAACCTTAAAGACCTCTTCCCCAATATGGTTTCCTTATTTTGTCTTCCACTACCTTTTCACTAACCGTTTATCATCTGATGCAACGATGTTACGAACACACATCATTTTATACCCAGTTCTGTTGTACTTGGTGGCCATGGTCTATCATATACTAAGTACTGTGATTCCATTTTCCCCTAGACCAACTAGATGGGTATGAAGCTTTTTACCATTTTATCTTATATTAAGTACTGTGATTCCATTTTCCCCTAGACCAACCAGATGGGTATGAAGCTTTTTACCATTTTATCTTATATTAAGTACTGTGATTCCATTTTCCCCTAGACCAACCAGATGGGTATGAAGCTTTTTACCATTTTATCTTATATTAAGTACTGTGATTCCATTTTCCCCTAGACCAACTAGATGGGTATGAAGCTTTTTACCATTTTATCTTATATTAAGTACTGTGATTCCATTTTCCCCTAGACCAACCAGATGGGTATGAAGCTTTTTACCATTTTATCTTATATGAAGTACTGTGATTCCATTTTCCCCTAGACCAACTAGATGGGTATGAAGCTTTTTACCATTTTATCTTATATGAAGTACTGTGATTCCATTTTCCCCTAGACCAACTAGATGGGTATGAAGCTTTTTACCATTTTATCTTATATGAAGTACTGTGATTCCATTTTCCCCTAGACCAACTAGATGGGTATGAAGCTTTTTACCATTTTATCTTGTATGAAGTACTGTGATTCCATTTTCCCCTAGACCAACTAGATGGGTATGAAGCTTTTTACCATTTTATCTTGTATGAAGTACTGTGATTCCATTTTCCCCTAGACCAACTAGATGGGTATGAAGCTTTTTACCATTTTATCTTATACTAAGTACTGTGATTCCATTTTCCCCTAGACCAACCAGATGGGTATGAAGCTTTTTACCATTTTATCTTATACTAAGTACTGTGATTCCATTTTCCCCTAGACCAACCAGATGGGTATGAAGCTTTTTACCATTTTATCTTATACGAAGTACTGTGATTCCATTTTCCCCTAGACCAACCAGATGGGTATGAAGCTTTTTACCATTTTATCTTATACGAAGTACTGTGATTCCATTTTCCCCTAGACCAACCAGATGGGTATGAAGCTTTTTACCATTTTATCTTATACGAAGTACTGTGATTCCATTTTCCCCTAGACCAACCAGATGGGTATGAAGCTTTTTACCATTTTATCTTATACTAAGTACTGTGATTCCATTTTCCCCTAGACCAACCAGATGGGTATGAAGCTTTTTACCATTTTATCTTATACTAAGTACTGTGATTCCATTTTCCCCTAGACCAACCAGATGGGTATGAAGCTTTTTACCATTTTATCTTATATGAAGTACTGTGATTCCATTTTCCCCTAGACCAACCAGATGGGTATGAAGCTTTTTACCATTTTATCTTATATGAAGTACTGTGATTCCATTTTCCCCTAGACCAACCAGATGGGTATGAAGCTTTTTACCATTTTATCTTATATGAAGTACTGTGATTCCATTTTCCCCTAGACCAACTAGATGGGTATGAAGCTTTTTACCATTTTATCTTATATGAAGTACTGTGATTCCATTTTCCCCTAGACCAACCAGATGGGTATGAAGCTTTTTACCATTTTATCTTATATGAAGTACTGTGATTCCATTTTCCCCTAGACCAACCAGATGGGTATGAAGCTTTTTACCATTTTATCTTATATTAAGTACTGTGATTCCATTTTCCCCTAGACCAACCAGATGGGTATGAAGCTTTTTACCATTTTATCTTATACTAAGTACTGTGATTCCATTTTCCCCTAGACCAACCAGATGGGTATGAAGCTTTTTACCATTTTGTCTTATACGAAGTACTGTGATTCCATTTTCCCCTAGACCAACCAGATGGGTCTGAAGCTTTTTACCATTTTGTCTTATACGAAGTACTGTGATTCCATTTTCCCCTAGACCAACCAGATGGGTCTGAAGCTTTTTACCATTTTGTCTTATACTAAGTACTGTGATTCCATTTTCCCCTAGACCAACCAGATGGGTCTGAAGCTTTTTACCATTTTGTCTTATACTAAGTACTGTGATTCCATTTTCCCCTAGACCAACCAGATGGGTCTGAAGCTTTTTACCATTTTGTCTTATACTAAGTACTGTGATTCCATTTTCCCCTAGACCAACCAGATGGGTCTGAAGCTTTTTACCATTTTGTCTTATACTAAGTACTGTGATTCCATTTTCCCCTAGACCAACCAGATGGGTCTGAAGCTTTTTACCATTTTGTCTTATACTAAGTACTGTGATTCCATTTTCCCCTAGACCAACCAGATGGGTCTGAAGCTTTTTACCATTTTGTCTTATACTAAGTACTGTGATTCCATTTTCCCCTAGACCAACCAGATGGGTCTGAAGCTTTTTACCATTTTGTCTTATACTAAGTACTGTGATTCCATTTTCCCCTAGACCAACCAGATGGGTCTGAAGCTTTTTACCATTTTGTCTTATACTAAGTACTGTGATTCCATTTTCCCCTAGACCAACCAGATGGGTCTGAAGCTTTTTACCATTTTATCTCATATTAAGTACTGTGATTCCATTTTCCCCTAGACCAACCAGATGGGTCTGAAGCTTTTTACCATTTTATCTCATATTAAGTACTGTGATTCCATTTTCCCCTAGACCAACCAGATGGGTCTGAAGCTTTTTACCATTTTATCTCATATTAAGTACTGTGATTCCATTTTCCCCTAGACCAACCAGATGGGTCTGAAGCTTTTTACCATTTTATCTCATATTAAGTACTGTGATTCCATTTTCCCCTAGACCAACTAGATGGGTCTGAAGCTTTTTACCATTTTATCTCATATTAAGTACTGTGATTCCATTTTCCCCTAGACCAACTAGATGGGTCTGAAGCTTTTTACCATTTTATCTCATATTAAGTACTGTGATTCCATTTTCCCCTAGACCAACTAGATGGGTCTGAAGCTTTTTACCATTTTATCTCATATGAAGTACTGTGATTCCATTTTCCCCTAGACCAACTAGATGGGTCTGAAGCTTTTTACCATTTTATCTCATATGAAGTACTGTGATTCCATTTTCCCCTAGACCAACTAGATGGGTATGAAGCTTTTTACCATTTTATCTCATATGAAGTACTGTGATTCCATTTTCCCCTAGACCAACTAGATGGGTATGAAGCTTTTTACCATTTTATCTCATATGAAGTACTGTGATTCCATTTTCCCCTAGACCAACTAGATGGGTATGAAGCTTTTTACCATTTTATCTCATATGAAGTACTGTGATTCCATTTTCCCCTAGACCAACTAGATGGGTATGAAGCTTTTTACCATTTTATCTCATATGAAGTACTGTGATTCCATTTTCCCCTAGACCAACTAGATGGGTATGAAGCTTTTTACCATTTTATCTCATATGAAGTACTGTGATTCCATTTTCCCCTAGACCAACTAGATGGGTATGAAGCTTTTTACCATTTTATCTCATATGAAGTACTGTGATTCCATTTTCCCCTAGACCAACTAGATGGGTATGAAGCTTTTTACCATTTTATCTCATATGAAGTACTGTGATTCCATTTTCCCCTAGACCAACTAGATGGGTATGAAGCTTTTTACCATTTTATCTCATATGAAGTACTGTGATTCCATTTTCCCCTAGACCAACTAGATGGGTATGAAGCTTTTTACCATTTTATCTCATATGAAGTACTGTGATTCCATTTTCCCCTAGACCAACTAGATGGGTATGAAGCTTTTTACCATTTTATCTCATATGAAGTACTGTGATTCCATTTTCCCCTAGACCAACTAGATGGGTATGAAGCTTTTTACCATTTTATCTCATATGAAGTACTGTGATTCCATTTTCCCCTAGACCAACTAGATGGGTATGAAGCTTTTTACCATTTTATCTCATATGAAGTACTGTGATTCCATTTTCCCCTAGACCAACTAGATGGGTATGAAGCTTTTTACCATTTTATCTCATATGAAGTACTGTGATTCCATTTTCCCCTAGACCAACTAGATGGGTATGAAGCTTTTTACCATTTTATCTCATATGAAGTACTGTGATTCCATTTTCCCCTAGACCAACTAGATGGGTATGAAGCTTTTTACCATTTTATCTCATATGAAGTACTGTGATTCCATTTTCCCCTAGACCAACTAGATGGGTATGAAGCTTTTTACCATTTTATCTCATATGAAGTACTGTGATTCCATTTTCCCCTAGACCAACTAGATGGGTATGAAGCTTTTTACCATTTTATCTCATATGAAGTACTGTGATTCCATTTTCCCCTAGACCAACTAGATGGGTATGAAGCTTTTTACCATTTTATCTCATATGAAGTACTGTGATTCCATTTTCCCCTAGACCAACCAGATGGGTATGAAGCTTTTTACCATTTTATCTTATATGAAGTACTGTGATTCCATTTTCCCCTAGACCAACCAGATGGGTATGAAGCTTTTTACCATTTTATCTTATATGAAGTACTGTGATTCCATTTTCCCCTAGACCAACCAGATGGGTATGAAGCTTTTTACCATTTTATCTTATATGAAGTACTGTGATTCCATTTTCCCCTAGACCAACTAGATGGGTATGAAGCTTTTTACCATTTTATCTTATATTAAGTACTGTGATTCCATTTTCCCCTAGACCAACTAGATGGGTATGAAGCTTTTTACCATTTTATCTTATATTAAGTACTGTGATTCCATTTTCCCCTAGACCAACCAGATGGGTATGAAGCTTTTTACCATTTTATCTTATATTAAGTACTGTGATTCCATTTTCCCCTAGACCAACCAGATGGGTATGAAGCTTTTTACCATTTTATCTTATATTAAGTACTGTGATTCCATTTTCCCCTAGATCAACTAGATGGGTATGAAGCTTTTTACCATTTTATCTTATATTAAGTATTGTGATTCCATTTTCCCCTAGACCAACCAGATGGGTATGAAGCTTTTTACCATTTTATCTTATACTAAGTACTGTGATTCCATTTTCCCCTAGACCAACCAGATGGGTATGAAGCTTTTTACCATTTTATCTTATACTAAGTACTGTGATTCCATTTTCCCCTAGACCAACCAGATGGGTATGAAGCTTTTTACCATTTTATCTTATACTAAGTACTGTGATTCCATTTTCCCCTAGACCAACCAGATGGGTATGAAGCTTTTTACCATTTTATCTTATACTAAGTACTGTGATTCCATTTTCCCCTAGACCAACCAGATGGGTATGAAGCTTTTTACCATTTTATCTTATACTAAGTACTGTGATTCCATTTTCCCCTAGACCAACCAGATGGGTATGAAGCTTTTTACCATTTTATCTTATATTAAGTACTGTGATTCCATTTTCCCCTAGACCAACCAGATGGGTATGAAGCTTTTTACCATTTTATCTTATACTAAGTACTGTGATTCCATTTTCCCCTAGACCAACTAGATGGGTATGAAGCTTTTTACCATTTTATCTTATATTAAGTACTGTGATTCCATTTTTCCCCTGTAACAACAATCGTCATTAAAATTTGTTTTATTTTTATCCCTTCCCTACTTTGAATGAAGTTGGCATAATACCCTGTTATCAGTTTTGGCAACCTTTTGTGGTATTTTAAAACGCTTCTGTTTTACGGTGTGACTTTTGTATCCAGTCTGTTTTCTGCTCGGAATTTGCAGCATATCTAGGCTTTATCCTGTTCTCTTATTATTTTATATATATATATATATATATATATATATATATATATATATATATATATATATATATATATATATATATATATATATATATATATATACCTGGGGCTCTGATCCCGAGGTCGTTAAGAGAATCCAGACTTTAATGTATCAAATATGAAAGAAACACGTTTAAATGTGCAAAAATTTATCATATATATATATATATATATATATATATATATATATATATATAGATATAGATATATATATATATAATTTCGGGGATGAAAATCAATCCCACTTACCATCTTATTTGCTTAGGTCACAAACATCATTTATATATTTCCCTTGAAATGTTCTTATATCTTAAATATGTTTAATCTTACTTTCATCACAGGATTATTTTATCTAAGTCCATTTATCTCATAAAGACTGTGGGACTCATTACCTTCTATTAATACCATTATTCTTTGTGCATTGCTAACACTACTCCAGCTACTATTAGCTTTGTTAACGTTTCAGCTCTCAGCCCTTTATAGGAAGTCTTCATGGCGCTTTTATATACCCTCTTATTTATAGTTTTCTTTATGGCCAGAGATACACAAAATACCAGGAAATGATCTTGCCAGGGCTGGTATGCAGGGAAGATAGTGCGTTTCATTCCACCTTTATAAAATATTGTAGTACGAGCAAGAGAATGGAATTTCTATTTCATAGCTAGTGCTGACGCATCTGTTGTTCATGCAATCTAAAAAGATCTATTTCGATTGTTATTTTCATTTTTCATATCCGTTAGCATATGGTTCCTTAAGACGTTTACTAAGGAAGTGATTAGAAGCCATTGTATCTGCAATATCCCATTCGGATTAAGATCACAAACTTAATAAAAGAGGAGGGGGCTTAAAATATCGTCAATTAAAGAGGAGGGGGCTAAAAATATCGTCAATTAAAGAGGAGGGGGCTTAAAATATCGTCAATTAAAGAGGAGGGGGCTAAAAATATCGTCAATTAAAGAGGAGGGGGCTTAAAATATTGTCAATTAAAGAGGAGGGGGCTTAAAATATCGTCAATTAAAGAGGAGGGGGCTTAAAATATCGTCAATTAAAGAGGAGGGGGCTTAAAATATCGTCAATTAAAGAGGAGGGGGCTTAAAATATCGTCAATTAAAGAGGAGGGGGCTTAAAATATCGTCAATTAAAGAGGAGGGGGCTAAAAATATCGTCACTGAATCTTCGGTTTTCCACAATTAGATAAAAAAATCGTTTCTTTTATTTCTTTTCATTCCGTTGGTTATCATGAATTACGACCTTTCCATGTAAAATTATAAGCATGTTTTTCCATATGAGGCAAGTCTTAGAAATTCTGTGTACTAGAACTTCAGAAAGGAAATGGGTTTACATATTAGCACGTGATTGTGAGTGCAGCTGTATCTCATAGAAAACGGGTAAGTTTGATGGATGACTTAAGAAATTTTATTCCAAGTTTTCTTTGGTTTAGAGTGAAACTTCTTCCGTGGGGAAAAGTTTACTGACATTTTATTGGTGTTTAGTTCATCACTCTAAGGAAATTAAATAAATCTTGTGAGTTTCATAGAAGTTCATAGCATCATGCATACCTAGATATATAAAAAGTCGCGACAATAGATGGAAAATGAAAGTAAGATAGAAATAGAGCTATTAAAATAACAGGTTTCTTAATGAACAATTAACATTGTTTTATACTCCCGTGATATTATTATTATTATTATTATTATTTGCTAAGCTACAACCCTAGCTGGAAAAGCAAAATGCTATAAGCCCAGGGGCCCCAACAGGGAAAATAGCCCAGTGAGGAAAGGAAATAAGGAAAAATAAAATATTTTAGGAATAGTAACATTATTAAAATAAATATTTCCTATTTAAACTATGAAAACTTTAACAGAACAAGAGGAAGAGAACAGGTTTCTTAATGAACAATTAACATTTTTTTTATACTCCCGTGATACATAATGTTTAACGCAAAAAACGTAAATCTGCAGATATTAACTGCGTAATGTTCTTTGAGAGTACACGAGCATTCCAATGGTTTGCGCATTTGGCAACACCGTTCGGGAAAACCAAGCAAGGTAGCAAGAGCGCAGGTGCCAACGAGAACAAATATGGGATCCTTTGGAAAAGCCTTGTAATAATAAAGACTTCACTAACCTCGACGTAGGAGAAAGTTGGGGATTTCTGTAGTGTCGTCAATGCTATGGCATTATGACATGCGAAAGTAAAATATTCACCTTTATGGGATATATATATATATATATATATATATATATATATATATATATATATATATATATATATATATATATATATATATGAGTGTGTGTGTTGAAACTCATTACATGACGACAATACTTTTGAAGCGTTTATGTTTAATATTTTGTTTTGTTTTGTTAAAGTTTTCATAGTTTATATAGGAAATATTTATTTTAATGTTACTCTTCTTAAAATATTTTATTTTTCCTTCTTTCCTTTCCTTACTGGGCTATTTTCCCTGTTGGGGCCCCTGGGCTTATAGCATTTTGCTTTTAAATAATAATAATAATGATAATATTGTGGAAGATGATTGGACCAAGTTACAAGGTTAAATTGAACTATTGCTACGGAATTTAGGTTGCAGCTTTTGCTCAGAAATACAGTACGTTTTTAGAATCTTGTTTTGATGAGGGGATGGGGGGGGCAAGGTCTGTTTTTTGGGGAATCTCCGTATGGTGTAAGGGGGGTGGGAGGGAGGGAGGGAGGGAGTCGTTGGGGATTTCTCTAGCGGTGTGTGGCAACGTTTAGGCAGTGTTGCCAGGTATGGGAATTTATCCCTAGATTTGGGGAATTTGGGCGTCTGATGGGGATATTCCGTACACATTTCTATGAAGAAACAAACACGAGTAAACCCTTATAGCGTTGCAATTAGTTTGCTTGCAATCACATGAAGTATATTGAGTAATTTCTATATTAATAAACCCTACGTGATCAAGACAGAAGAGAATATATTTGTGGAAATCGGGAATTTTAGGCAGTTTTGGGGATTTTTAGTTTGTTTTGGGGTATTTTTCTACTAACCCATCTGGCAAACCCTGCGTTTAGGTGGCATCGTTGTGAAGCGTCTGGTGCAGCACTGCTGCCATTCACTTGTAGTAAAGGGAGCTTTGTATTGTAACTTCATTCGCTCGGTGGTCCCGACACAAGAAGGGTGTGCATTGCTGTGCTGTCACTGCTGTGGTGTGTTTTGGCACGGGCTTATTATCTTACACTTATCGTTGGTGTAATGCGTGAGCGTGTTTGCCCATACTTTAGTGTATCGTATTGGTGCTTTGAAAAAATATCGTTCTTGAGACCTTTGGTTATTTAGGTCTTTGTAGAGCAAGCTAGTGTCATTTTGTTTTTCCCCCTCCTTCCCCCCAACAGTGTGAGAGATAGACTAAGAAGGGGCAGCAACGGTATATAACGTACAGTATACCCCCATTTGAGATCAACAACATATTGATCTTGCTCGTGTGGTGATAGTGTTTTGAAGACTGTATAGAAATTCTTTATGATATAAGATGTGGCCCGTTGGTAGTTCCCATTGTCAGGGCTGTGTGATAAACCCCAGTAATCCGTCTTCGGGGCTGATTTGTACCCATAACAGAGACGAGGGTGCTAGACCCCAAGACTTCGTCTACAAATCTAGATTCAAAGTCTACGAATCTAGATTCAAAGTCTCACTACGATTCACATCACGACTCTGGCTTCCTCTCGGGTTCAAACTTGATGTCATCCTCGAGTATCGACTGTGACGAGCCCTTAAGTCCCACTCCCACCACCAGCATGGCAGGGGAGGACGGTGGAGGTCCCCCTCGGGAGGACGATCCTCACGATCTGAAATCTCCAACGTCAACAACATCGATTGGACACCTGGATTCCGGAATAGACATTTCTGAACAGTTGAGTTCCCTCCACCTGGCATCTCCTTCGACGTCCGCTTCTTCCTGTAGAACGAATTCCGGTGAGGTCGACCACACAAATACATCGACTCGAACAACGACGTCGCCTACTCCTCGAAGGCCTCGCCTTGGTCTCAATCAGGCTCAAGTGGCACTCCTACAGGAGATAT
>NC_090725.1:72526797-72684229 GCF_036898095.1 Palaemon carinicauda
CATACATATACCAAGTTGAGTCCCTTGTTAGGCTCGAGGAACGTAGAGAGTAGAGGTTCCCTTTTTTGTTTTGTTTCATTGTTGATGTCGTAAATCTTTGTTGCTGTTATAATTCCAAAACAGTTGGAAGATTTATACATACATACATCATACATACATATACCAAGTTGAGTCCCTTGTTAGGCTGGAGGAACGTAGAGAGTAGAGGTCCCCTTTTTTGTTTTGTTTCATTGTTGATGTCGGCTACCCCCCAAAATTGGGGGAAGTGCCTTGCTATATGTATGTATGTATAAATCTTCCAACTGTTTTGGAATTATAAGTGACAGTATTTGAACACCGGATTAAAAAGGAGATACCATTTATTTTTTCTCCTGATATTTGAGGACAAGAGTAAAGGGAAAAAATGTGAAGGGAAGGCGATTTGCGTCATAAAATTGGTAGAGAAAGTCCTGTGGGGTGAAATAGGGGTGTTCTTTTGAATTAGCTCCAAGGATCCGAAGGAGTCTTGGGCTACGTGGGAATGCACTGAAGGCTTCCATGTCACCTGTTCCTGGGAGAACCCTCTTGTGAGCTGGAACACTTTAGGAACAGTAAATTTTGCCTATTGTTCAGGGAAGTGGAATTATTTACGTTCATTAGACCTGAACACACAATGAACATATCATATTAGGATTTTTTTAGCCGAGCATTGATCCTTTAGCATCCATAGGGCATCAGTAGTGACCAAATTCGTGACTGACCTTGCCTGACTGGTCGGGAGAAGATCCGGGTTTAGCCCACTTGGAAAAGGTATTGGATATTTTGGCATAAGAATGTTAGTTGAAGGGAAAAACTAGTTACGAGGCTGTAGCATCGATCTTACTGAGTTTTTGACAGAGTAGTCTTAAGGGTTAGATCTTACTATGATGCATACAAAGTTTTTTGACATATTGGACCCAGAGGTAAAAGAATTTGTGAAGTATTTTGTGATTTCCTATTAAAAACAAGTAAAACATCAATAATAATATAATAAAACTTTTTGAAAACGGATAACTATAAAGCTTCTTTTGGTCTTAGAGATAAAAGTTTTAAAGAAAGCAGAAAATGGGGTTACGGCCAATCGCCGGGACCAGACATGAGATGCCCCGTGATTCGTTTTTTTTAAGTAAAGCTCCAGTTAACTGCAGATGAATTAGCCTCATGACATCACTTGTTCTACTTGGTGTGGCTGGATAATATCCCGGATGTAATGGGGTGCAGTGGTAGTGTTTCAGACTCAATGTTGCTTTGAAATGTGGGAAATATTTTGTTGTGTCATCTTTTGGGGGCATTTCTCTGTATCTTTTGAGTGTTACTTTGATGCTTTCTTCTTTTTAATTTCATATTTGAGAAGTTTTACTTACTTAAACCAATAATATTCACCTATTTGCATTACGTATTGCCAACTTGATAAATTAACTTTTAGAATACTGGGTGAAATTGTAGTTCAAATTGCGTCTTTCATTGAAATTATTTAATACTTATCAACTTCTCTTTTTAATTGCAGGCAATTGCACGTCGCTGTGATGAGAGGGTTTATTGAAGTGGTATATCACATCACTCGTCTATTACCTCATCAGGCTTTCCTGGACCTCCCAAATCATACTGGAAGGGTGAGTTAAACCATAAAGATGATTTGATTATATTTTAGCACACACAAAAACACTCGTGTTTCTATATATATATATATATATATGTATATATATATATATATATATATTTATATATATATATATATATATATATATTTATATATATATACATATTTATATATATATATATATATATTTATATATATATATATATATATATTTATATATATATACATATTTATATATATATATATATATATATATTTATATATATATAAATATATTTATATATATATATATATATATATAAATATATTTATATATATATACATATGTATATATATATATTATATATATATATAAATATATTTATATATATATGTAAATATATTTATATGTATATAAATATATTTATATATACATATGTATATATATATATATATATATATACATATATATATATATATACACACACACACACAATTTGTGTTGATGTATGTCTGATATGATATTCGTATGATTTAATGTCTTTCAATCTCATTATGTGTCCATGACATTTTCTGGTACTAAGGGAGACGATTTTGGTTGTGATGTCCAATTATATTTTTATTTGACGATTATTAAACTGTGGTGAGATGGTGGGAAGAATTCCTTACACCCTGGGCAAGCCTTCCATTCTCTCTCTCTCTCTCTCTCTCTCTCTCTCTCTCTCTCTCTCTCTCTCTCTCTGACTTTGTCCTGATAAAAAAACACACTTAAGACCATGAGTAATGTTCCAGACAGACTCATTGATAGCAGTCTATACTTCCTTGTCGGAGGAGGATAAGGATTTGGGAGTATACCAGACACAAGTCCTTTAAGATTTGGTGTCCTACCTTTAGGTCTCGTATTACTGAGAAGGACAATGTTCCTTGAAAGTCCTAAAATAGCTCTCGTCTAGTCTTCAAGGAAGAAGATTCTAAACGACCCATCGGAGTGAGGCCTTGCTAGGACAAGATGCTTGTCAGCCATCTACTTTCTTGAGCTTCCCGTCTGGGACGACTGGGTTGATCTTTGGAAGAAGAAAAAAAAGTGTCGTAGTTTCTAGGTGTTCCTTAGTGTCGTGAAGTCTGGGGTCCCCAATAAAGTTGTTTAGTCGTGTCACTGCGGCCTGCTAGTATTATTAGATCTCTTTTGTGTTGGTGGTGAGTGACAAAAGTCTTCGAAAACCAGGTATCACTTCGTGAAGAAAACTGTTTAATTCACCTTCAGAATGGATTCGTTGATAGTAAAATAACGGAGAATAGTCATGTATATGAGGAAACTACCGCTATGTGGTCCTTCCACAGCCATTTTTTTAGAATGCTTTATTGTTAATTTGTTCTCTTCATTTATTTATTTCCTTATTTCCTTTCCTCACTGGGCTATTTTTCCCTGTTGGAGCCCCTGGGCTTATAGCATCTTGCTTTTCCAACCAGGGTTGTAGCTTGGATAGTAATAATAATAATATTAATGTGGGGACCATGGCTGGTATGGAGACTAGAATACCGATGTTAATAATGCTATCAGGACAACGAATCTTGAGTCTACAGCTGCTATACCGTTTCCAGGTGGCAGTCTAGCGCTCTACGTTCAGTGGTAGCAGCAATCTTGCAGACGACCTTCCAGCATTCAAACGAAGGACGTGGCACTTTCAGCAGACACACGCACACACTTCGCGACTGTCTGGTGTAGGTGCCTCTTTTCCGCACTGGAGTTGGAAATCCCATATCCTACTACACGTCTCCCCATAAGCCGCCCATTTCCCCGCCCCCCTTGCCTTCTCTCTCTCTCTCTCTCTCTCTCTCTCTCTCTCTCTCTCCCCCCTTCATTTAATGCCTAATGTTTATTATGACATGGGTCTCTCTCTCTCTCTCTCTCTCTCTCTCTCTCTCTCTCTCTTCATTTAAGGCCTAATGTTTATTATGACATGGGTCTCTCTCTCTCTCTCTCTCTCTCTCTCTCTCTCTCTCCCCCTTCATTTAAGGCCTAATGTTTATTATGACATGGATCTCTCTCTCTCTCTCTCTCTCTCTCTCTCTCTCAGCTCATTTAATATGGGTAGTCTTCTTTATTATGACATGGGTTTAAATCTCTCTCTCTCTCTCTCTCTCTCTCTCTCTCTCTCTCTCAACTTCCTTGGTTTGGTGTCCTTTATAGAACCGGTTCATTCATTTCATCCTGTAATACGATGGCATTGATATGACGTTTAGCTTTTAATTATTCCCATTGTCTCGTTTTTAGTGTTTCATGAAATGAAGTTTAGAAAATGGCTCAGTTTATGGATGCAACAGTTAAATTTGCCCTTTTAGTGTTAACTGCAGACAAAGGTTCAGGATCCTTTTGTGTTTTGTTTTGTTATCAGCGACGGTTTTTCCTTGAACTGGACACATCCGTCATCTTTATCGTTGTTAGGAAAAGACTTGTATTTGTCTCGTATGTGAATATAGGTTTCCTGCTCTCTCTCTCTCTCTCTCTCTCTCTCTCTTCATCTTTATCGTTGTAAGGAAAAGACTTATATTTGTCTCGTATGTGAATATAGGTTTCCTTCTCTCTCTCTCTCTCTCTCTCTCTCTCTCTCTCTCTCTCTTCATCTTTATCGTTGTAAGGAAAAGACTTATATTTGTCTCGTATGTGAATATAGGTTTCCTTCTCTCTCTCTCTCTCTCTCTCTCTCTCTCTCTCTCTCATATCTTTGAAGGTCATGTATTGAAAGACCACTCGGTATTTCCAGCTTTTCGTGCTGGGAATCCCTATCTGGCTTTGATACGGTTTCTTATCTCGTACAATATCTACATTGGGGAAATCGACTTCGACTAGCTTTAGCTAATGAACATTTCAAGAAATTTCATGTAAAAGTCATCAAAGGTGGTTTTAAGAGTATGTGGGTTTCAAGTCACGTTTGTATTTATGTATGAACTCTTAATCGTCGCAATACTCTGAGGTTACAAATCCCTTGAAATATGTTTGTTTCATACAGAATGATTTGAGGTCTCTGTAACTTTTAGGGTATAGTTTCTTTAGTCCTTAATTAGTTGTTGTATTAATTTCCTTAATGTCCTATTGTTACTCGGAAATTGTGGAATTGTAAATTGGGCGATACACCTTTTTCTCTGTTCAAGAAACATACACCTGGATGCTAAGGCCTATTAGGCTAGTTCAGTTGTAAAACGATATCTTTTTTACCAAACCACATAGAATTTTCCATTACCAGTATGTCTGTATACGAGACAATGGCCTACCATTTATTTGTACCGGAACCTTTACACTAAGGCTAACGATCTGTAACCCTTTGTGTCTCTACCCTTGGGTAATTTCATCCATTTGTCTCGTTGGGTTTTACCTAACTCGAGTTGTCGAAGGTTGTTGAATGGTGTGGGAAGAGGATTGTGGGTCCGCGGTTACGTTAGCAACGGGGAAGAAGCTGAGAAGCCTTTGGGATTTTCTGTACTCACAATCTTCCCCGCCCCCCCCCCACCCCACCCCGCCCCCCTGTTCACGTCATTGTGTTTGCTATAATTATGATATTGTCATCATCATTATCAGTCATTGATTAAGGAGAGGCAGAATTAACTGTATAATTAAAGAATATTCTTCTTTATTGTAATGCTATATCTGTTTTGACGTCGTTACCGTTTTTAGAATTATTTATTGTTAATTTATTTACATCATTTATTTATTCCCTTATTTCCTTTCCTCACTGGGCTATTTTTCCCTGTTGGAGCCCTTGGGCTTATAGCATCTTGCCTTTCCAACTAGGGTTGTAGCTTTGCTAGTAATAATAATAATAATAATAATAATAATAATAATAATAATAATAATAATATCATCACCATTTGCAAGAGAAAAGGATGATTTCATTGATTGATTTGAAGGTTTTCTGGCATCCTGGCAGAGAAAAGGATGACGAAGGTATATTCACCGTAGAGTAATGCAGTGAAGATAACCGGCATTCACTATTATCGTTACCCATTATCATCTTTAGGGCGAGTGTGACCAACTGTGCCGAGTCATTGTAGAACCGGAAGGCATCATTTTGTTCGGACAAATCATGTTCTTTGCTTCTTGTTTCTAAGCAACTAGTCACGTGTTTGTGTCTTGTCGCATATCCGTTTGTAGGGCAAACGGGTACCTTATTATTATTATTATTATTATTATTATTATTATTACTACTATCCAAGCTACAACCCTAGTTGGAAAAGCAAGATGCTATAAGCCCAGGGGCTCCAACAGGGAAAAATAGCCCAGTGAGGAAAGGAAATAAGGAAATAAATAAATGAAGAGAACAAATTAACAATATATCATTCTAAAATAAGTAACAACGTCAAAACAGACATGTCATAGAGTTGATGATTTAGATTGCTTGCAGTTTTCATTTGTATTGAATTATACGCCCTTTTTTTGCAATTAAGATGCGAGGTTAAATGTACTTTGTTGGAAAATGTTTCTGCGAAGCTCTCCCCCTCTTTAGGTATCTCACATCGCCCTTAAAAAGTCTTCTCTTGGAAGTCCGTCGGCCTCAGCTCATAAAACAGTAATTATCTGTGGATTGACTCCATTTCCACCCCTAGAAGTTTTCTACGATTTCCTGTATGTTTGCAAACGTTTGGAAGCTTCAACCGAATTCGGCAATGGGACGTGTATTGACTTTCAAAGCCCCGAATTCGGCAATGGGACGTGTATTGACTTTCAAAGCCCCGAATTCGGCAATGGGACGTGTATTGACTTTCAAAGCCCCGAATTCGGCAATGGGACGTGTATTGACTTTCAAAGCCCCGAATTCGGCAATGGGACGTGTATTGACTTTCAAAGCCCCGAATTCGGCAATGGGACGTGTATTGACTTTCAAAGCCCCGAATTCGGCAATGGGACGTGTATTGACTTTCAAAGCCCCGAATTCGGCAATGGGACGTGTATTGACTTTCAAAGCCCCGAATTCGGCAATGGGACGTGTATTGACTTTCAAAGCCCCGAATTCGGCAATGGGACGTGTATTGACTTTCAAAGCCCGTCCTTCCCAATTTCATGTATTTTCCTTTCTCCTCGGTTTATCTCCGTAGCGTTTACAAGTTAAGATTATCTGTAATGCACCGGAAGTTGAAATGTTAATAACTTTAAGGCGAATTTAAAATTATTCATCGTTCTTCTTTTTTATAAATGAATATGAGTGCAGTAGTTAAAGTCAAATAAGAATTTTTTAACATGAACATGGAGATATTAATTTTAAGTTATTTTTTACTTTGGATTTTCAACAGACTACTTGCAGCAACTTTCAATGGAAGTAACGAATAGGACTCTCATATAACCAGTCTTTTATTTAAAAAAAAAAAAAAAAAAAAACATCGTTACAGCAAATCCATAATTATTTTCCCAGATGTCATGAAAAGGGAACCAGCTGTTACAGCATTAGCAACCGTGGAGAGAAATCTCATCCAATGGGATTAAACGATATATGTATATATATATATATATATATATGTGTGTGTGTATATATTGTATGTATATATATATATATATATATATATATATATTATATTTATATGTATATACATATACATATATATATATATATATATATACACACGTATATATTTATATATATATGTACTGTATATATATATATATATATATATATCCCAAGATGGGATGAGGTTTAGTTTACCTCATCTCACGAAGGCCCTCATATTGACAATTTTATGAGTAATGAGGATCTAAAATTGGTTGTTCATTAGCTTTTCATTTAACCTTCACACTTGAGAAGAGTTATATATCTTAAGAATACTCTATTGTGAACACAAATGGAAGTCCTCTTCAGAGCTTTCAAAAATAATCACAATTTTGGTGAAATTCAATGAGAAAAACTCGATTTCTGAGGTGAATGTAATTGTGGAAAAAGTTCTTCTGAATTAATGAGTAATGCCACTGGCTGAAGGTTTCTTAGTGCGTAAGAGAGAGAGTGGTTTTCCCAGACTCGAAAGTCTGATGACGTCAAGGCATCTTGCTATAATCATAGATAAGATGACAATGATCCCTCTTCTTGGGTTGCTTGGCGAACTAAGAAGTTTGTTTGCTTGTTTTTTTCCATTTTGAGTTCACAGTTGGTTGTTGGTGGTTAACTGTATAAATTTGAATATAGGCATCAGATTAATTCTTCAAATTCTGTATGCAAATGTGACCATTTTTATATCCAGAATTTCTTTCCCTTATATTTATGGCAGTGCAGTGTGAGGGGTTTAAATCTATCATATTTGTATTTTGTAATCATGATATTTTTGATATGGCATCAAATTAATTCTTCAAATTCTGTATTCAAATGTGACCATTTTTATATCCAAAATTTATTTCCCTTATATGTATGGCAGTACAGTCTCGAGGGGTTTAAATCGATCATTTTTGTATTTTGTATTCATGATATTTAGGTCATGGTTATATATATTTATATATTTATTTTCCAGTTTGAGTTCACAGTTGGTTATTGGTGGTTAACTGTATAAATTTTGATATAGGCATCAGATTAATTCTTCAAATTCTGTATTTAAATGTGACCATTTTTATATCCAAAATTTCTTTCCCTTATGTGTATGGCAGTGCAGTCTCCAGGGGTTTAAATCTATCATTTTTGTATTTTGTATTCATGATATTTTTTAATATGGCACCAAATTAATTCTTCAAATTCTGTATTCAAATGTGACCATTTTTATATCCAGAATTTCTTTCCCTTGTGTATGGCAGTGCAGTCTCGAGGGGTTTAAATCTATCATTTTTGTATTTTGTATTCATGATATTTTTAATATGGCATCAAATTAATTCTTCAAATTCTATATTCAAATGTGACCATTTTTATATCCAAAATTTATTTCCCTTATATGTATGGCAGTGCAGTCTCGAGGGGTTTAAATCTATCATTTTTGTATTTTGTAATCATGATATTTAGGTCATGGTCATATATATTTATATATTTATTCTTTCACCCCACGACAGACGGCGTTACATTTGGCAGTTTCCACCGGCAACTCCGGAGTGGCCAGACATCTGGTCGTTTGCGGGGCTTCTCCAGTAGCGAGAGATCGCAGAGGCAACACGCCCTTGCACTCTGCCAGTGTCCAGGGTGACATTCGCATGGTGACCCAGTTGACTAGACCCGTGACCGTGGCCGAGGTCATGGATGCTAAACTGTCCTACGCCCCTGCCCACACAGCCGGACTTCTGGCGGCAGATTTGCCTAATTATGATGGTAAGTACAGTTTTAGAGTATTGAAACGGCACTTGTTCTCGACACATTTCCATAAATTTTGTTTTAGCAAGTGTTGGGACATGACAATAGCTCCGGAAAAAAAAAATTTCAAAGGAAGTTAGGATAGATATTTTCTATAACCAGAATTTCGAAAAAAATAATAGTAAATTGATTTTCAATAAACAGGAAACCATATCTATAATGCTTGTATCTGTGCAATTAGAATGTAAAGAACATGACTCTAAGGCTTTACCTCTCGAAACATATGTATTACAAGGCTCACGTTGATTAAAGATTTGTGAAGTCTTAGCTGAAAATACCACATAACTTGAGATTTATCTACTGTGCGCCTAGACATGATAATAAACTGCCAACTGAAATGAAGGACCTAAAGGGAGCAACTGAATTTAAGAAGATACTAAAGACATTACTTTTCACAAGATCATATGATTTGGAAGATGCTACAATCAAAGAATTGTATAAGTTATAATGAAACTGTTTCGTTAGATGATTAATATGGACCCGCCCGAGAAGTAGTTCACTCGACTTCAGTGGAGGGTTGGATTTAAACCCTAAACAAGTAAATACCACATACTTTGAGATTTAACTCATATGTATTAGTTATAAGAGTAAAGCCTTAGAGTTATGTACCTTACATTCTTATTGCTCAGATACAAGCATTATAGATATGGTTTCCTGTTTATTGAAAATCAATTTACTATTATTTTTTTCGAAATTCGGGTTAGTGAAAAATGCTAATCCTACTCTTATTTATAATTCGTTAGACCCCATCGCCCAGGGTCATATTCACCGACCTGTCTGTCTATAAGTTATTTTATTTTTACACCCACATCTTTCGTAGTGGGTTAGAGTTCTCTTGCTTGAGGGTACACTCTGGCACACTTTTCTATTTAGTTTCTCTTCCTCTTGTTCTGTTAAAGTTTTCATAGTTTAAATAGGAAATATTTATTTTAATAATGGTACTATTCCTAAAATATTTTATTTTTCCTTATTTCCTTATTTCCTTTCCTCACTGGGCTATTTTCCCTGTTGGGGCCCCTGGGCTTATAGCATCCAGCTTTTCCAATTAGGGTTGTAGCTTAGTATATATTGATAATAATAATAATAATAATAATAATAATAATAATAATAATAATAATAATAATAGTCCATTCAGTCAGTCAAGTCACAAAACTACCACATTGAAGCTCTCAACTCTTTGCTTTCATCAACTCCTGAAATGTTCTTCTGCTGGTTAAGTCATTTCGTTCCGAGGTCATCTCAGGGCCACCTGTTGGCACAATGCCCCGGTGGCCCATTGCCAACAGGGATGAGATATTCTGGGGCTCGTCTTCCGAGGTATCCTATATTTGATAATTGGTAAAAATATTGACGGAGCTTTTTATATTTGTATAGATTCATACTTTGTAATATCGATTATGTTATGTATGAATTGTAATTATTTATAGATTCTTCTAAGTTGTAGGTTTCTGCCAGTATCTATGGTTATTATTATTATTATTATTATTATTATTATTATAATTATTATTATTATTGGCTAAGCTACAACCCTAATTGGAAAAGCAGGATGCTATAAGGCATTCTTCCAAGTTGTAGGTTTCTGCCAGTATCTATGGTTATTATTATTATTATTATTATTATTATTATTATTGGCTAAGCTACAACCCTAGTTGGAAAAGCAGGATGCTATAAGCCCGGGGGCTCCAACAAGGAAAATAGCCCAGCGAGGAAAGGAATTAGGGAAAAATAAAATATTTTAGAAACAGCAACAATAGTAAAATAAATATCACTTTATAAACTATAAAAACTTTAACAAAACAAGAGGAAGAGAAATAAGATATAAGATAAAACAGTGTGTCCGAGTGTACCCTCAAGCAAGAGAACTCTCTTGGAATTGGAAATCTCTTTACATAGTAAACTGAGGTAATTAGTAAATGATGCTTGTGTTAGTATATGGATGTACATTTTTTTAGGATACCATAAATCTAAATTTAGATTGTGAATACGTATAGAATCATTAAGAAAAAAAATATATTTGTTAGATTTTCATGGTATGTATGATTTGTAAGAAGATTGAACTGTATTTGATGATATTTCATAACTTATATGTTCCGAGTAAAATGAAGATTTCTCATTTTGCTTTTCCCAACCTATTATTATTATTATTATTATTATTATTATTATTATTATTATTATTATTATTATTATTATTGTTACT
This sequence comes from Palaemon carinicauda, assembly GCF_036898095.1. Lineage (NCBI taxonomy): Eukaryota > Metazoa > Arthropoda > Malacostraca > Decapoda > Palaemonidae > Palaemon > Palaemon carinicauda. The sequence continues at coordinate 72,537,899 of NC_090725.1, forward strand.
ATCCAAGATACAACCCTAGTTGGAAAAGCAAGATGCTATAAGCCCAGGGGCTCCAACAGGGAAAAATAGCCCAGTGAGGAAAGGAAATAAGGAAATAAATAAATGAGGAGAACAAATTAACAATAAATCATACTAAAAAAAGTAACAACGTCAAAACAGACAGGTTTAGATAATTCTGATTCTCCTTTCGTGTTGAAACTTAGTCATAAGATCATTATACCGTAAAATTCTGATGATTTTTTATAGTATATATCTCAAAATCTATAAAGTAGCAAAAATCTATAAAGTAGCGAAAATCTATGAAGTAGCGAAAATCTATAAAGTAGCGAAAATCTATGAAGTAGCGAAAATCTATGAAGTAGCAAAAATCTATAAAGTAGCAAAAATCTATAAAGTAGCGAAAATCTATAAAGTAGCGAAAATCTATAAAGTAGCGTATTCCTCAACATCATAAACTCCGGAATTCCAAAACGAATTGGCACTTGAAGGTAAGACCGGCCGATCGCCGGGCCACGTACCCATGTATGTACATCTGTTTGTTGCCAAGATGCCCTTGGCACTGGTGCTACACCTCAAGGAATTTTGCCGCAGGGCACTAAGAGATATTGGAGATCTCAAAGACACCGTGAGATTAATGCCAGGAGGAACAGGGTGATCGTTCAGGATTACGGATAGACTTGAGATTTCATGAAGGATTTATTTCGGTGCGAGTGATGCTTTTGAAGGAACGGGGAAATATAAGAAAGTAGATCTTCACACTGATATTTCAGTATATCGAGGGTGTGATCCATTTTATATGGTGATTTCGTGGACACTCCAGTTGTTTTATTTTTTCTCACTCTGGCCTACTAGTTCAGAGGTTCCCCACTCAAGTCACAAACTTGGTATCCCTAAGTTAACTAAGATTGTGAGTTGAGTACAGGGAAATATAAGAAAGTAGATCTTCACACTGATATGTCAGTATATCGATTGCATGATCCTTTTTATATGGTGGTTCCCTGGACACTCTAATTGTTTTATTTTCCCTCACTCTTGCCTACTAGTTCAGAGGTTCCCCACTCAAGTCACAAACTTGGTATCCCTAAGTTAACTAAGATTGTGAGTTAAGTACAGGGAAATATAAGAAAGTAGATCTTCACACTGATATGTCAGTATATCGAGGGTATGATCCTTTTTATATGGTGATTTCGTGGACACTCCAATTGTTTTATTTTTCCTCACTCTGGCTTACTAGTTCAGAGGTTCCCCACTCAAGTCACAAACTTGGTATCCCTAAACTAAGATTGTGAGTTGAGTGGGGAAACAAATGGGCTGGTAGGCCAGAGTGAAGAAAAAACAATGGAGTTCCCACAAAATCCCCAGACGAGAAGAACAATGGGGTTGATTTGTATTCTTTCCATAAAATTCGATACTTCTCTTTTGACTCAAGTAGAGAAACGTCACAGTACTTAGTAAAACCTTGTGGGTTCCAGAGTAAAACCTTGTGGGTCCCAGAGTAAAACCTTGTGGGTCCCAGGTGGGGTTGTAGAGAGAAATTACGCTGACTGTTAATATAGTTTCCTACCGATTCCAAAAACATTACATGGAAAAATTCTCGAATCGATGGACATGCTGGAATGAGGACGGAACGAGAACGGGGAGGCCTTGTGGAACTCCATGACCCCATTGGGACGGGGAGAGAGAGAGAGAGAGAGAGAGAGAGAGAGAGAGAGAGAGAGAGAGAGAGAGAGAGAGACTGACTTCATAAAATGTTATAATTCTTTTTTGAAAGATTATCCTTAGTAAATATAAGCGCAGTTGATCCATGAATAGAAAGATCAACGTAGTTTCTTTTCATATATTATTTGTTACTTTGGTATTATTTGGCCATTAAATTCTCCGGTGCAATGACTTCGTTGGGTGTAATAATCTCTCTTAAAATGTACGGGTGAAGAAATTCTGTTAATTTTTTTGTTTGATATCCCAAGATTTAAACAGGAGATCTGTTAGTCGTTGTATATTGTCTGGGATGCTGGACCATATATTTTTATGATAGCATATAGCTATGTATTAATCCAGTATGTTTATACAGTGTACTTGTAGGTGTGATTACTACTATATTACCATACACGTTCACATATATATCACACACACATACATACATACAAAGAGAGAGAGAGAGGATCTATTGGGTATTCCCGTGTAGAGTAGTTCAGTTAATATTGAGCTCTGCCATAACCATTGGGTCACGAGAGAGAAATTTGGGAAGATCCAAAAGACTGGGATTACCCTCTGTAATATAACTCACATCGAGAGAGAGAGAGAGAGAGAGAGAGAGAGAGAGAGAGAGAGAGAGAGAGAGAGAGAGAGAGAGAGAGAGAGAGAGAGAGCCTGCTCGATCGATGAAGCTAGTGCAGCTGTACTTGTTTAGGAGGAGCGCATGGCCCCTGCAGCTTTAGGGCGACGTGTTGGCCGATTGCTGGAGGAACAGAGGAGGGGACGGGAGATGGAGGAAGGTCGAGGGGCGAGTTGGAAGGCCGTTGTGAAAGTGAAGGCCGTTCCCAAATGGAAGAAGGCCGACGCCATTCCATGCACAGAAACTCGACCTTGTTACTGGGGGGAAGTTTCTTCGTCTTAGCTTGCGCCTGTGTTGAGATGCGTTTGCAAGCTGTGAAGTTTAGAGAAAAAGAGAATGTCATTGGAAAGGTTCGCTCTGCAGAAAAAAAAGACTATTGATTCCGGTACGGTTAAGAGGTATAACCTGTGCATTTCGTTAACTAAGTTTTGCATACTCATCATTTTTTATTTTATTTTTTTATTTTTTTTAATTTTTTTTTTTCAGTTATTATGTACACAATTAGATGTAGATTTGGGATACCCAAATAGTACTCATGTAATGACTCGTTTAATAACATAGTGTTACAACAGCATATGGCTATGTATTAATGATGTTACATGGTGTTACAAAAGCAAAGGTCATAGTATTAACGTAATGATTCGTATAATAGCATGGCGTTACAACTATAAAGATTATATAGACTCTTTCTTTTGTCTCCTTCCTGTATTCCAAAGGATGTAAGGATACCATATGGCAATGTAGATGTGCGGTTTCCATATGAGTCTTTCAGTCGAGAAACATGCCAAGCGCCATTTTTAAAAAGTGTCAGAAATCACGATTGAAAAATAACAATAATAATAATAATAATAATGATAATAATAATGATAATAATAATAATAATTATTATTATTATTATCATTATTATATTGATAATAATAATAATAATAATAATAATAATGATAATAATAATAATAATTATTATTATTATTATTATCATTATTATAATAATAATAATAATAATAATAATAATAATAATAATAATAATAATTTGATAATTGGCAATTTTCAATCACGATTTCTGACACTTTTTAAAAATGGCGCTTGGCATGTTTCTCGATTGAAAGACTCATATCTATAAAGAATTCCAAGTAAATAGTATCAGATTATTTACCTTATAAGTTGCGTCGTGTTTTTATTCGTCAGTTTAGGATTCCCAAGACACTTTTTTTTCATTATGTATTTACGTAATGCTAAAGGCCAGCGGCCTGTCTGGTATTCCCAGCGTTAAGCAATAGTATTTGCCGTTTTTCTTTTACGTATATCACAAGTTCGTGGAATTTTATTTATCAAATTTTTTGGGGGGTATTTTTCCTTGCCATTTTTCTTTTACCTATGTCATAAGTTCGTGGAATTTTATTTATCAAATTTTTGGGGGGATATTTTTCCTTGCCATTTTTCTTTTACCTATGTCACAAGTTCGTGGAATTTTATTTATCAGATTTTTGGGGTATTTTTCCTCATCTATGTTATTCTATATTCACTTGTTTATATTCTTACATTTTTTTTCTTTTACCTATATCACAAGTTCGTGGAATTTTTATTTATCAATTTTTTTTGGGGGGGGGGGGGTATTTTTCCTCATCTATGTTATTTTATATTCACTTGTTTATATTCTTACATTTTTTTTCTTAATCTTGTTGCCATTTTTCTATTACCTATATCACAAGTTCGTGGAATTTTATTTATCAATTTTTTGGGGGGTATTTTTCCTCATCTATGTTATTTTATATTCACTTGTTTATATTCTTACATTTTTTTCTTAATCTTTTAAGTATTTTGGTCTCGTCTATTCGTGAAATTTTATTTTTAATCAGATTTCTTTCATATTTTCCTCATCTATGTTATTTTATATTCACTTGTTTATATTCTTACATTATTTTCTTAATCTTTTGAGTATTTTTGTCTCGTCTATTCGTGAAATTTTTTTTTTTATCAGATTTTTTTCATATTTTTCCTCATCTATGTTATTTTATATTCACTTGTTTATCTTCTTACATTTTTCTTAATCTTAATTTTGGTTTCATCTATTCGGAATCCTTTCGTGTGGTTCGTTGCGTTGAATCAAAATATGTCCAGGATTCCTATACTCCTTTTAGATATATTTTCGTTGATTATATTAAGGTATTTCTATTTGGTAGAGTCCATTTATGGTTCAGCTGTTTACCGGTTGCGATGTCTGTCAGTAAATTTATTGACGTCACTAATTCTGACGTCTTCAAGTAAAATTGCATGAGAGAGAAGCTGTCCCAAAAGTGTGTGTATATATATATATATATATATATATATATATATATATATATATATATATATATATATATATATGTGTATATATATGTGTATATATATATACATATATTATCTATATATATATATATATATATATATATATAGATAATATATGTATATATATATATATAGATAGATAGATAGATAGATAGATAGATGTGTGCTCTCCAGATTAAATGATCTATTATAGTCAACTAACCATTTCTAAACGTGAGTTATTAATGTTTATAATTGAATGATTGTTTTAAAATAATAATTCTCTATAAAAACTCGTACTGCGTACTTGAAGACTGTAATTCATCTATTCATCATCTCTATTCTCAACAAGAGAAATGTATTATAAAACAATAGAACAATAGATTCAGTCTGTTGAGTAACATAGCAATGATATATTTTTTTTTTTACTTTTATTTAAAATAACAAAATACAATATTTACATTTTGTCAATAAAATAGTTGAACATATGAATTCCTTTGTAACAAGTTTCTTCAATTTTTCCTTATACAAAATTGACGCTTGACGCAAACCATCTCACATAATTTAATTTTCCTCTAAGAAAACCAAGAGTATCATTTTCACTAACTTTCTGCATACGGCTTATCCATATGCTATACACATAATTACAAATTAGAAGAACTGCTGTGTTCCTATCTTTTTTACATTTAGTTTTAATGTCTAACATCAATAATTTGATCCATTCCTTACCTTCTACAAAACACAAAACCTCAAATTTACTCTTAAACCATTGTAATACATATTATTATTATTATTATTATTATTATTATTATTATTATTATTATTATTGTTGTTGTTGTTTTTGTTATTATTATTATTATTATTATTATTATTATTATTATTATCATTATTATTATTTTTTTTTTATTATTATTATTATTATCCTTATTATTATTATTAGCTTTAACTCTTTTACTATAGCAATAATATTGTATAATAGTATAGGTTCTGGGGAGGGGAGGGGGGAAGGTACTGCACTGTAAACTAGATCGTGCTATTGATTAGCCTCGTTGGGTCGGGTTTTATCCAAAGGTACAGGAATCCCGAGAGAGCAGCAACCTTGGTCCAATATCATAATTCCGTTTATTAAGGGCACTTCGAGTCCAGGACTTTCCGACTTTGAAAATTTTGCTGCGTCACAGCCCGGACTGGTTCTATCTGCAGATTCTGGCAGACTTGAGCACGTAATCCATTGGCTGGTTTCTTTTCTCTTTTTTCTCACCAATAAAAGGATATTTTAGTTCATTTTCTTTTGGCCGTATTTCTTGGATATTGTGTGTTTGTTTTCCCCGAAATGTGGGATTTCATGACCTGAGTTTTTTTTTTTTTTACTTTTATTTATTATTTTTTTATTTTTTTATTGAATAATAATGTGTTAGGTATTGCATATCTTGAATATTGAAGGAGGTGCCGAAAAACGAATGACTGAAAATATTAAAACAAACTATACCTTCAGTGTGTGTGTGTGTGTGTGTGTGTGTGTGGGTGTGGGTATGTGAGTGTGTGTGTAAATAGTTTTGATTTATTAATTTTTTTTCAGTTGTTAGAACCAGTAATAATATGCAGTAACCAGTTATAGATGCACTTATGAAAATTGCAACATTTCACGAAACACACTTATTCAGAGGCAGTTGCCTGAAGGCAATTTCCATTTTATATACAATACGTTATTGTAGCTTAAAGAATTGTAAATCCTATATAAAATTTCGAATATTTACTGTTTATCGTGATTGTACGCACAAAATATACAAACAGACGTGAAGCCTGGAGTTGTTGGTGTGTGTGTGCTAAAAACCAAGGTTGATCGTAATAACAGGCTCTAAGAGTACTGTGCGCAGTAAGGGTTAATGCAGTATGTTTTGGTAAAAATGTTTCTGTGGGATGTTGGTAACACTTCGTTTTTTTATGAGTGTTGACAGCTTAACCCAGAAATCGTTCTATTCCATTAAATGATATCACATATTCTATCTTACACGATCTTCAACGTGAAATTTGCAAAGAAAATCTTCGACTTGTCTTTCTATCTTTGGAAAATCTTGTTGATCACTGATAAGAAAATTAATTATTGAGGTCATTTTGTAATAGTTTTAGTATAAGTAATTCTGCAGTATGTTTTGGTAACAATGTTTCTGTGGGATGTTGGTAACACTTCGTTTTTTTTTATGAGTGCTAACAGCTTAACCCAGAAATCGTTCTATTCCATTAAATGATATCACATATTCTATCTTACACGATTTTCAACGTGAAATGTACTAAGAAAGTTTTCGACTTTTTCTATCTTAGGAAAATCTTAATCACTGATAAGAAAATTAATTTATTGAGCTCATTTTGTTATAGTTTTTGTATAAGTAATTCCTATTGCTGTTTTTTTTTTCTTATTGATTTTAATATTCTCTTGAACTTTTCGACTTGTCTTTTTATCTTAGGAAAAACTTGTTGATCACTGATAAGAAAATTAATTATTGAGCTCATTTTGTTATAGTTTTAGTATAAGTAATTCCTATTGCTGTATTTTTTTTCTTATAGATTTTAATATTCTCTTGAACTTTTCGACTTGTCTTTTTATCTTAGGAAAATCTTGTTGATCACTGATAAGAAAATTAACTTATTGAGCTCATTTTGTTATAGTTTTAGTATAAGTAATTCTTATTGCTGTATTATTTTTCTTATAGATTTTAATATTCTCTTGTCATTAGGTTGAGTGCACTACTCTAGTCAAAGTGTACATCGAAAATGTTGATCCCTGACTCGAAAGTAATGTTGAGAGTGATGAAGCACATCTTTTATGTGGCATTGCCTCAGTTTCTTCCTTCTCACATGCGAAGGAATACAAGTGTTGCCAAATCAACGATAGGATTCTTTTATGCTGGTTTTGTCTATGATTTATTGCCTTCTTTGAAACTGATAGTATATATATATATATATATATATATATATATATATATATATATATATATATATATATATATATATATATACATATACATATATATATATATATATATATATATATATATATATATATATATATATATATATATATATAAATATTGTGTGTGTGTGTTTGTGTAGTGTGTATGTGTGTGGGTAGATAGATAGATACTAGATAATATAATAAGTTATATTATGTGTGTGTTTGTGTAATGTGTGTATGTGTATGTGTGTGCGTAGATAGATAGATAGATAATATAATAAGTGTGAGGGTGTGTTAGGAGAATGGCAAGAATTTATTGATACATGTTTTGTGTAAGAGTATTCGACGTAAATTTCCCTTGACCTTGACGCAGAGTTAAATACATAATGTTCAGTATAAGAGCTTGGTATAAGTAATGTAAAATATCAGCGCTAGTAAATGCTATTCTGTAAGACATGGCCAGCCATTATTATCCAAGTCATTACATATATTGCTTGCCTCCCCCCCCCCCCCCCGTTCTCTTCTTTGCTTTGCATACCGGTATGTGCACATTATAATAATGCCCTGTCTGGAACTGATGAAGAGTCTCGTGTGGCTTATCAACATCCATCCAATTTCGTTTTGGTTGATTTTATTCTATTTTCTGTAGTATTAAGAACTTACCCTTTTACCCACAAAGGACGTACTGGTACATTTCACAAAAGCCATCCCTTTACCCCCATGGACGTACCGGTACGTCCATGCAAAAAAAATGCTATAATTTTTTTTTTTTCATATTTTTGATACTTTTTTGAGAAAATTCAGGCATTTTCCAAGAGAATGAGACCAACCTGACCTCTCTATGACAAAAATTAAGGCTGTTAGAGCAATTTAAAAAAAAATATATACTGCAAAATGTGCTGGGGAAAAAAAAAAACCCTTGGGGGGTTAAGGGTTGGAAATTTCCAAATAGCCTGGGGGTAAAAGGGTTTTAATTTAAGCTCCATTACGTACCTAGAAGATTTCGGATGAAAAGTTCACAATTCTATAACGATGCCTTTTCTCTGCGCTTCCTGAGAAGCTTTTTTCATTTTGTTCAATGTGCCTGTTCAGTTTTAAAACGGGTAGATATATATTGATTCAATTCCAAGTTTTCACATCTCTTCCAAGAAGAAGAATCTGTTTGCAAAAGTTGAAGGATTTACACATTAGTGTTGGTGATAATGCTCTCTCTCTCTCTCTCTCTCTCTCTCTCTCTCTCTCTCTCTCTCTCTCTCTCTCTCTCTCTCTCTCTCTCCATGAAATAATTTTTAGCCACAGAAATATATAATTCCACATTGTTAATTCATATATGTTTGAGTGTGCCTATATAAGTATGTATACATCAAGTGAGAGTATTTTGTTCAGTCTTCTCTTCATTCATGTCGTTCCTCGTTACAATAAATGTTCTGTTCGAAGTTCAAATTCGAAAATGATAATTTTGAAAGTGTAATATATGATTTTATCGCTTTAATAAGAAAGGTTTGTTGACTTTGGTGTGAGCAGTGAAAACCCATTAAACATTGCGTGTGGACACACCTACAAAAAAAAAAGAAAAAAAAAGAAAAAAAAGTTTCAGTAGTGTAAATATAGTCCCATATATTTTTTAAACCTGCTTTTTGTATAAAGGCATGCAAGCTTTGATGTTGTCGCACTATTTCCCCATCTTCATAAGAGGAATGTGTAGGGAAAAAGAAAACTAGATTACACTGATGGTTTTTCATAGTTTTGAGCAGTGTTGCCAGGTATGGGAATTTATCCCTAGATTTGGGGATTTTGGGCGTCTGATGGGGATATTCCGTACACATTTCTATGAAGAAACAAACACGAGTAAACCTTTATATCGTTGCAATTAGTTTGCTTGCAATCACATGTATATTGAGTAATTTCTATATTAATAAACCCTACGTGATCAAGACAGAAGAGAATATATTTGTGGAAATCGGGAATTTTAGGCAGTTTTGGGGATTTTTAGTTTGTTTTGGGGGATTTTTCTACTACCCCATCTGGCAACACTGGTTTTGAGTGAGACGACGACCGAGGGCACGCGGGCGCTTTGCTGTCACGGCCGCCTTAGGGAGGAAGAGGGGTGTGTGCCAAGAGGGTAGGGTCCAGTGGAAGGCATTCGCTCGTGGGAATCCCGTTCCTCTTAATGGAGGAGGGGGAGGGACGGGACGGGGTTACTTCAGGGGGGCCTGCAGAGAATGCTGAAGTAGCAGGGAGGGGGGCTAGTGATAGAGAGAGAGGAGCAGGGGGGTAGGAGAGGGGGGGGGGGTGTTACTTGGCGTGGTCGAAATACCTGGCATCAGATGAGAGGAAGAAGTAGAAGAGACTTTGGGCCAGGGCGAAAATAGGTGTCGGCTGCACCAATATAGTCCTCGAGAGGCACTCCTAATGTGGCTAGGGGCACCGTGCCTGTCCTCCTCTCTCCCTCCCTCTCCCTCCTGCCCATGCCCCCAGGGAGGGAAGGCCTTAGTCAGTCCTCTATATAAGGCCAGAGGCACACCCCGTACTCGATGCGAGCTCGCGCGCCCTCTACCCATCCTGAGTCACTTACTTGAGCATCCACCTTTATTTTTCACTATCCTTCCTACCCATGGTTAGACAAACATACGAACGTATGCACATAGTAACATATTTCTAAATATATTTTCTATACTTATTTGAGATTTATTATGCTTAGGTAATGTCTATTTTTGAGGTTTGTACATACTTAAAGATTGTTCATGTATTTTTTTACTTGAAAATACTCTTGCGTTTAGTGAATATATTGAAAACCTTACATTTTATACACCCTATCATGATTTCTTAAATAGTTTATAGTTATCTTCGGTTTATTTTTACATGAATACAAATATTTCTTCTTTTTAACTTCGATGTCAGGATGCCAGAGAACTTCAAATCAATCAAACTTATTTTTATTTGTTTAGTATCGTCTCTGCAAAGCTTGAAATAATACTAATTAAAAATAACTCTGGATTTTATATCTGAAAAGATACAATTTACCCGTTGAACTTGAATCATAGTATCGAAGATGTAACAGTATTTTGAACTTTATTATATGGGCATTTTAATGACAGATAATTATATTTTTATTTAAGATATTCGTTGTTTAAAAGGGTCGATATTATTATAGTACTGAGTGTCATCTTGATCAGGAAGAGGGAATCAAGCTTGCATTTTGGTAAAAATTGTTTTATTCATTTTTGAGAATTGAGAAGGAAATTGTTTCATTTGACTTGTAACATTATTTTGGACTTTATTATATGGACATTTTAATGACAGATAATTATATTTTTATTTAAGATATTCGTTGTTTAAAAGGGTCGATATTATTATAATACTGAGTGTCATCTTGATCAGGGAGAGGGAATCAAACTTGCATTTTGGTAAAAATTGTTTTATTCATTTTTGAGAATTGAGAAGGAAATAGTTTCATTTGACTTTCTGATTGTTGAAAGTAGCTGTCGAAGGAATTACTCAATTATTTGTATAATCTCAGGGTTCTTTCTACGTAGATAGGGGTGTAGTGCCATCAGTTCTATAGACATTCCTTCGAGGGTGTTCGCATCGTGCCTTCGACCCCGTAGCTGCTCGTACTGTTTTAGATCTCTCATCTGCTAACAATCCCACTTTCTAATACCCATTATCCTGCTGTACAGCATCTTAAATTATAATTCATGTTGCATTGAGTGACCTCCCCGGTCACAGCTCCAGTCCTAGTGATCTAGATTCCAACTTGTATACAAGAAAAATGTATCTTTTCCGTTATTATTATTATTATTATTATTATTAAATGCTAAGCTACAACCCTAGTTGGAAAAGCAGGATGCAATAAGCCCAGGGGCTCCAACAGGGAAAACAGCCCAGTGAGGAAAGGAAACAAGGAAAAATAAAATATTCTAAGAACAGCAAAAACATTGAAATAAATATTTCCTATATAAACTACCTGTGAGCGCTTTGGTAAACTTATTCTAATGATTTTATACGTTGCGTTGTAGCATCATCATATCGGGAAATACATTCTGATATACTTATTGATTTTGTACGTTGCTTTGTAGCATCATCATATCGGGAAATACATTCTGATATATTTATTGATTTTGTACGTTGCGTTGTAGCATCATGAGGTGTCAAATATGTACGAATCTGTGTACTGTGCCTGCGTAGAGTCAACTTCATATCGGGAAATACATTCTGATATATTTATTGATTTTGTACGTTGCGTTGTAGCATCATCATATCGGGAAATACATTCTGATATATTTATTGATTTTGTACGTTGCGTTGTAGCATCGTGAGATGTCAAATATGAACAAATCTGTGTAGAGTCAACTTCATATCGGGAAATACATTCTGATATATTTATTAAATTCCAAATGGAATGGTTTACAAAACGCCGTATAATTTGATATCCAAATCTTAAATAAAAAAAAATTCGTAGCGTAATATGTCATTAATCTGAGTGATCATATGATGGATGACCGCGTGATCCACGCATACTAATTATGAAACGAAATCCTTATAAATAACCCTAATGGTTTTGTTACGGGAAATTCAGAGAGGAGGGTGGGCGGGCGGGCGGGTCCTCGCCGGTGGGTGGCATCGGCAGGAAGGGCGGCCAGTGACGTCACAAAATTGTGTGCCAAAGAAACCACATGACCAGACTAATGGCACCCACCTCTTGCCACCCCCCCTTCCCTACACCCCTGAATTCCCCTCCTGCCCCTCCCCCCCCCCCCACCTACCCTCAATACCTTACTAACATTTTCGTTTTATTACCGATTATGGTATGGTGTTGAGACCCACCACACCACACGTCAAATGTGAATTCTTTTGGAAGCGCCAAGATAATATACCCTTCATCCCTTCTAGTTCATTGTGGTGTTCGGTTTTATTTATTTATATGTTTCACACACACACACACATATGTATATGTATATATATATATATATATATATAGAGAGAGAGAGAGAGAGAGAGAGAGAGAGAGAGAGAGAGAGAGAGAGAGAGCATATATATACACACACACACACACATATATATATATATATATATATATATATATTATATATATATATATATTATATATATATATATATACATATATATATATATACATATATATATATACATATATATATATACATATATATATGTATATATATATATATATATATATATATATATATATATATATATATATATATATATATATATATACTGTATATTGACCTGAAAGTTGTTGTTTATTTCCAAGGGAAATCAGTCTTTTTATAATTTCAGTTACGCAGTGTCCTCAATGTAATACACCTAGAATTTTTTTCCTTATAGGAAAAACAATTTTGCATGTTACATATTTCCTTCGAAGAATCATCTTTTATCTATATTAAAGAATATTGCAGTTTTCTATTACTTTGATATATAGTGAAATTTTAGGAAAATTTTCTAAGTAACAAATAATGAAAAACTTAAGGACATTTTTCAAGTCTTAAAGTATTCTTTATTTGTTTTTGATGCTGTTAATAGTTTATATATGACATGTCTGTTTTGACGTTATTACTGTTTTTAGAATGATTTATTGTTAATTTGTTCTCTTCATTTATTTATTTCCTTATTTCCTTTCCTCACTGGGCTATTTTTCCCTGTTGGAGGCCCTGGGCTTATAGCATCTTGCTTTTCCAACTAGGGTTGTAGCTTGGATAGTAATAATAATAATAATAATAATGGGACATTTAAGAATTAACGTGTAAATAAAACAAAACATAAAAACCAAGTTGTAAATAAACTTTCTGTGTTGGGGGTTGTGTGCCACCTTTCCCCTGTTGATTCTCCTATGGCCCTCGATAACTAGATAGGACCGGCACATGCTCGGAAAACCGTGCTAGGATCAACTCGTATCTCCGTATATAAATCAGGTGAACCGAGGTAAATATAGCCTGTAGTTATTTGTGCGTTTGAGTGTGGTATTTGCGGCGTGAGTCTAGGGGGGGGGGGGCACTCGGGTGGGGGTGGGGGGGGTAGGGGGGGATGTTGTCTTTTTGTCACGGCTGGACGAAAACCTCAGCGGGAAAACCCCTCTGCACCAACAGCAGGGTTGGCAACCCACACACATGGCTGTCCCGCCGCAAAATTCTCACTCGCACAAGAGAGAAGTAGAAGCATCTAGCTACCCCCCCCCAACCCCTTCCCCCTCCTTTGTCTTGAATGCCATTCCTCTGCCAAATGGGTGTTTTGGCATAATTCATCGAAATAGTCATTGATTGTTATGGTTTTAAGATCCTACGGAGAAGACACGAGTTTTCTAAGGAAATCCCATGTCGCCTGCAGTTCCTGGTCCCAATGATAGTATGTTTCATCTCAGAATACTTGGCAGGAACTTAGTTGGTGGCAAGCAGCCTCCATGACCATATATGTATATGTACACAAGTCCTGGCTTGCCAACGCCTCAGTACCCCCTCCCCTCTTTTCAACGCCATTGAAAAAGGGAAGGAAGAGTGTTGGTATGGGGGAGGGAGAGAACTTTTTTTTTTCTTATATGCGTACCATTAGTGTTGACCAACTTATGTAATTGAGGTTACATTTCATCTTAACAATATGTTTATGAAAAATAACTGGTCGGATAATGGCTTAATCTCCCGAGGGAAACCCAGTTCTTTAATGACCTTGAGTTTATTTTGACTTCGGGCTCCGTTGAAATGAAATTAATCTCGGTGTCGATTGACTTCATGAATTGGAGATTATTTAAATTTATTGTGGAAGACTAGCAAAGGATGGTTCTGAAAACCATACGCAGTTTCCTTATTCAATCCTGCTCGTGCAACAGGAATCTCAGGGAGTTTTATTATCAATGCGGAATTTCTTTACACGATATCCTGAGTGCGTCAAACGCACTTGTTCTTTCGTTGGGAGGAACTGAATCTTTTTTTAGACCTACGACCAGAGATGGGTTAGGCTTTCTTTACTAATCTCCTTTTTTAATAATTAGAATATTCCGCAGTTTTGTAACCCAGACTGGAAAGAAAAGAAATAGAAAACTAGTAGGAATAGTGTGGTCAATTCCGGATGGAAGAAATCAATAATTTTCTAAATGAAAAATAATAGACAGGTTTTTAAACCAATACTAGTGAAATTCCGTATCACGAGAGAGAGAGAGAGAGAGAGAGAGAGAGAGAGAGAGAGAGAGAGAGAGAGAGAGAGAGAGAGAGAGAGAGAGGAAGGAGTATTAAGGTCATTTTGACTTGTAACCTTTCACTTAGGACGGTCATTTATAAGAATGTTCACTATTATACAGCATTTGTTACTTGTCCTTTACCATGTCAATGTCTCGTTTTCGCCAAAGAAAATCGTTAGACAGGTATTGAATTTTACGTCAGTAATTTTAGAGAAAGTTGAAGTTTTTTTTTTTTTTTTTTTTTTTTTTTTTTTTTTTTTTTTTTTTTTTTGTAATGAAGCCTGAGAATGATCCGTTGAGAATGTTTTCAGGGAAAGTTCAGTGTAGAAAGTAGGCCTACTCAATTAAAATGCAAGCTGTGTTTCCTTAAGCACAGTGACAACCAGAGTTGTGTTAGCCTATGTGCTAAGCCGTTCCCCCCATATAAATAAGGAAATAGATGCTTTCACATGCATTGCTTAATTGTTGAATACCGACCAAAAAAAAAAAATATAGATAAAAACTTCAGTAAAATGAGAATCTCATACAAATGATATAAAGAAATAACTTGACTACACTGCCTTGGTTTAGAGTTCTCTTGCACACTTTTCTATCTAGTTTCTGTTCCTCTTGTTCTGGTAAAGTGTTTATAGTTTAAATAGGAAATATTTATTTTAATATTGTTACTATTCCTAAAATATTTTTTTTCCTTATTTCATTTCCTCACTGGGCTATTTTCCCTGTTGGGGTCCCTGGGCTTATAGCATCCTGCTTTTCCAACTAGGGTTGTAGCTTAGTATTTAATAATAATAATAATAATAATACAACCAGTATCTAAGTTCCCTGAAGTACATTTTGTTACTATTCCTAAAATATTTTTTTTTCCTTATTTCCTTTCCTCACTGGGCTATTTTCCCTGTTGGGGCCCCTGGGCTTAGAGCATCCTGCTTTTCCAACTAGGGTTGTAGCTTAGCATTTAATAATAATAATACAACCAGTATGTAAGTTCCCTGAAGTACATTTTGTTTACATGGATTTTCTTTCCTTTCAGGTCAAACGTGTATTCACATTGCGGCACAAGGAGGTCACAAAGAAATTTTACAGCATTTAACGTGGTACGGAGCAGACATCAATGCAAGGGTTAGTGTTATCGAGTTATATGTTCATCTTATCTGTGCTGTTTACAGATAACAATTCATGTTTGCATATAATCGAAGCGAAGATCTTTGAGAATAAAGGATATGTTTCTTCGAATGTTTATTTTTTCATTGTGTCATACAAAGTGTTGATAACGTTTCAAACTAAAGACACAAGGCCATGTTAGTTAGAAATGGTTAATGGCTGTTATTTACATCATTTACCCTATGCGCATTTATGTTATTTGCCTGCGAAGTATTTTATAGTCTGTAGTCGTGAAATATTTTTTTCGTATTTTGTATTATTCCCATTTGAACATTATGATTCAGTCTGTAGGTTACTTAAACATTGATCATATAGATTACACACACGTGTATATATATATATATATATATATATATATATATATATATATATATATATATATATATATATATATATACATATATATATATACAGTATATATATATATACAGTATATATATATATATATATATATATATATATATATATATATACTGTATATATATATATATATATATATATATATATATATATATATATATATATATATATATACTGTATATATATATACTGTATATATATATATATATATATATATATATATATATATATATATACTGTATATATATATATATATATATATATATATATATATATATATACTGTATATATATATATATATATATATATATACATACATATATATACTGTATATATATATATATATATATATATATATATATATATATACTGTATATATATATATATATATATATATATACATACATATATATACTGTATATATATATATATATATATATATATATATATATATATATATGTATATACATATATATATACTATATATATATATATATATATATATATATATATATATATATATATATATATATATATATATATTGCGCATATTTTTCTTCTAATGTTCTTTCCTTAGTGAATACCTTAAACCAATGTATCTGCCCATCATAATGTAACCGAATGATTATTTTTTTCCCATGATAGGAAGGAAAGAGTGGCCGAACTGCCTTGCACTACGCCGTGGAGGCACGTGATCAAACCCTTGTCGCCTTCTTGGCTGAATCCTGTCGGGTCTCTCTCACCCTAGAGACCTACGCTGGCCTTTCGCCTTACCAGGTCAGTAGAGTGGGATTGTTTTTCGGAAAATGTAAACTCGTGGATGAATATTAATGTAGTTTTATGAAAAGATTGTCTTAACAGTTATAAGCCTGTGAATATTGGTTCTTGTACATACATACATATTTACATACATATACCAAGGCATTTCCCCCAATTTTGGGGGGTAGCCGACATCAACAAATGAAACAAAACAAAAAAGGGGACCTCTACTCTCTACGTTCCTCCCAGCCTAACAAGAGATGAATATTAATGTAGTTTTATGAAAAGATTGTCTTACGGTTATAAGCCTGTGAATATTGGTTCTTGTACATATTTACATACATATACCAAGGCACTTCCCCCAATTTTGGGGGGTAGTCGACATCAAAAAATGAAAAAAAAAAAAAAAAAAAGGGGGACCTCTACTCTCTACGTTCCTCCCAGCCTAACAAGGGACTCTTGTAGTGTGTGGAAAAGATATTTTCTTTCAGTTATAAGCCTTGTGTATAATCTCTTCTTTATGTTAAATCAATGTTATTATTTTCAGTTGGCGTTGGCAAACGGGGCCACGGGGATAGCCAATCTACTGCTTAGTATGGGGGCCCCAGGAGATGCTCTTCCCACCTACCTCACAGCCGATGATGACCTTGACTACGATGAGGTAGGTTTGTTTAACAGCGTGCTGTAGATTTGGGTAGGTAAGGGTTATGCCATAAACATGCGCGTTCAAGGGTCCCTTGCATTGAAATGTCTAATTCCTTCCGCCTAGGCCTACCATTATAGAAAACGGGAGTAGGGTAAACTACACAAAACTCGGGTCGATTGAGAGGAAGTTCCAGGTAACTCCTATGAAAGTAGTTCTCGGTATGTTAGGAAAAATACAAATTACTAATAATTTGTGATTTTACGCAGCCGATTCTTAATTAAAACCCTGGGAATTACCTCTGTTCGTGTGTGCATTTGGCCTCTCGTTGAGAAATAAGGAAAACAATACGAAGAATTATTTATTTCAAACTACATATTTCTATCCAACTTTCATCCCAACATTCTTTATAAAGTCAACTCATTTTGACTTCTACAATATTTTTTGTTTAGATTCCATCCTTTTTTCTATAGGTTATATACCTGTTCCAGCTATCAGTCCCCTGTATGTTATGTTGCATGCTTTCCAGTTCTTCAATTTCTTTCATTTATCCTTCTCCGTGTTTCTACATTATCCAAGATGATTTGGATCACTACCGTTTCATATATTTTAATTCTTATATCTAGGGTCATATCTCCCCCACTATTGCCACATTTCCTTACTTAATTATGTCACACTTCGTACTGCTTTTAATGCCCAATTTATGATCTTTCTTTTCATTGCACCAATCCCCAAAATATATTCTGTCATTCTTATCTCTCCATTTTATCCTTCCCACTCACTAGCTTATCCTCCTCCTTACTTAAGTTGTGAAATGATCTTCCTATTCGGGTAGTTGAATCAGTAGAACTTCTAAAGTTCAAAGTTGGAGCAAATGCTTTTTTGTTGACCAAGCGGACATGAGTCTTTTTATAGTTTATTTGTTTTTGACGTTGTTAATAGTTTATAGGTGACATATCTGTTTTGACGTTGTTGCCTTTTTTAGAATGATTTATTGTTAATTTGTTCTCTTCATTTATTTATTTCCTTATTTCCTTTCCTCACTGGGCTATTTTTCCCTATTGGGGCCCCTGGGCTTATAGCATCTTGCTTTTCCCTCTAGGGTTGTAGCTTGGATAGTAATAATAATAATAATACCGATTATTAACATTTTAGACTTTAAAGGTGGGTGCTGAATGTGAACATTTTCCAATATTTCCTTAATATGGCAGTTTATTGCTGCGGAACATCATGTCAATTTCAACTTTCCTCATAGTTGTGACACTTTTCTGACTTGTAGTATTTACCATACATACATACATATACCAAGGCACTTCCCCCAATTTTGGGGGGTAGCCGACATCAACAAATAAAACAAACAAAAAAGGGGACCTCTACTCTCTACGTTCCTCCCAGCCTAACAAGGGACTCAACCGACTTCTGCTGGTACTGCTAGGGTGCCACAGCCCACCCTCCCACATTATCCACATTATTTACCATATCTATAACTATTGAACATAATTTCGGGCCAAATATTGTACCTTGCTTTAACTTTCCCTTCATCCCTATTTCTTCGGTTTTTTTCCCTCCCGAGTGTCCGTCGCCGTTCTTGCTATTGTTTATTTCCTTTATTATTGAGGGGTCTTAACACCCTACCATTCTCTTAGCCCCTTTTATGCAATCAGCCAGGGGAAGTTGGCACCGCCAAGTACTTTTCTGTAATCTAAGATTGTGTTAAGTGTTATCAGATGGTCAGCTGTCGATTTTCCTTTCATTCCACCGCAAGCTTATTTATATAAGTGTCTTTTCTTCAATTCTTCCTTTGATTTTACTCAATTTCACTTTTTCAAAAAGTTTACTATGTAAAATTCCCTTTTTCAAAAAGTTTACTATTATTCCTTTGATTTTACTCAATTTCACTTTTTCAAAAAGTTTACTATTATTCCTTTGATTTGACTCAATTTCACTTTTTCAAAAAGTTTACTAATTGCATTTGTATCTCAGTAGCTCAAGAGACGAAGGTCTTTCATCTTTGCTCATTTTCCATAGCACCTTATTTGCCATGGACGCTTCTTCCTTGTTGCCCTGTGTTATAGTGCCATCTTTTACTTTTTACTTTCACGGGTTTATTTCTCGCCCTCCATCAGACACTAAAGGTCTGTTCAGGCGGGCCTTGGTGTGTGAAAATAATTTCTTTCCAGTTAATATTATGCTCTGTATCTTATCAGTTATTTCGCTAGCATTTGTATTCAGGCTTAATAGTTTTCAGGTCACTGTTATAACACTTTCTAAAAAGATAAGTCTTCAGGTTTTTCTTGAAGGCTGCCCTGCAATTAAAATCTACCTCCATGACTTTTCCCCCTTAACCTTGCTCACTTCCATCTTTATGACTGCGCATAATCCTAGTCAAATTTCCTTGAAATGTCATCATGCCACAAATATTAGACGGTCGTCACTTATTCGTGCTCCTTAACAAAATCCCAGAAATGCCAAGACTAGGTACCGGAATCCCATAAGTAAGACTAGGTACCGGAATCCCATAAGTAATATCCCTGTGGCTTGGAGGATACCTCTCACCCAAACACTCTTAACCGTGTTTGCTTTGTCCAGGATGTGGATGCAGGAGAAATGTAGTAACAGCGTTGAAAATAAGCAAGTTTTTCTGAGACTCCTTTTTGGTGCTGAGGAATTGCTCGTGATGTTGAGGTTTCTCGAGTTGATGGGATTGGGAAGAGAGAGAAACACGGAATAAACGACCTCGTCTTCAGAATCGTTCTTTCGTTGTTTGTGCTCGTAACATTACTTACTTGTTTACTTGTTTTGGGTTTAAATCCAACCCTCCACTGAAGTCGAGTGAACTACTTCTCGGGCGGGTCCATATCAATCATCTAACGAAACATTTTCATTATAACTTATACAATTCTTTGATTGTAGCATCTTCCAAATCATATGATCTTGTGAAAAGTAATGTCTTTCGTTTCTTCTTAAATTCAATTGCTCCCTTTAGGGCCTTCATTTCAGTTGGCAGTTTATTATAATGTCTAAAGTTATGCGATTCTCTCCTCTTATTGATGATATTGCAATAAATATACTGAACACGTGCCAAAGTTTTAGTCGTAACTTAAAAAACATGGTAATACATATAAACAATTAGATATACATACTATTTCCTTACAGTACTTTACTTTTACGGGTTTATTTCTCGCCCTCCATCAGACACTAAAAGTCTGTTCAGGCGGGCCTTGGTGTGTGAAAATAATTTCTTTCCAGTTTATATTATGCTCTGTATCTTATCAGTTAGAATTCATTAATTCAGAGAGACGTTAAAAAAGGTGTTCTACGTGAATGACCTCCCGGTTTTAATAAATCAATGGTGGATTGGGACTTCCCTCCCACAGTCTCACTCCCTTTGTTTATATTACCAGGAAGAAGGTTGTTTTGTTTGGGTTACACAAGGTAGAACCCTGCAAATACTCTTCGTGTATTCGATTGTAATCATCACTTCATCCGGGTTTGATTTACCTTAAACTGCTGAAATGTACTCTATATAAAGTGGTGATGTTCGAGCCTCGAGTGCTCTATAGGAATGTGAGTCTGAAATAACTCTGTCTATTGATTACCAGGAAGAAGGTTCTTTTGTTTGGGTTACACAAGGTAGAACCCCGCAAATACTCTTCGTATATTCGATCCTATCCGGGTTTGAATTACCTTAAACTGCTGAAATGTATCCTATATAAAGTAGAGATGTTCGAGCCTCGAGTGCTGTATAGGAATGTGACAGAAATAATTCCGTCTTTTGACAACGGGATGTTGACGCGCACGAAAAATTGCGCACATTCCAGACGAACGACGACGTAGTGCCATGCAACGAAAAACGTGGGATTCCCCTCAATCATTAAAATGTTGTAAGGTCGCGATAGTAAATATGACGTCGCATTCCTCGCTCGATTTTAGTGTCGGTTAAGTGCGAAATATTTATTTACTTTGTATACTATTTATGGTCATATACATAGGGCAACAGAAAAACTTTGAGATATTCATCGTTTACATAGAATAGATGATCTTAGACATTTTATTAAAATGATCTTATAAAAGTTAGTTTCATTTCCCACCATTCACTGAGGGTGGTCACACTTTTGGCACATAGATAGCTTAAATAAAAGTTATTTTATTTTATTACAAATTAATTTCATTTGGGATCTAAGGTTTTTTTAATACCAAGTTCTACAACTGATAATTTGCTATGTTATTAATTCATAAGCAGTTTCGGTCTCTCTCCATCAAATGAAGTTATCCACCAGTTGATAAACCTGTAGAAGCAGTATTTACTCATCAATTGTTTTAAATTCTCGTGTGGATTGAAAAGCTAATTGAAAATTAACATTTAATCTCTACTTAGCTATGTAAAGAAAACAGACGAAATGTTACAATAAGTATTGTTGGAAATGCGAAATATTTATTTAGCTTGTATACTATTTATGGCCATATACTTAGGACAACAAAAATAAGATCACTCATCAATTATTTTAGATTATCATGTGGATTGAAAAGCTAATTGAAAATTAACATTTAATGTCTACTTAGCTGTATAAAAAAACATAGACGAAATGTTACAGTAAGTTTTTTTTTATCTTTTTATGAAAAAGTTAAATTACATTTTCTTTACAATCACAATATTTACAGTATAATCACATTTAATTGCATTTTTCTATAAACAAATCCATCTAATTTAACAATTTACATCACACATCTTGATTTTAATTCTTAGTTACTCAAAAACAATAATTTATATACTTTTTGGTGAACATTTGGTAGTGTCGGAAATTCAGGACCCAGACTTATTACAGCGGGTTGGGTGTGAGAAGGGGGGGGGGGGGGGGGTTCCAGGTCGGTGCCAGCGTGTCTGGCTGGAACGGCGGTAGCCACGTCGACATTCCAGTGCCGGGAATTCCTCCACACGTTAGTTAAATGTCTTGGGATATTCCCTTCTACCGAAACAAAGGCGCCATGGAATCGATGATGATCATGAAACAAATAAAAGCTTTTCCATGCTCGGGACCAACTAGTATTTCATTTAGGATTATTTTGTTTTAACTTTTCAATATCATAGTATGTTTTGTCTGTGTAATGAGAAGTAAAAGAATAAGACATTTTTTTTGTCTGTGTAATGAGAAGTAAAAGAATAAGACATTTCTTTTTGTCTGTGTAATGAGATGTAAAAGAATATGGCATTTCTTTTTGTCTGTGTAATGAGAAGTAAAAGAATAAGACATTTTTTTTTGTCTGTGTAATGAGAAGTAAAAGAATAAGGCATTTCTTTTTGTCTGTGTAATGAGAAGTAAAAGAATAAGACATTTCTTTTTGTCTGTGTAATGAGATGTAAAAGAATATGGCATTTCTTTTTGTCTGTGTAATGAGAAGTAAAAGAATAAGACATTTTTTTTGTCTGTGTAATGAGAAGTAAAAGAATAAGACATTTTTTTGTCTGTGTAATGAGAAGTAAAAGAATAAGACATTTTTTTTGTCTGTGTAATGAGAAGTAAAAGAATAAGACATTTTTTTTGTCTGTGTAATGAGAAGTAAAAGAATAAGACATTTCTTTTTGTCTGTGTAATGAGATGTAAAAGAATATGGCATTTCTTTTTGTCTGTGTAATGAGAAGTAAAAGAATAAGACATTTTTTTTTGTCTGTGTAATGAGAAGTAAAAGAATAAGGCATTTCTTTTTGTCTGTGTAATGAGATGTAAAAGAATATGGCATTTCTTTTTGTCTGTGTAATGAGAAGTAAAAGAATAAGACATTTTTTTTTGTCTGTGTAATGAGAAGTAAAAGAATAAGACATTTTTTTTTGTCTGTGTAATGAGAAGTAAAAGAATAAGACATTTTTTTTTTGTCTGTGTAATGAGAAGTAAAAGAATAAGGCATTTCTTTTTGTCTGTGTAATGAGAAGTAAAAGAATAAGAAATTTTTTTTTGTCTGTGTAATGAGAAGTAAAAGAATAAGAATTTTTTTTGTCTGTGTAATGAGAAGTAAAAGAATAAGACATTTTTTTTGTCTGTGTAATGAGAAGTAAAAGAATAAGACATTTTTTTTGTCTGTGTAATGAGAAGTAAAAGAATAAGACATTTTTTTTGTCTGTGTAATGAGAAGTAAAAGAATAAGACATTTTTTTTTGTCTGTGTAATGAGAAGTAAAAGAATAAGACATTTTTTTTGTCCGTGTAATGAGAAGTAAAAGAATAAGACATTTTTTTTGTCTGTGTAATGAGAAGTAAAAGAATAAGACATTTTTTTTGTCTGTGTAATGAGAAGTAAAAGAATAAGACATTTTTTTTGGCTGTGTAATGAGAAGTAAAAGAATAAGACATTTTTTTAAAAAAGTCTGTGTAATGAGAAGTAAAAGAATAAGACATTTTTTTGTCTGTGTAATGAGAAGTAAAAGAATAAGACATTTTTTTTGTCTGTGTAATGAGAAGTAAAAAAATAAGACATTTTTTTGTCTGTGTAATGAGAAGTAAAAGAATAAGGCATTTCTTTTTGTCTGTGTAATGAGAAGTAAAAGAATAAGGCATTTCTTTTTGTCTGTGTAATGAAAAGTAAAAGAATAAGACATTTTTTTTGTTTTGTCTGTGTAATGAAAAGTAAAAGAATAAGACATTTATTTTGTTTTGTCTGTGTAATGAGAAGTAAAAGAATAAGACATTTTTTTTGGTCTGTGTAATGAGAAGTAAAAGAATAAGACATTTTTTTGTTTTGTCTGTGTAATGAGAAGTAAAAGAATAAGAAATTTTTTTGGTCTGTGTAATGAGAAGTAAAAGAATAAGACATTTTTTTTTGTTTTGTCTGTGTAATGAGAAGTAAAAGAATAAGACATTTTTTCTGGTCTGTGTAATGAGAAGTAAAAGAATAAGACATTTTTTTTTTTTTGTCTGTGTAATGAGAAGTAAAAGAATGAGACATTTTTTTTGGTCTGTGTAATGAGAAGTAAAAGAATAAGACCTTTTTTTTGTCTGTGTAATGAGAAGTAAAAGAATAAGAAATTTTTTTGTTTTGTCTGTGTAATGAGAAGTAAAAGAATAAGACATTTTTTTTTGGTTCAGGGATTTTAAGATTGTTTAGTGTAAATCATTAATTTTATAAATTTTATTGCATACTGAATTTCTCATTTCATTATTTTACTGATTTGATTATGTTAATCCCCTAATGACTAAACATTAGTGATTGATAACATATGGTTCCCAAAATTAATAACTTGAATTTTTTTCTTTAATTTTCTTACTTTTCACTAATTTTATTATAAATAGACGCCAAAGTAACATTATAGTATTTTCAGGATTAGATATATATCTTTGAGGGTATTATTCAACGGACATACCGTATCTATTACTTATCAACATTACAGTAAATAATGATTTGGTTACTCAACTTTTTTTCTTTCTTTCACAGGTCACCGGACCAGTTGAGATAAGCAATGGCTGGGGTGACATGGATGACCTCCGGATTGGGGGAGTTCCTGTGCCCATGTCAATGCCAGTTTCGGTGAATGACAGCACCCCCTTCAACCCCGACAGATATCTGTAAAAGGAATGCCTCTGACGCCGTGAGGTTTGGTTCAAGAAGGATGCCTTCATCCCATTTCTGCTTTGGAAATGAAAGACAGGCAGAGAGCTCTGACGTCTCAGCCAGGATCTTGCTGGACATTGTCATTTGATCCCACCAAAGTTGCTTACACCATAAGCAATGATGCCTTTGGAGCAACCCATTCATTCTATTCAATCCAAAGAGATAACTGCAAATCCTTATAGTTTGAAGCTCCAGTAGTTTCTGGAGAAGGTCTCCATGAGGTGCTACGTGGTGGAGAACTGACTGAAAACCTACGTAGTTTTCAGTCGTGCCGTGATAGTGCTGGAAGATCGTGTTGCTGATGAACACTGAAATTCTTTTAAGGGTGATAATATCTCGGGGATGACTTATTGTGAAAAAAATTACATTTGACTGCTTGGCTAATAAGTTTGGCTTTGTGAAAGGGTGGTTCCTTGAACGTGGTGTGTGTTTTATGAAAGATGTTATGCCAAAACTAAAGTGTTAAGTGGAATGGACAGATCACCATTTTAGAATCATGACTGGTGCTTGACTAAGTGAGTTTCCCATCTTTAGTGATTTTTACAAAAAAAAATACTTATGATCTTTATGCTGTACATTTTATTTTTCTTTAATTTCACAAAGACTACTGCTTATAGACTGAAAGGTTAATTTGCCCCGAGAGAAATGGCAGTTAACATTTTTTTTTTTTTTTTTTGAGAGGCCACATCCACATGTTTGCTTCTCGCTATATTTTATAGTACAGTAGAATGATTGAATATCTGTGATCTCAATCAGTGGACTATATGGACAAATGGGTATGTTACATTAAATACAGGTCTTTTCTTTATCAAAAGCCTTTTCCTTGAAACAAATTTTAGTTCTTTCAATATTTGTAGATTTATCATTTCAGGTAGTGTACCATAAGATGCAAAAATTTAACTATTTAACTAAAAATTTCATTAGTCATCGCTGATGGTCAGTTAAAGGTCTCATAGTGATAAACTGGTTGGTTTAGAAGTTATTTTAGTGAATTCAAGACCCATAAATAATTTGAAATTGAAGGTGTTTCAGCGATGAGAAAATTCAAATGAGCATTTATATTGCTGGAAATTGAAATATCATAGCTTGGAATTAAGAACTTATGTGAAAACAAGATTTTGCAGTTTTGAGTTGGAAATTTAGCTAAAGTCAGGCTTGCAATTATAGGATGATAAAATATGCTCCACGCAAATAGTGGCAGCACCCCGAACATAACTTCCAAATATAGGTGAGAACTGTACAGTGATGAAAAATTTAGTTCAAATAGTTTCACTAGAGGTTTGGGGTTTTGATAGTACATAGTTTAGCACTGCACTGCCTTTTTAACTTTAGAAAATTCTGAATAGTATCTATGAAAAGAGGTGAGATCCATGAAAAAAGTTATTAAATAATTACATGGAAGGATTTTATTCTGGAAAGTTAAATGTATTACAGAATAGTTTGTATTTAATGTCAAGTTGTACCTGCCATATAATTGCATGATTAATCAAAAGCATTGTTAAGGAAGACTCTAGTGTTGGGACAAAGTAATTTTACGATTCGCACACTATGCTGTGTAAGTGTGGGCAAATCAATTTGTATTCTTAGCATGCTATCAGAACGATCAGATCTGCATGAAGAATTCTTTAAACTGGAGGCCTGAATGTCTTTGATAGTCAAAATGTGAAAAAATAACAGATTAAAGTGTTGGAGAATATATTTTTCAAGAATATTAAATTGGTAGTATATATATACATATAAACTGTATAAGGAACTTGTTCAATACAAACCCATTTAAGCATATTCCATTGATTCATGGTGCCCAGCTTTTCTGCTATCTCTTTATTGTTTTTCTTTTCACTTAGGGACATATTATGACATCCATAGCTGTTGTGTTAAGATATTTATCCACATTACAGTTGAAATTATATTCTAATAGAATGTTAGATATCTTTTAATTTTTCAGTGCTGTACATTTCTTCTTTTGATATTAGAAGATTTCACTAGGCCTCTATTACTACAAATTCTTACAGGAAACTGCTTTGCATCTCTTAATTTGAACCATGTGTATTTATATTTCTTTCCACACTGAATAGGGGTATAAAGAACTTATGAATAGTTATATTCAACTTTTGGAACAGTAAGACTTCTTTTTTTTTTCTCAGTCTTGTCACAGAAGTCCTAATAATCAAATACATAATGATGCCGTTTTTTTTTTAAACCTGTTACACAACTGTAGGCAATGTTTAGCCTCATGAGATGTTGAATGCTGGAATTGCATCTTTCTATTCCCTATCTATAAAACGTCTTCATTGTTCTGTAAATATTCTGCTGTATATATATATATTTGTACAACTTTGTCTGGTCCTAATTTTTTGTCTAATAAAATTTATTTATTTATAATGTAATGCCTTTATTATCTACCTTTTTCATTATATGACCACTCACTTTAATTAACTCTCAAAACTGAAAAAATCCTACAATTAAGTATACTAGCAAATATTTTTTTACCTGCCTGACAGTAATTGAAATTACTGAGAATGCGGTGGGTAAGAAAATATTCTACACTAATGAAGTGGGTAGCCAATAGTATGATATATACATGTAAAGTACTGCACTAGATTTGAATGCACTATGTCACAGTCATCAATTTACTTACTTTTCAGTAACATCGTCACCTCAAATTATTGGGAAAGATATGAAACATTAGTGAAGCTGCTCACTATTGCACCTGGAGACGGTTATATAAAAAATGCCACATATATTTGCTAGACTGACTAATGTGAACCATTGAAAGTATCTAGTTAACTGATTTTTTAAATGATTAAGTAAAATTATTACGAATCAATTTTTAAATGGAAATATGACGATATGCTGTTGAAACTTTAGTAATTACAGTGATAGACAATGGTCTTGCTGCTCAGCTAAGCTACCTTATAATATTACGTATACTACACTTTTGTCAGACTGCTATTTATTCCTACGCAGATACAAACCTTTGAGTCATTTAAATTGGTCTACT
This sequence comes from Palaemon carinicauda, assembly GCF_036898095.1. Taxonomy (NCBI): domain Eukaryota; kingdom Metazoa; phylum Arthropoda; class Malacostraca; order Decapoda; family Palaemonidae; genus Palaemon; species Palaemon carinicauda. The sequence continues at coordinate 72,566,208 of NC_090725.1, forward strand.
CCTGTCAATTTTCTACAAGCAAACAAAAATAAACCGAATTCAATTTGTAACTATGATAGATTACTTATCAACTCCAATGCTGGACAGCATTATGTATTGTGTGATGCAAGCTCCATTCTTCTCCTGGTTGTTCCTACCATTAAGAGTTTGCCCCTCTTCTCTTACTCAACGATCATGACTACACTCCACACTGGATTACCCTTTTACTTTTGAGCTTTTGTTATCCCTTGTGCTTGATGTCTAGTCCCCCAGCTGTGATGGTCGCCTTTGTAGCACCTTCATGAGTCAGGCCATAGTTGATCCGCATCCTCTCTGCCCCTCATGCCATGATAAACGCTATTCTATAGAATCAGCATGTGAATATTGTAGGGAGTGGCCGTCCTCCCACCTGGAGGAATATCATTCCCGTTGCAAGAAAAGAGCCAAAAGTTATTGTCCCTCTTCCTCGTCTTCTTCTGGTGACAGTAAGAAACGGAAACTCTTTTCTTCGGCAACTGATACTCCCCACTCTGCTCCTTCATTTCCTGAGCGCTCAGGAACTACGGTTACTAAGTATGACATCCATGATTTACCTTTAATTATTGATGACAATTTTGTGAATGTGTTACCGCCCCATGGGTCGAATGATCACAAGTCTACTAGAGACTGATCCCCTGATTACATCAGCTGTACTTACAGTGCATGATCCAGTCCCAGTGTCTTTGGTGCCTGATTATTCAGATTTGCAATTATCTCCTTTGCCTCCCACTAGCGTACTGAGTGGTGAGCCCTTTATGGCAGAGTTTCTGCGGGATGACTTTTCACTTCTTGAGGCATCGCCGGGAAAGCGTCGAAAGTCTCCCGTCATTTCCATGCATGAATGACACACTCAAGTCAAGACTACCAACTCCCCATGTACTGAGGCAGCCCTGTTGGAAAATCCATATCTTTCTCCTACTTGTTCTTATAAGTCTGGCTTGCCTTTAACACCCAGGGGTCCTCATCATTGCTCTCCTAAGAATTCTCAGGACTCTTCCCAGAATTCCCTTACCTCATATGTTGACGATGTTTGGATTGCTTCTGTAATGTCCACAACTACAACTTTGGTTAAACCGAACTGGCCAAGTACCATTGCTTCCTCTCCTTTTAAGTAAGCTGCTCAGAGAGCTAATGTAATAACTATTACTTCTCATGCATTAATTCTGCTCGTGTTACCAACGCGTACCATAGCTCTGCCACATACACAGGCTAACATGTCTGTATACGTCACCATTCCTGTGCATGCTGATGTCACCGAACGGGCCACAATTCCAGCATGTAAATGTATCCTTTCAAACAATGTTAATGAAGTCTATAGTACTATAGTACAGAGATTCACCGCCTGGCAATGCTGTCGCTGCCCAACTAGTAAACGAATAGAACCTCCGCATGGATATGTTACTTCATCAACTCAAAATCTTCTATCTCCAGATCTCAATTACATCATTTGGATCCTAAGAATCCAAGAACTATTCATCGTAACAATGAAAAACTTGTTATTTTACCACAATGTATGCAAACGAGTACCTTACCAACTGTCCGTAATGCTTCAGAACTTAAACATTCTACGGAACACCAAAGACCTTCCTTTTCAGATAATTCTTCTCTTCAAGTTCATGGTAGGAGAAAGGTGCCAGAACCGTTAGCCCTTTTTCCTCGAGTGATACCCCCATCCACTCGTGAGAAAGTTTGAGCTAAATACCGTAAACAGTCTTTGTAGGAGGCTCCCTAAGTGGCCTTCCTCGGAGAGATCATACTCATGTCACAGGTCGAGCTCTGAAAAAGAGTTCCCTGTTACTCCTTCACAGACTGTTAGAGGTAGAGATCCTTATCCTAGTAGTGAATACAATTTCTCCCAATCTTTCTCCGTCCCCTCTTTACTCCATTTCTTCAATGTTGCTAGATAGAGTAAGGACGTCCGAGGAAGAGTAAAATTTTCTGCCGATACTCAGACAGTTTGAGGATCATTCGAGATTGGGAGTCAAGGCAGCAGCAATAGAAGATGCCTTCCTTTAGTGGTGACGAGTCTTGTGACTTTGTTGGGTTTCCAGACACAAGACGTGTTCACCACTCACCTTAACGTCAAGCTCCTGGTGTATTTCTTTCCAGTACCGGACCAAGCAGCAGCAATAGAAGATGCCTTCCAGCACCCATGGGATGGTCTGGATTTTTATGCCTTTCCACCATTGTCTGATTCTTCAGGTACTGAACAAATTCCTGGCATCTCCGCGGGCAGTGTGGTATCCAGACTTGCTAGATATTCTCACGGAAAGTCCGAGAGAGCTTCCATAATGGCCAAACTTGCTATGCCAACTGCATGTAAAAAAAGTTCCACAAAACAGTTCACTGCTTGTCCCTTTATGGCTGAAGGTTATCCAGCATCTCCTCTGAAAGAGAGGCTTTCTGAGACCAACTGGGAAACAAATTTCTGTGGTTGGTGATTTTGGGGTAATATTGCTCCACTCAAAGCCACAATTACCTTGATTGCTGACTTTTTAGTGTTCCTGAGGAATAAGAAATCCCTTCCAGTCACTGAGGTTAAAGACTAATGCTTGACTTGGAGCCAAGTTTTTAAACTGAAAGGGCTTGATCTCTACTCATCATGGGATCTATCCACTCTCATTAAAAGTTTTGAGAAAACTTGCCTTCCTCAGGAACTTAAGCCTCCCTCTGGGAATGGAACTAAGGTTCATAGGTCCTTGGAAATTACCCCTTATGAACCCTTGTATAAAGCTCTAGACAAGGATCTTACCTTGAAGACTGTTTTCCTTCTTGCCTTAGCTTCAACCAAGAGAGCAAGCAAATTACATCAACTATACTATCTTACCTCACGTCCCAAAGATGGGAGGGAACTATCCTTCTCCTTTGTTCCCAAGTTTGTAGCTAAAGCATAAAATCTGGCTATACCTGACTCTAGATTTGACTCTTTCATGATCTCGTCTCTCAAAGAGCAGTCAGAAAGTATCTGAAGACAACAGCCTCTCCCATACCTAAAATTCATAACCTGTTTATAAGCACAGGCCATTCCAAGAAGAAAATATCTAAGAATGCTATTCCCTTTTGGTTGCACGAGACTATTTTGAGAGCATATAAATCCTCAGGTATAGTATCACCAGGGGTACTCCCCCTCGAGAAAATGATGTCTGTGAACTTTCTGCAACACTAGCATTTTGCAAGAACCACTCAGTAGCCAAGGTATTTAGTACAGAGGTCTGAAGGAGACAGAACACCGTCACAATCCATCATTTTAAAGACTGCACTCATAGGTCTTTGGACACATTCTATAGGATTGTAGGGGGTCAACAAATAATTTAACCTAATATCGTATGGGACACTCAACCTTTAGTTACGGCATCAATTATTCTCTGCAATATAAGGGTATGAAAAGTGGATCAAGACTGAATGTATTCACAAGATGTGGACCATGAATTACTCGCTTGGATTACACCCTACTGCAGATAAGAATAAAACTGTTTGTTTAGTTATGAATGGTTATTTCACATAATTGTTTTATGCCTACTCATGGTACAGTTTCACCTCTACCTTGGTGTTGACTTAGAGGGTTCTGACACTTGAACCCTGCCTCTACACGAACCGGTTGAGCTGTCTTCATCTGCTTACCATTTGACATTTTACATAAAGCCTTTTATTCACTTAAATGCCATAAAGTAAATGACCTCCTCTTAATGGAGACTTCTTCCCACCCAAGGAAGACTGCCATATAAATGACTCAGAAGTTTGTATCTGCATAGGAATAAACTACAAATTTTTAATAAACTATTTGTATTTTTCCTAGCTATACAAGCCTGAGTTACTTAAGCAAAGATCCCGCCTTATCCATCCTAAAGGTCTTGACTAGGATAGAATGGACCTTTGTATCACAGCAGTACGTAACACTGCCCAGCAGTGGAGTAGCTACTGTAAGTAACCTATTTTAGTTACTTATTGAACCCCATGTGAAATAAATTTCATTCCATGATTAAATCTATTGCCTTTATTTATATATTTAATGTATTATTATTTTGCCTTTAGCCTCTTTTGCTATTTATTTAAAAACATTAGAAGGCAAGGGAGTCTAGAGGTTGTTTGTCAATAGATGGCTCTGCTGTCCTGTTTTACTTTCTTCCAGTTTGAAGATCCTTGGAGAAAAATCAGCAGAGTATTTACCAAAGACTATATACTGAAGGAAGATACGAAGGCTCAAAATAGAATGTTAATACGCTAGTTGGCAACTCCAAAGTGAACACAATAGTTGATTGCTCCGATTTCAGATGGCGTTGTAGGTATACATCGTTTGTCGTCTGTTTGTTTATATTCAGAATTTGACAGTTGACTCAAACGAAATCATGGCGCCGACAGTAAAGAAGTCACACAAGTGTGTTGTGTGCCATAAACAAAAAGGAAACCGATCCTCATTTGGTATTTCACAGGTTCCCTAAGGACAAAGAACGGTGAGTACAAACAGTATAATACATGCAGTATGTGCTGCTAATGAGTAAGCCCCACTGATATTGGATGTAAGATTAAGGCAAGGCATCCTTAGTAAATCTCTTTTGTTTTTCATTTTTTGTCGGCTTGTATTCTACCTTATTTCTAATTCCAACCCCCTTTTGATTATTTTTGTGTGATACAATTTTGTGTTATTTTAATCCTTTTGATTGTACATTTATACATTTATTAGTTTATAATACTAAACTATACATGAGTGCATCATGCTTTTCCATTTCAATAAAAAACAAAATACAATTGTTTTTATACACCTAATATCTCTCCATCTTACAGTGGCCTACAAACTGTAATTAAATGTATGCCTACACATAAGCATTTGTGGCTAAATTTAACAAATCAGATATACAGTATGTTTTAATTTATTCAAATGTGGTATCGTATAGAACATTTAAAAATGGTTGTAATATACTGTACAATACTTAAATTTGCAAGAAAATTAACTAAATCATAAGAGATATAGCTATTGAATTTCTGAAAAATAGACTGAGAAACATAATTTGCAATTTAGTTACCTAAAATTTAAGAATATGAATATATGAGTAAAATATACTGACATAGTAATGCAAATTATGAACAAGTATGTCGCAAAATTTACAATCGAATTCCATCCTATATACCCGTAAGCATTACCGCTCTGAATGTTTGGCTGCTCGCTCAACAGATGGAGCCATTCGTTTCGCATGGGAGTATCTGGCATCTTTTCATAGCACACTCATTTGTGTGTTAAAAGCCTGAGCCTTCATATCTTCCTTCAGTATATAGTCCTTGGTATTTACAATGAGGAAAAGTTGATGGAGGAAAGCGAGTCTGTTTAACATTATAAAGTTAGGAGCAGTTATTGGCCATATTAACTGCTTATCGTAATTTTACATAATTTGGCTGTTTTTTGCAATGGAGAATTTATCAAGGATTTTATAAACAGCCATGGAGTGATTTAATTTCTTCGTCTCGCTCTGCGACAACGCTTTACTACCTTATCAACATCGTGGATTATGTGTCTTCGCCCTTATGGGAACCGCCATCATAATCTTTGGACAGAAGACTACTGTATCGACTACTTAAGGATATAGCCTCTAAAACCCCGTAAGTCCTTCTATGTTTGTGGCATATTTAGCGATTTAGGTTTGAAGGTCAAAATATCTTTGTTTAAAGTATATGATTATCCAAATCTCATATCCCATTTAAAAATTAAGGCTCTATATTCTTAAATATTTACGTGGGTTTTAAGTTTATCCACTTTATGATATTATTTTTGGTAATTTTTTATTGTATTACAGGGTGAGATTTCGAACAGAAAATATATGTTTTCCTATAGTAAATAACGTGATTTAACCGAATTTGATGTTCATTTCAATCGGAAACTATTTTTTAGCCTGCCTTTAATCGTTAAAGATGTTTAATTATATTAATGTATTTTCTTGTTGGCATGTAATTGCGTATTCAGGGTGTGATTTCCGCATTTTAGTTTATTTGATGTGCGATTTTCACAATTTAATTTGTATTTTAGCCGTGTTTACCGTTGCTTTGCTTGCAAGGGTTATATTTCGTTATTTTTGTTATTTCACAGATTTGTAGAGCTGGTTGGAATCGGCTGGGGGAGTAGATCCTTCCACAACTAAAACCCTTAGTGGATCTATTTAAGTGACATTGGTGCTAGGGTCTTATTTAAATGCAGAAGATTATACTTTTTGTAAATATTAATGTTTTTATTGTTGTTGTTTATGCCCTGTGTGCCATGTCTGCCTTCAGCACTCATTATTTTGTCTAGTCATAGAGAATCCATAAAGGAGTAAACACTTTTAAATGACTCTGGTTTGTATAGAGAAAGATACAAATTGTATTTTTGGGCTCAAGCCATGGCGTCCTGATGGAAGGTTCCTTTTTGGTAGCTTCCTTGGGTAAATAACTACTAGGATATTCCCAGAGAATTTAACCACAGGTTATCACAGAATTCTAACTTCTGGAGCGAGTATCCTAAAGGTTTCCCTTTAAGACATCGTATATCAACAGGGGACGCATGTATTAAAGCGCCACATAGCTATCTACACCCCGAACAGAGTTAATGCTTCGGTGTGTAAGGGCTGAGAATAGCTGGGAGCCGTTCCATAGCTAATCTCATTCGTGGCTACTTCTGGTACTCGAGACGTAAACAAACGGGCGCCATTGCTTAAATGACGTCACGTCCGTCTTCATCCTTTGTTCAGTAGCTCGCCCTACTTAGACGGATTTTCCCTGTGCTTTACTTATCGCTTTGCATCTACGTTATGTCGCTACCTTCAGCCTCGCCTTCTTCTGGAAAGTTGAGTACAAGGTTCCAGTATTGTTTAGTTAAGCTCTGACCGTAAAGTAAATATTACTTTCCGAGATAATTGCTGTTTTGTGGCAGAGCTGTGCCTCTACCGGACCCGCCATTTTATGGCGTCGTTGTTGTTATGCATGCCTTATTTAGTTAGCCACAACAACGCTTCCGGCCTTATTTACTAATCGATTACATTAGTTTATTTAGTCTTCATAGCTAGGAACTTTTATATCGTGTTTCGACGCTTTTTATCGGTCATCGATTGACCTCTTACCAGTCGGCTTCTATAGCCCCCAGGCCAGAGCGCCTATTTATAAGTGTTCATGCATGATTTTTTAGTGATCCTAGACTAAGTTATGAAGATAGTGGCATTATTTTACAATACTTTCGACCGTGATGCAAGTGTTTTTTCGCCTTCAGGGACCATATAGGGGATAGGTTAGTTAGTGTCCCTTCCTAACCTAACCTACTTGTAGGACCCCTATATGCTTCCTTCATCCCCTGCCTTGGCATTCCCTCTGTTTAGCCTTGATTCCCTTTCTAAGTAGAGGGATCAAGTGTCTAATGGAGTATTTATTGCCTCTCAGTCCTCCCTAAGGGAATGACCCCCCCTTAGGGTTGCGTCCGAGAGTGAGGAAAGGCTAGCCCTTCCTCTATGGCTAGGAATAGTCTATGACTGTCCTGCGATAGCGATATGTCTTCTATCTTTCCTAGTTCAGGGCTCTTAGCCCTGCTCTAGGTTAGGTTTTGGAAGGTTACTCTGTCCCCTGCTGAAACTGTACCCATGCACCGTTTCAGCTTGGCTGCCTTATCTTAGGTTAGGGAGTGTCCTCCCTTTCCCTAGTGGCCGCTCTGGTACAGAACCCCTTCCTTGGAAGACACTTCTCTTCTCCCCTCCCCACCTATCTCTTGTATAGCCTAGCCTACACTTAGGTTAGTCTATACCCATCTGTCCCCTGTCCTACAACTCCTCCTTAGGGTGGAGTGATAGGGCTACCCTGAGCTTCCATGTGCAGTCCGCTCTGATACATATACCCTTCATAGTGTCCTATGGGGTTAGCCACTGGATGTGTTCTGCATGTGGAGGTCTCCCCCCTCTTTGGGTGTCCCCTAGCCTTCCCTTGGGCTACCCTAGCTCCCGGTCCTCTGAGACCCCTGCTCCTGGGTGATAGAGCCTGCCTCTATCATGGGTACACCCTCTCAGGGGGGGATGTCTGGGAGTCCATGACTGGACTTCTTACATCCCTCCCCCTGTCTCTCTCACTATCCGGGTGCCGGTCCCTTGCCGCCTCCACTGTCGGCGATACCCGCCTCCTACCTTGGTGACTCTCCCCTACCCTCATGCCGCCAGCCCCCCGCGTGCCGGGGGACTGTCGACCGCCGCCGGCTCCCGCCGATGGCTCTCCTCCTTCCTCCTAGCTTCGCCGTCCGCCTGCCGGTCGGCCACCGGAGTGCCGGCATCCACTGCCGGTCGGCCACCGGAGTGCCGGCATCCACTGCCGGCAACCTGGTTCAGCTATAACCATCCTTGTCCCAGTCACCAATCCGGCATCCTCCGACTGCCGGAGCCGCCGCTCCTCTGCCGGCGTGCCGCCGTTGTGCCGGCGGACGCCACCCTGGTATTACTCTTGACTTACATATTGTCTGTTCTAATGCCAGAAACTCTGCTGGAGCGGCCTCCGGCGTGCCGGAGGTCTGCCGGAACCCCCGGAGGCGTCAAGACTACTTGCACCCCCTTCTACTAGCTATCATATGAATACTGATAGCCCTACACTGCAAACAGATGGCCTGTTTACACTCTTAAGATCAGTGCCTTGGTACTGTTCTATTAGTAATCATGCTGTCTCTTTGCATTCTTCAAAATTCCAGCATGCTGCGTGCATCTTAGCGCGGCTGGTTGCCGGAAGCAGTTACCCTAAGGGACCTGTTAGCTCCCTCATTTGGGACTGAGTGATCTCGGTCCCAAACTTATCCTTGGTTTTTTCCATGGAATTCCATTGCCCTGTGGAATTTTAAGGAATACTATCCTGTGCCTTCGGCCATCTCGGATTATCCAAGGATAAAGCTTGCGGTAGCCAGCCGGGCGGGATGCATGGAGTATGTTTTCTTTACTACTTCAATCTCTATGCATCACACCCTTCATTAAGTTAAAATTAATGATTAATCTTAACTTGGCTTAAGAACCACTCTTATGACTCCCCCCATACTCATTTTCTCTTTCTTCCACAGGAGGAGCAGATGAAGTGTGACTTCGACTTCTGCGCTGTGAAACGCCCGCACTTCTACGGGCATACGGCTTGCAGGACTCACGCCCCTTGTGCTAACAAGAAAGGGGATCTGAAATTCTGGGACCCACTGAATTGTACGGTCTGCCAGGCTCACCTAGTTGATGCCTTCCATAACCCTCCCTCAGCGGAGGTCAGGGACACTTCTCGGGAGAAGCTACGCAAGTGGGTGCGTGGCTTCCAGAAGAATGCCACCGGACCGTACCTGGCCACTGAAGAAATGAGGTCACTCCTGTTCCCTAAGGCCTCCCCTGATTCAGTGGTACCCAAGGATTTGATTCCCACTGTCCAAATTACAGTGGAACCTGATGTTGTCATGGCCCAGTCCATGCACGAGTGCCGCTTGGATTCCGAAGATGACGAACATATGTCGGATGTCTCGGAAGACACGGAGAAGACCCTTATGGCTCAAGGAGCTGAAGATGACGAAGACCAGGTGGAATACGCCGAGTCGGAGCAAGAGGTCGCTCCTCCTTCCATCTCCGCCCCTACTCCTTCACCGACGGAAGTGTCTATCCCGTCTACCTCCACGACCCCGGATCCCTCTTCATCCACTCAAGAAATGATCCGGTTGATTAGAGCCGTCATGGACGACAGGTTAAAGGAGAATCAGGAGTTCATCAGGTCCATGATGGGATCCAGAGAACCGAAGCGGATTTCGGTTAAGGATCTCCCCGCTTGCTCACATGCCAACCCATGGAGGTATGCTGAGCATATGGTTATCGCGACCGGCAGGATCTTCGTCAGCGACAAGATCGGCACGGTCCCTTTGGAAGACGTGGAGTTCTTCCCAAACTTCGAGGCCTACCCGGACTGTTACGTCCGACTTCGCTCTGAACCTGCCTCTAAAGAAGAGACCGAACCGAAGGAAGAGATAGTGTTCGATCTCGCGAAGGCCCAGGCTATGCTAGCCAACACGTTCAAGAGTAGGGGTTTTACCTGCTCTAAGCTTCCGGCCCTGAGCAAGAAGCACCCTACTTATGTCGCACCTGAAAATGCGGTACTTCCATTTTTGGAAAAGGCCTTCGCTGCGTGCCTTAAAGCTGTGGAAGAGGGGAAAGCCTGCCCTGCACTGGAGGAGTGCAGACCCTTCTCCATAGTTACTCACCCTGACGCTCGACACTGGAAGGACATCCAGCATACGTTCGTCGTGGGAAAGCTAGATCCTGACGTCGCCGGACGTCAGTTTAACGAAGACCTCCCGAAGCTCAACGATCACCTCCTTCGTCGGGAACAAGATACGAAGGAGAGGCTCGCAGCATCCATGTCCCACCAAGTCCAACTTGAAATTATGGCCTGTGACACCAGAGTACCAGACCACTACATGGTACTTGCCAAATCCCACATGGCAACCCTGATGAAGGACTTATACCACTTCATGAAGGCTCGGAGAGCCTGTCGTGAATTCGTGTTCGCAGGTGCCACTGTGAAACACGAACCCCGGAGGCTGATTTCCTCCAACATCTGGGGCAAACACCTCTTTCCTTCTGACCTTGTGAAGGAAATCACCGACAAAGCCGCCACGGGGAATAGGAACCTTCTCCACAAGTGGGGCATGTCAAGAAAGAGGAAACCCTCTCAGGACGACGGACCTCAACCTAAGAGGAAATCCTCAAAACAGAAACCCCAGCAACCTCAACCAAGACGTCAGTTTCCGGGACCCGCTACCTCCCAAGTGGCAGCTCAGCCATAACAGACCTTCCAATTGGTCACCCAACCGGTGTTGTCACAGTCACCGGTCTTCACCCCTGCTTTCGAGCAACAGACGACTACCTTTCGTCCCAAAGGTAGAGGCTCAAACAGAGGTGCAAGCAGAGACGCGTCTCGCCGTCCCTCCAGAGGCAGAGGAGGAAAGGGAGCTAGCGGCCGAGGCAGCAAGCCCTCGGGACACCAGAAGCAATGAAGTGCTTCCGGTGGGAGGAAGACTCCGCCAATTCCAGGATCGTTGGACCTTCGATCCCTGGGCACACAGCATCGTCAAGAAGGGTCTAGGCTGGAGTTGGACTCAACCACCCCCAACATTCCAGCAGTTCTTCCAACAATCAACCCCCCTTCTGGAAGAATATGTCCTAGATCTCTTGAACAAGAAGGTGATAAGGAAGGTAAAGTCCACCAGGTTCCAAGGAAGACTGTTTTGTGTCCCCAAGAAAGACTCCGACAAGCTCAGTCATTCTGGACTTATCCCCCCTCAACAAGTTCATAGCGAACGACAAGTTCAAGATGCTGACTCTTCAACAAATAAGGACCCTTCTGCCTCGAGGTTCCTACACGGTCTCCATAGACCTGGCGGATGCCTACTGGCACGTTCCAATGAACCATCACGCTTCCTCCTACCTAGGATTTCGACTCCAAAGGAAAAGTTACGCCTTCCGGGCCATGCCCTTCGGCCTCAATGTGGCCCCTCGGATCTTCACAAAGCTGGCGGACGCCATAGTACAACAGCTCCGCCTCCGAAACGTCCAGGTGATGGCCTACCTCGACGACTGGCTAGTCTGGGCTCCATCGCCCGAAGATTGTGTAAAATCTTGCAACAAAGTCACCCAGTACCTAGAACACCTGGGATTCAAGATCAACGAGAAGAAATCTCGCCTCTCTCCAGCTCAGAAGTTCCAGTGGTTAGGAATCCAATGGAACCATCAGTCACACCGCCTTTCCATCCCCCAGAAGAAAAGGAAGGAAATTGCAGGGTCTGTCAAGCGACTACTGAAATCCAAACGAATTTCAAGACGCCAGCAGGAACGAGTTCTAGGCTCTCTACAGTTCGCCTCGGTAACAAAGCCAGTGCTTCGTGCACAGCTAAAGGATGCCGCGGGAGTCTGGAGACTTTCTGCATCCATCGCTCGAAGAGATCTCAAGAGACGGCTCCCAAACAGACTTCGACTTCTCCTCAAGCCGTGGTCGGAAGCAAAGGCCCTGAAAAGGTCCATTCCTCTTCAACACCCTCCTCCATCACTCAACATCCACACGGACGCTTCGCTGGAGGGTTGGGGAGGTCACTCCCACCAAACCACCAAAAACAGGCTCAAGGCACCTGGTCTCCCCTGTTCAAGACGTTCCACATAAACATCTTGGAGGCCATGGCGGTCCTTCTAACTCTGAAGAAATTATCCCCGCCTCCCTCGATCCACATTCGTCTAACCCTAGACAACTTGGTGGTAGTTCGTTGTCTCAATCGCCAAGGCTCAAGATCGCCCCAGATAAATCAGGTGCTTCTCCCAATCTTCCGTCTGGCAGAGAAGAAGAAGTGGCACCTGTCTGCAGTTCACCTACAAGGATTCCGCAACGTGACGGCGGATGCTCTATCTCGAACAAACCCGATAGAGTCGGAATGGTCTCTAGACGCAAGATCATTCTCCTTCATCTCTCACCAAGTCCCAGAACTTCAGATAGATCTCTTCGCAACGAGCGACAACAATCAACTTCCTCGGTATGTGGCCCCGTACGAGGACCCCAAGGCAGAAGCAGTGGATGCCATGTCACTGGACTGGAACAGATGGTCCAAGATCTACCTGTTCCCTCCCACCAACCTTCTGCTGAAAGTCCTCTCCAAACTGAGAACCTTCAAAGGGACAGCGGCCCTAGTGGCTCCCAAGTGGCCCCGGAGCAACTGGTACCCCCTGGTCCTGGAGCTGCAGCCCAAGCTGATCCCTCTCCCGGGCCCAGTTCTCTCCCAACAAGTACAGAAGTCGACTGTCTTCGCTTCATCATCGAAAATCAAGGACCTTCATCTCATGATTTTCTCTCCCTAGCCGCAAAGAAGAGGTTTGGGATCTCGAAGAAAAGTCTGGACTTCCTAGAGGAATACAAGACCGAATCCACAAGACGGCAATACGAATCATCCTGGAGGAAATGGGTCTCCTTCGTCAAGACAAAAAATCCTAAGGAAATCACAATTGATTTCTGCATGTCCTTCTTTATTCACCTTCATGGACAGGGATTAGCAGCCAATACGATTTCAACCTGCAAATCGGCCTTGACCAGACCAATTCTGTATGCCTTCCAAATTGATCTGTCCAGCGACATCTTCAATAAACTACCGAAAGCATGTGCTCGTCTACGTCCAGCACCCCCACCGAAACCGATCTCCTGGTCATTAGACAAGGTGCTCCATTTCGCCTCCAACTTGGATAATGATTCATGCCCTCTCAAGGATCTGACTCAGAAAGTTATATTTCTCTTTGCTCTTGCTTCGGGAGCCCGAGTCAGCGAAATAGTGGCATTATCAAGAGAGGAAGGGCACATCCTGTTTACCGATACAGGAGACGTTACCCTCTCCCCTGATCCGACGTTTCTCGCCAAAAATGAATTGCCCACCAAAAGATGGGGCCCCTGAAGAATATGCCCCCTGAAGGAAGATGTCTCTTTATGCCCAGTAGAGAGCCTCAAGGTCTATCTTCGCAGAACTTCGAACTTTGGTGGAGGCCAACTCTTCAAAGGAGAAACATCGGGCAGCGACCTGTCACTGAAACAATTAAGAGCGAAAATCACCTACTTCATTCGCAGAGCGGATCCTGACAGTACACCCGCCGGTCATGATCCTAGGAAAGTTGCATCATCTCTGAATTTCTTTCAGAGTATGGACTTTGAAAGCCTTAAAAACTTCACAGGCTGGAAGTCCTCGCGCGTTTTCTTTAAACATTATGCGAAACAAGTGCACGAAGTCAAACATTTTGTGGTAGCCGCAGGTAGTGTTATGAAACCTGCACCTAACTCTGCATAGAACAGTGAGTTACTTGGGACTCTAACTCTTCGGGTGCCTATGTTGACCCTCGAGCGATACATAGTGATGTCGAAAACACTTAGTGCTTTTATAACTGTTCTTATCCCAGGTGAAATGTCATAGTTGTCACACAAGTGCCACATGCCCTGAGCATGATGTGTTTTTAATCAAAGACTTACGTTCTTCGAGAACGAGTGCCTACTAATAAACTTGAAATTCCTTTTCAGATTCAAGAGCAAGTCTTTATTACTATGTACATTATAATTACTGTAAATGAACTTTACTTATTGCTGCAATTCATTTAATTTCTGCATTTGTGAAATAAAATTTCTATTTTATTACCTGTGCGTCTCAATCAGCTCCTACTTACTATGAAATACATGCCTGTCATAGTTTTATTATCCCCTTTTTCCTTATGGTTATGGAGAAATTAAGATACTAACTCTTAATTTATATTCACTCTGATTATGTACTGTTCCAATACGAATACTTACTCTTCATACCCTGGAGATGAATCACCCTTCTCAGCACACAGTGCCCAACCACCACTGGTCTGCTTTTCAGAATGTTCCTATACGAATGCCAAACATTCAGCTTCGTCTCCAAGTTCTTCAAGTTCTTCTATCAGGGTGAATAGCCCTTCAATACCACTTTGACGTCGGCATGGCCCGTGGGAACTTCACTGCCAAGGGGGGCAGGATGATTCTTCCCTACGGTTCTTTTACCAAGATTACTATGCTATTTTGTCAATGCCTTGGCACTTACTAATAGGGGAAAATCTACCACGATACATTGATTCTCTGGTATTCTTCCATCAGGACTCCATGGCTTGAGCCCAAAAAACGGATTTTGAGCGAAGCGAAAAATCTATTTTTGGGTGAGATAGCCATGGCGTCCTGATGGGCCCTCCCTGCTACTTCGTCCAGTTTTTAGGTCCCACCCTGCTCTGCTGTATCATGGTGATCGGCAAGCAACTGGCTTCAGGATGAAGACGGACGTGACGTCATTTAAGCAATGACGCCCGTTTGTTTACGTCTCGAGTACCAGAAGTAGCCACGAATGAGATTAGCTATGGAACGGCTCCCAGCTATTCTCAGCCCTTACACACCGAAGCATTAACTCTGTTCGGGGTGTAGATAGCTATGTGGCGCTTTAATACATGCGTCCCCTGTTGATATACGATGTCTTGAAGGGAAACCTTTAGGATACTCGCTCCAGAAGTTAGAATTTTGTGATAACCTGTGGTTAAATTCTCTGGGAATATCTTAGTAGTTATTTACCCAAGGAAGCTACCAAAAAGGAACCTTCCATCAGGACGCCATGGCTATCTCACCCAAAAATAGATTTTTCGCTTCGCTCAAAATCCGTTTAAAAAATTTTAGTTTTTACAGCCTAGGTAGTTCTTCAAAGAGTGTCTGACATTCTGCAAGGCAATCATGCGCACCTGTTTTCATCTAATTAGCAATTCTTCATCTACTAGATGCTCTGTATATAGTTGTTCTTGCGATCCAAAGTGTGACCTAAGTTTTAAGCGATAAATCAACTAGATGTCTGCTATCATCTAAAGACAGCAGATCTTTGTTGGATCCTCTCCAATCTTGTCTTCAGCAGTGGTGTGGCTAGAATTAGCAGTGACAGAGCCACATCCAGAGATTCACCATCTCAACTTTTATATATATTTTTTGCTATAAAGAATACAAATGAACTCATTTTGTTGAAGTATTGATGCTGACATATTAACATGATTTTATTTTTGCCTAGATTACTTTTGCCCATGGCCAATGGCCAAAACCATTAACTACAGTAATCAAAAAGACCCATAAAATAACCTTAAACTTTATTTCACACTACAAACATTGATATATGTATAAAACAGAATGATAGATCTGATCATGTATTTTATTTTGAAGTAGAAATTAACAATATTATGAAATTTCGACTATATTGATCATTATGGCTAAATTAGGGAACTGTATACTGTATTAATAAAGAAGCACTACATACATGCAATTAATCAAAGATTAGTTTAGATATATAAATTCACTAAACATTGTTCAGAGAATACTGATTCAAAGATGTAGAACTGCTGAATCTTGTGGCTGTTGTGCTGATTTTCAAAAGATTAAATTTTGGTTGATATTTTTAACTTGCCTTGGATAAGCGATAACCTTTCACCTCAGGGACTGAGAGGAGTTTCTCTGTGTGACGATAGACTAGGGTCATTAGCAATCAGTTGTAGGGTCTCCCCTACTGGAGAAGTATCCTGTTTATGACACCAATTGTAGAAGATGGGCCAATTTTCCTAGTAGACAGCTGCGGAGGTTCAACCCCAGTGTCTAGGCATCTCCTCTTGAAGACCCTTGTGAAAAGCTTTTCGCTCAGAGATGCTGAATCTTCGCCTATGAAGTAACAGGGAAGCCACCGAGTTGTAGTAACTATGCAGCTAGGGCTGACAGAGGGGGTTTGGCCATTGCAGTAATTCTACAGTTCTACCGGTTTCTCGGTGAGGAGCTTCATCAGGTATGGAAACCATTCGGCTTGTGGCCAGTTGGGGGCAACTAGGAATAGACTGATGTTCGAGGTTATCATCAGTAAGTTGATTACTTGACATAGGCAGATGGGAGGAAAGACTTATGCGTCTATATTGTCCCAGGGGTGTAGAAGGTTTCTCTATTGCTGCCAACAGGTCTGGAACTGAAGAGCAGTAAATTGGAAACTTCTTGTTCAGCAGGGTGGTCAATAAGTCGATCGCTGCAAACCCCTAACATGTAAGAAGCCTTTCCTCTAATCAGGGATGTAGGGACCACTTTATTCCTACTAACTGGCCCTGACAGCTCTACTGTGTTTTTGAATGCCCAAGACCGTGCCTGCTTTGCCAAGTCATAAAAGGACTGAAATGTGATTCCTCCCTGCTTGTTGACATAGGCTACTACAGTTGTGTTGTTGCTCATCAGCACACCTGAAGGTCCTATCAAATTCCATTGGAAGATCTGCAGTGATAAAGCACTGGTCACATTTCCAACAGGATATTATGCAGGATCCTTTCATCTTCGAACACCATTCCTGAGACGGTCAGAGTGTGCCCCCAACCCCTCTTTGGATGTGTCTATAAACAGCAGCCTCTCCAGAAGTGGTGAGTCAAGTGAGACTCCCCTGTGGTTGTCCAGCCACCATTTTAACTTGTTGCTCACTTCTTGTTTCACTGGAGTCTGTGGCTGTTGATCAGTGTCATTTTAGACATCACCGAAGCAATATATGGTGGAGGTGCCCAATTGGAAAAAAACTTCTCCAGCAGTGAGAGATGTCATAAAAGACGTTGCCAGTGACAAACATGAAGTTGCTCAACAGTTAGAAACAATTGCACCATATAGCCGAGTCTGTTGATGTGACCGTCTGATGGGAAGACTTTCTCTGCTGCTGTGTCTATCATCTCCATGTACTCCAGCCATTTCTCCGACATGAGGCTTGACTTCCGCCAATTGATCACAATCCCTAGATCATGGCAAAAGGCAACAAGCTTGCCCCAATCCTGGAGCAACTGTCTCCTCGATGTTAACAGGATTAACCAGTTGTCAAGATATCACAGCAAGCAAATTCTGTACAAGTGTGCCCAATCTGAGACCAGCATGAACACTCTAGTGAACCCTTGGAAAGCAGACAACAGTAAGAAGCACGGGACTTTGAACTGGTACACGACTCCTTTGAGGATGGAGCGGATGTACTTTCTTGGGGCAGATGGAAAGCATGAAGTTGTCCTCCCTGATGGCTGCATGTACAGTGATCACTGTCTCCTTTTAGAATGGAGTTTGTGGAACAAATTTGTTCAGAGAAGAGAGATCAGGAACAGTCGACTCTAGAAACCCAGAGACATGTCTAGGATGACTTGCAGTGTGTTCTCCTCCACAATTTCCTTCCCCTCCCTAGTAAAGACTAGTGGCAATTTCAGAGGGTACATCAGGACGTTATCTGGAAGCGAGTGAGGGGAGGACAAGAGCCGGTGAAAGGTAGGCTGTATCTGTTCCCTAAAACTTCCATCCCTTACTGCTCTGTACTTTTTCACTGCCACGTTGACCAATGTCTTGACAGGCAACCCTTCATTCTTGGCAGCTGGAAGAAGAGATTGCTAATCTTAACGTCTCCTTCCTCCCCTTCTATTTCTACCTCCCTTCCTGTCTCTCCCAGGTTGAGAGTAAAAGGGGGAGCATGATCCTTGGCTTTCCTTGAGCTCCCGATCTCAATCTGGACTTTTCCATCGGCTTCTTCAGCACTGACTTGTTGCGATAAGATGAAGAAACATTGGGAGCAGGTGATCTAGGCGGATCAAGGGCCCTTGACAATCACTGCTCTGTGAATTAGGGAATCGTGACTCTCCTTCCACTTGTGGACGGTGATCTCGATGTCCTTCTCCAGGAAGAGGGCCATTATGTTTAGTATTGGTGCATTCCTGAGAGAGATAGCTGTGTTCAGTACTAGCTGACTAGAAAATCTTGCTGTGACTGCATCTTTCCTTTTTTCAATACCAAGTTTTCCAACTGGTTTGCAGATTGATGTGCAAGGTAGGTTACTGCCTTTGCTCCCGAAAGAATAAGTTTTGTGTATGCTATTTGTAAATTAAATTTATCTGTATTATGTTATAGGACCTATGAGAAAGGCTTGTGTTTACATATTAAATGTTAATTCAATATCAAAACATTGTAACTATTTTTAAATCAAAGATTTCATTGTATTCTTGAAAAAGTTACTGTAGATTCTCAAAAATTTCTCTACTTTTCCAGCTTCACTTACTGTGTGATATAGAATCATTCGGGAACTTTCAAAAACTTTATAGAAAATGGATCTCGGATATCAAATAGAACAAATGACGCATTAGAAGCAGAGACATACATCGACCATCTCCGAGTTAACAACTGCTCTTATGGAGACACGTTTTGTAACACCTATGACGTACGCAGCTGATTAGTTTTTTTTTTTTTTTACAACGCTGTTAGTTTTTGTATCATGAACATGATAAACTTTATTATACTATAAGGATATATTTATTTAAAAAATGTTGATGTGGGTTGGAGCGAATTGTAACTTATTGCGCATCTGGAATATCTTTTGTCTTACCCATATCTAAATGTCGCACGGTTAGCAGGCGACCTGCCGAAAAATTTGCTAACCACTTTGGTACTGCCTATCGTGTCGAGTGGTGGTGGCAAGTGTTATTCTTGTGGATGTAGACACAAGAATGAAGTCGGTGACACGTAAGGCCGGCAGGTGATGGGATATTTGTGTTTGGCAATCTCCTACTGGGGTTCAAGGCTTGTGATAGTGAGGCCATTGAAGTGAGTACAGTACAGTGTATTATGGATGTTATATGATATTTCATTTGGAATTGCCCTTATTGGTAATTGGATTCTATGTATATATACAGTAATGTTTAATGATATGAGTACATTTAACCCTGGATAGGTACGGTGGGTCGTTTGCGACCCCGAGCGTCAAAAAAAAACAGGTTTTTCTCACGTGACTCACCCCTGTGACTGAATTTGTGGGTGATCGACCTGCAGGAGGTGTCTCCCCTACACGCTCTAGTAGTGTCCAGATGTGTATTGCTGTAGCTGTACTCCTTCCCCGATTTCTGAGACGCGTCGGGGTCGTTCGCGTCCGAGTTTACCCTTCTGAGGTAGTTTGCATAATTATCAAAGTTATTACGTATTATGAAATTGTCGTAGAATGGTGCAACTTGTATAGGTTATCAGTTGTGGAAAGTCTTGGTGGATTGTTTGGCTACCATGTGCATGTTTTTTTTTTTTAGTTAAAATGTCGTTCATCACCACGAGGACCATTTTACCGCGAGTGCCCCTTTTTCATATTTTTTCATTTTTTTGCCAAGTCATTTTTCCGTAAGATATTGCCAAATAGTGTCGTAAAACTTTTGCTTGTTTAGTGTTGGAAAGTGTGTCTAGATGATCTGGCTACCCATGCATGACTTTGTTTTTGTCAGATACGACGTAGTTATTGGTATATTGGGTATTTAACTGCGGTTACCAATTTCTGTTTTTTTTTCAATATTTGTAAAAATTACTACGTAGTAAGGAATTGCCGTATATTATTCATTTTTTTTTCATGTTTGTGTTAGAAAGTGTGCCTTGATGGTTGGGCTAACACGTGCATGTCTTTTTTTTTATCTGAGATGTCGTATATTAGAATGTCGGGCATTTTACCGCGAGTGTCCCTTTTTAATTTTTTTTAATTTTTTTGCCAAGTCATTTTTCCGTAAGATATTGCGAAATAGTGTCGTAAAACTTTTGCTTTTTTAATGTTGGAAAGTGTGTCTAGATGATCTGGCTACCCATGCGTGATTTTGTTTTTGTCAGATACGACGTAGTTATTGGTATATTGGGTATTTAACTGCGGTTGCCAATTTCTGTTTTTTTTTCAATATTTGTAAAAATTTACTACGTAGTAAGGAATTGCCGTATATTATTGATTTTTTTTCATGTTTATGTGTTAGAAAGTGTGCCTTGATGGTTGGGCTAACACGTGCATGTCTTTTTTTTTTATCTGAGATGCCGTATATTAGAATGTTGGGCATTTTTCCGCGAGTGCCCCTTTTTATTTGTTTTGCATTTTTTTGCTTAGTCATGTTACCGTAAGGAATTGGCAAGTAGTGTCGCAAAACTTATATTTTTATAGTGTTGGAAAGTGTTTCTAGATGATCTGGCTACCCATGCCTATTTTTTTTTTTAGCCAGATATGGCGTATATATAAGTATGTGTTCGATTTTCCTGTGATTGCCATTTTTTCGTTTTTTCCCATTTCTTTCAAAATTACTACGTACTAAGGAACTATCACAGAGTAATATTTCATTTATATGTTTATTTGTCGGAAAATATGCCTTGATGGTTTGCCTAGCACGTGGCTGAAATTTTTTTTTTCTGAAATGCCGTATATTAGAATGGCCATTTTTCCACGAGTGCCCCTTTTTATTTGTTTTGCATTTTTTTGCTTAGTCATGTTACCGTAAGGAATTGGAAAGTAGTGTCGCAAAACTTATATTTTTATAGTGTTGGAAAGTGTTTCTAGATGATCTGGCTACCCATGCCTATCTTTTTTTTAGCCAGATATGGCGTATATATAGGTATGTGTTCGATTTTCCGGTGATTGCCATTTTTTCGTTTTTTCCCAATTCTTTCAAAATTACTACGTACTAAGGAACTATCACAGAGTAATGATTCCTCTAGATGTTTATTTGTCGGAAAATTTTGTTTACTTTTTTTTTGATTGAATATCATCAAATTTTTTTAGCTAAAATATTGTTTTACATTTTTTTTTTTTCGATTTTATTTCCCTTCAAAAAAAATTTTTTGGGTCAGAATTTTAATTTTATAGTCGTAAAATAATCGACAATTATCCAGCAACCCACCATACAATTTTTATGCATATCCAATAATAATTAGATTAGTAAATAACACCTTGAAATTGACATACCCTTCCTACATTTCAAGTGGCAGATTAGGGAGTCTGAGTCAGTGTGGTTGGTGGCCATTTTGTGGACATATCCGAAGCGTAAGCTGCCCTATCTATATATATTCTTGTTCCCTATAGAATTTGTGATATTTTGGTATATTGTTACCTGCATAAATATCATATTATATATTAAATATATGTATTTTTTTACGAAATTTCCAAGTACTCAAAAAATTACCTTTAGATATGGCCCCTGATATAAATGTAATTTACAAAATAATGAAGATTTTTTTACATATTTCTATTTTAGGATAACATATGTTTATTCCCTAAAAAAATTAGCCACTTCCTATTTCATTTGGGTACCCAAAAAAATTCATGAAATTTGGACAATTTTTTTTGGCCAAAAAAAGTTACCCTTTTTTTCTCATTTCAGATCTTCACCTCCATGGGTCTGACTTCATCCAAAATACATCAAGATGTGTCCTAAACATTCAAGAATCAATTCCTAAAAGGATTTGTGTATATATGTATAAACTTTTTTTTTATGAATTTTTGTCAGGTCTTTTTTTTTCTACTTAATTTTTTTAAATATTTATAATAAATAGTTTTTCTGCAGATGAGTAGTATTTATCTTTACAGTTGATTTAAGCATTCATTGAAGTTTTTTTTGGCAAAAGAAAAAAGGAGGTTACTGCAAAAACTGATTTTTCAAGAATTTTTTTTGGCGTCGGGGTCGTTCGCGTCCGAGTATACCCTTAAAGGGGTGTCCAAGGACCGTACCTATCCAGGGTTAATTTGATG
Organism: Palaemon carinicauda; assembly: GCF_036898095.1. Lineage (NCBI taxonomy): Eukaryota > Metazoa > Arthropoda > Malacostraca > Decapoda > Palaemonidae > Palaemon > Palaemon carinicauda. Next base: position 72,588,298 of record NC_090725.1, read on the forward strand.
CAGTGTTTTAGTGGCTACAGTACCATAGTAAAGTTGTATTTATTTACATTGCTATAAAAATAGTTATTGTTAAAAATATACATACCAATATACAGTGAACCCTCGTTTATCGCGGTAGATAGGTTCCAGACGCGGGCGCGATAGGTGAAAATCCGCGAAGTAGTGACAGCATATTTACCTATTTATTTAACATGTATATTCGGACTTTTAAAACCTTCCCTTGTACGTAGTACTGTTAACAAACCACCCTTTAATGTACAGAACACTTAATGCATGTACTACAGCACCCTAAACTAAAACAGGCACAAATATTAAAGGCGATTTTATATCATGTGTTTCCTAAACACCTAAAAAGCACGATAAAAAATGGCAACCAATGTTTTGTTTACGTTCATCTCTGATCATAATGAAGAAACAAACTCATTTAGTGTACACATATATGTATAGGTTAGTTTTTGCATCGATTATATTGATTATACAGTACTGTATGTTGATTTTTTTATTACCAATGTTTTAGTTTACGTATTTTTCTTAGGACTTCCAAATGAAATCTTTTTCTTTATGACGCCGCCTGAAACGACGGCGTGTACGCTCAGTAAACAACCACGCTCAGAACAAACAAGGCATTTAACGCGCATGATGATAGTGATAAATAATGATACAGTACATACAGTATTTACAGTAAAAGCATTTACAAAATATGTTACCTTACAAATATAAATTATACAATACTTGTACGTAGCAAAGCAGGAAAACAATTTGAGAGGGAGGGAGGGAGGGAGGGAGGGAGAGAGGGAGGGAGGGAGAGAGGGAGGGAGGGAGAGAGGGAGAGAGGGAGGGAGGGAGAGAGGGAGGGAGGGAGGGAGGGAGAGAGGGAGAGAGGGAGAGAGGGAGAGAGGGAGAGAGGGAGAGAGGGAGAGAGGGAGAGAGAGGGAGAGAGAGGGAGAGAGGGAGAGAGGGTTTTACGTACGAATGTAAATTTTAAACAAAAAAAATATGATAGGTTACAACATGTAGACTTTTAAAACCTTCCCTTTAACTTAATGCATACAGTACGTACATTACTAAACTATAAAACAGGTTAAAGTAAAAAATAAAGATTGTTACTGTACTCACCACGAAAGAAGTTCAAGAAAAACTTGAATGACGATGGCGATGAATTTGCTGCACAGTAGAAATGATGATGATGAAGCTGATGATGTGTTCTACTGTGCAGTCAATGATAGTATTTTACGTCTCTTCAGACGGAGGTGTCTTTTCCTGGGACACCTCTTCAACTTCTTCAATTTCTTCCGAAGGCGTACTAGCAGGAGGAACTGGCTCTTTTTTGCGAGGCTGGAAGAACATTGTGATCGGAAGTTGTTGCCGCTGCTTCTTTTTTCGATCCAAGAGCATCCTGTAGGGAGTCATGATGTCATCGACCTTATTTGAGAATTGCATCGAGCGAACCATATCCTCGTCCCACTCTTGTAACATTTCTTTCGCCTCCTTCATATGGTTGCAGAACTTGGCAAGCCGTTCTAATGTTAAGCCCGTTTCTTCGACATTTTCTTGGGTCTCTTCCTGGGTACCCTCACTCTCTTCCTCACTTGCCGATTTCGTCAGGTCTTCGAGGTCTGCGTCAGTTAGGGACTGGGAATGGCAGTCCAACAACTCGTCGACGTCTTCAGTCGTCATGTCGCCAAACCCGTCACCTCCAATTATGGCAGCCAACTGCACAGATTTCCGTATTGCAGTGTGTTGGATTTCCGACGGAGTAAATCCCTTGTCGTCGTAAACAATATCGGGCCACAGCTTCTTCCAGCTCGCATTCACGGTTGCAGGTTTCATCTCTTGAAGTGCCTTTTGAATATTCTGCAGGCACGTGGCTATAGTGTACTGCCGCCAGTACGCCTTCAAGTTGAAATCTTCATCCTCGTCATCTTGGGCAGCATCCACACACGCAACGAGGTCCGCCAAGGTATTCTTCGTGTAGAGGGCCTTGAACGCCCTGATAACCCCCTGGTCCATCGGTTGAATTAATGACGTGGTGTTGGGTGGCAGGAACTCAACCTGAACGCCCTCACGCGACAGGTCAGTTGCGTGTCCACCAGCGTTATCCATAAGGAGAAGGATCTTGAATGGCAAGCCCTTCTCTAAGAGATATTCATGGACTTGCGGGATGAAACACTGGTGGAACCAGTTGGAGGTCAGCATCTTCGTAATCCATGCTTTTTGATTATGCATCCAGTACACGGGAAGGAGATTCTTATTTTTATTTTTCAAAGCGCGAGGATTTTTCGACTTATAAATAAGCCCCGGCTTTAACAAAAATCCAGCAGCATTGCCACACATCACGAGGGTAACGCGATCCTTGAATGCCTTAAAGCCAGAGGCTTTGGCTTCCTCTTTGAACAGGAAAGTTTGCGACGGCATTCTCTTCCAAAACAAGCCGGTTTCATCCATATTAAACACTTGTTCCGGCTTGTATCCACCTTCAGCGATAATGTTCTTGAAAGTCTGGTTCACGTAAGTTTCAGCAGCGGCAGTGTCAGCGGAAGCAGACTCCCCATGCAGGGAAACGCTTTTCAGGGCGAAGCGTTTCTGAAACTTCGCGAACCATCCTTTGCTTGCGGAAAAACGTTTCTGAGGCTGGGAATCAGTGGATGTCCCTGGTTGAGGATCATCTGCATCATCATCATCTTCAGCATGGTTGCCGTCGTCGTCTTTAGGTTCCTTTGCAGCAAAATTCTCATATAAGCTCAAAGCCTTTGTTTGGATGGTGTTCGTATCCAACGCTATGTTCTTCTTCCGGCAGTCGGCAATCCACACAGCTAAAGCACCTTCCATGCGTACGATCGTTTTATTACGCGTTGTAACGACTCGCTTCGCTGATCTGCTAAAGGTGATTGCAGCAGTCTTTCTAATGTTCGCCTCGTCCTTCTTGATGTAGCGAACGGTGGATTCGTTGATGCCAAAATGGCGGCCGGCGGCCGCGTAACTTCTACCATCTTTTAACATGTCGAGAAGCGTAACCTTCTCAGCTATCGTCATCATCCTTCGGTGGCGTTTAGGCTCACTACCAGCCTTACTAGAAGCAGAACGCTTGGGAGGCATTGTAACAGAAAGTTCAACAAAAAGTTCAACTTAAAACAGTCGCACACAGCACAGATTAAACTTCACAAACTTAAGAACGTCTACTCAGCAATACGCGGAAAGAGAAAGTGAACGATCCAGCCCCGCGAGAACTTTGATGCTGCGGGTAGAAGATGCGGGCAAAACACCAATCACAGGCTAGATAACAAAACTTGAGTTTTGATTCGTCATCTATCAGCGCTTGAACCAATCACAACCCGTCTTACAGTACTATGGTGCGTTGGTTACTCATAGAAGATGCCCCGCGCATACTGAACGTACGTAGATTAAGTACAATACCGTAATAATAATAAATAATGATAATAATACTGTACAGTAATAATAATAATAATAATGATTAATAATAATAATAATAATTTTATTAACAAGAACAACAACAATAATAATAATAATAACAATAATAATAAAAATTTACGTACGCTATTTTACGCCTCTCTCTCTCTCTCTCTCTCTCTCTCTCTCTCTCTCTCTCTCTCTCTCTCTCTCTCTCTCTCTCTCTCTCTCGTACGCTTACAGTATTCGAAATGTGATTTTTGCAACAAAGAATATTATTGGATGCAGTACTGTATTACGTACGTATACATACAAAAGATTCATGGAAAAGAAGCACATCCATTACAGTACACACCATTCTAATATGGTATGACTGCATCTGATTTGCGTTTCATGTTCGATTTAATTTTACTACGTACTGAATTATCGTATGATCACATTCTCTTTTCGTGTTTTATTTCTTTCTGTGCTGAATTATATATCATATGTAATGCAATGAACAATCAGTAAGAGCAGATATTACTAATTACAGTATTAATGGAATTACAGGTAACAAAATATCGTATTTGGTTGTCTTCAGATTTCGCGGTATTTTCGAATTTTCCGGAAAATCCGCGATATGTATATATATATGGGTTATGGGAAAACCCCGCGAAGTGGTGAATCCGCGATTGTCGAACCGCGAAGTAGCGAGGGTTCACTGTATGTAAATTACTAGAAGGGTTGTATTAAGGACAAATATTATTTTTTTTTTATAATTAAATAGGGAAAATTAGGGAAAATTCAAATTTTATGAATAGTACTTACCTGGCAGTTATATATATATAGCAGAGTCTCCGACTGCGGCAGAATTTAATCGAAAATCGCGGCAACCGCCTTGTGGTGGTTGTGTGGTTAGATGGTTAACAACCCTTACAGGGTGGTACTTGGAATCATTCCCGTTTTCTGTTCTTCAGATTATCTCTGCCGGCCGTATCGACAACATTGTTGGTCCGCCATTTAGAGTTTTTTCGGATCGCTTTCCCTTCATCGCCTTTTTGGACTTCGTTTTTTGGTGAAGTACAGTGTTGGGATTTGGCAATCGTGTTGGTTTTTTGTTTTTTGTCTTTTTTTCCTTTCTCATCATGAGTGAAAAAATTCATTTTCGTATTTGTGCGAATGATATTTGCAAGGTGAGGTTGCCGAAAGTGTCGGTTGACCCTCACACTATCTGTATGGGTTGCAGGGGGTTTGAATGTGCTTTAGATAATAGGTGCAAGGAATGCAAGGTTTTAAATGATAATTGGTTAGCTATGAAGCGCTATGTGCGCAAACTTAAGGTTGGTAGTTAGAAGAGCTAAATCAAAGTCAAAGTCTGCTAGTGAGCCTAGCTTAGATTTATCTATAGACCCTTTACTTGTAACCTCTTTGGAAGTTATTCCTTCCCCGAATGTAGTAACTCCTGCCCCTTCTACAGGATCTGTGTCTACGGATGACCCTGGGTATGCTAAATTAGCTGCTGAATTAGAGGCCATTAAAGCACAATTGGAGGCCTTTAAAGGTAAGGGTGTAAGTGAAATTAGTGCTTGTGAAAGTGCAGTGGAGGTGGCGACTGATCGAATCTGTCATACCCCTAGGTCTAGACCTCTACCAAGCTCCCAGGACCAAGGGAGAAGGTACGTCGAAAGCCGAAAGGGGGTGAGAGGTGCTTATCCTCGGTCAGTCGTCGCCTCAGACAGTCCTGTTGCGATCTCCAGGCTGCTCTTGACCGCCGTAGAAGAGGAGTGTCGGATACGTTTGTGTCTTCGCCTGATCGTTCTCCCAGACGTAATTGGCGTTACGAATCAAGACCAATGAAGAGAGGGTGGAACCGGGATGTGCAGTCTCGCTCTCCCTCTACCGGTTCGAGTAGCCGAGATCCTGATCCTTCGGAAGACGATTTCGATGTTGTTCCTGTTAAGAGGGTGAAACAGAGAGTCCTTAGCCCAGTTAATCCTGCTAAACTCCCTGCTTCTTCTGCCAGCGCTCCCAGTCAAGCCGTACGACAACTGCTGTCTTCGGCACCACGAGAGCCAGCGGAGGTTGCTAAAGCTTTCATGGTTGTTATGCAGGAACAACTTTCATCGTTAGTTCAAGCTTTCAGCCACCCTTCTCAGTCCGTCAGACGTAAGGACATCTCTTTGCCTGTTAAGAGATCTTCTTCTAAGAGAGATCTTAGTATCTCTCCCAAGAAACCTCTGCGCACTTCGTCGGCCGTACGACAATGCACACCCTCTTCATCGGCACGCTGCCAGGAATTTCCTTCCCCCCTTTCTCGGCGCCAGGACGATACTGCCTCTCGTTCTCGGCGCCGTGACGATTCCGTTTCTCTTTCGAAACGCCAGGACGTTACCGCCTCGTTTCTTAGGAAACAGGATGAATGCAGTCTGCATTTTCAAGGCAAAAGCAGCCTGCATCTTCAGGACGATTCCGTTTCTCGTCATCGTGACGATACTGCTTCTCGTCATCGTGACAATACCGCTTCTCGTCATCGTGACGATACCGCTTCTCGCCGACTGGATGTTAGCGGCGCTCGGCGCCAGGATTCAAACAGCTCTCGGTGCCAGACTGCTGGCAGCCCAACTCTTCAGGATGTTATCCTTGAGCAGGACCTCAAAGATATTTCGGAAGAGGAAGAAAAACCTGCCGACTCTTCTAGTGATTATAAGGTTCTTTCTCGCTCTCTTTTGGAACTTTATGGGGAGGAATTTCAATCTTCGGCCCCTCGTTCTCAGTCTCAATTTACCAGGAAGAAAGCTACTAAGTCTTCGGCCTTCATCAAAATGAAACTTTCAATTTCGGCCAGGAAAGCTCTCGCTAAGATGGATGATTGGATGAAAGAACGGAGACAAGCTGTCAAGACCACCTTTTCTTTTCCACCTTCTCGGCTCGCTTCCAAGGCCGGTATGTGGTATGAGACAGGGGAACCTTTGGGGTTAGGAGTGCCTGCCTCCTCCCAAGGTGACTTCTCGGCTCTTGTGGACTCGGCAAGAAGGCATGCTTTAAACTCTGCCAAGGTGATGTGGTCCATGTCGGAGCTTGATCACCTCGTCAAGGGGATTTTCAGGGTTTTCGAGGTTTTCAGCTTCCTGGACTGGTCTCTCGGGACTCTGGCCAGGAAGTCTGAACTCCTGGAGGACACGAAGGAGCTGACGAGTATCATGTATGTCCTGCATGGACAAAGCTCTAAGGGATGGAGCGAATGAATTGGCTTCCCTTTTCTCAGCAGGGGTCTTAAAGAAGAGGGCCCTTTTGTGCTCCTTCACCTCTAGATCTGTGACTGTTGCCCAGAAGTCGGAGCTGCTTTACGCCCCTTCTTCACGTCATCTTTTTCCTGAAGCTCTGGTCAGAGATATCTCCCTTTCTCTGGCACAGAAGGTTACTCAGGACCTTTTGTCTCGGTCTGCTAGGAAGACCTTACCTGTTGCTCCTGCTCCTCTGAAGAAGGAAGAGAAGAAGTTTCAACAGCCCTTTCGGGGCAGGATCTCCTCGAGAGCGGATTTTAGGGGGAGAAGACAAGAGTCAGGGCCAAGGACCAACAGAGGTGCGTTTAGGCCCCGGTCCAAAAAATGAGATTGAAGTCCTCCAGACACCAGTAGGGGCAAGACTGTCTCGTTTTTGGCAGTCTTGGAAAAGGAGAGGGGCGGACACTTGGTCCCTCTCAGTCGTCAAGGAAGGTTACAAGATCCCCTTTTTAAAGAAACCACCTCTCAGACACTCCCCTAGCCTTAGTGGCTCAGTACACCGACGCGGGGAAACGAGAGGCTCTTCTGGAGCTAGTCGACCAGATGTTGGTCAAGGGAGCAATAGAGCCGGTTCAAGACCTCGCCTCCCCAGGCTTTTACAATCGCCTGTTTCTGGTTCCCAAGAACTCGGGTGGATGGAGACCAGTCCTAGATGTCGGTTCTCTGAACGCCTTCGTGGAGAAAACAGTTCTCCATGGAGACGACTCAGTCAGTGCTGGCTGCAGTTCGTCCAGGCGACTGGATGGTTTCTCTCGACCTGCAGGACGCTTATTTTCACGTCCCCATTCATCCGTCTTCGAGGAGGTATCTGAGATTTGAGTTCCAGGGCAAGTGCTTCCAATTCAGGGCACTTTGCTTCGGTCTCAGCACAGCTCCCCAAGTTTTCACCAGACTAATGGCGAATGTGGCAGGCTGGTTACACCAGGAGGGGATAAGGGTATCCTTCTATCTAGATGACTGGCTGATCCGGTCACAGTCGAAAGAAAAATGTCTGGAGGACTTAATGAAGACGCATACGATGACTCAGGACCTGGGACTCATCGTCAACTGGGGGAAGTCTCAGACCGAGCCGAATCATACTATTCTCTATTTGGGGATAGTTCTGAATTCAGTTCTTTTTCAGGCTAATCCCTCCCAGGAGAGGCAGACCAGGTGCCTGGACAAAGTCAAAGACTTTTTGAGGAAGCAGGAATGCTCAGCGAAGGAGTGGATGAGTCTGCTGGGAACTCTCTCCTCCCTGGAGCAGTTTGTCCCGTTGGGGAGACTGCACCTAAGGCCTCTGCAACACTTCCTTGCAAAGGTTTGGAACAGAAAGATCCAGGAGGACACAAGGATCTTTTGATGTGGTGGCTGGACCCAGCTCTGTTGGGAAAAGGGATCTCCTTGTTCAAGAAGAACCCCGACCTAGTGTTATTCTCAGACGCGTCCGAGTCAGGCTGGGGAGCAACACTAGGGAACAAAGAGGTCTCAGGTATTTGGGAAGGGAGTCAGATCTGTTGGCATATTAACAGGAAGGAATTTTTGGCCATTTTGTTAGGGCTAAAGGCTATCAAAACCTCGGTGTCAGGAAAGACTGTGGAGATCAATTCCGACAACACCACAGCTCTCGCGTACTTAAGGAAGCAAGGGGGAACTCACTCCCTCTCTGTTCTCGACTGCGAGAGAGCTTCTCCTTTGGGGAACGAGAACGAGACTCGGCTGTTGACAAGGTTTGTTCAAGGGCACAGAAACATCAGGGCAGACATGCTCAGCAGGAGGGGACAAGTCCTTCCCACAGAGTGGACTCTCAACCCGCATGTCTGTCGGAGCCAATGGAAGTTGTGGGGCAGACCTGTAATAGACCTTTTCCCCTCCAGTCTAAACAAGAGGATCCCCAACTACTGCTCCTTAGTCCCGGACGAGGAAGCTGTTGCAGTGGACGCCTTCTTGATGGATTGGACGGGGCTGGACATGTATGCCTTTCCCCCGTTCAAGATCATCAATCTGGTTGTCAGGAAATTCGCTCTCCTCGATCCGGGACGAATGATCCTAGTGGCTCCATTCTGGCCTGCGAGGGAATGGTTCACCGAAGTGGTAGGGTTGCTGATGGACGTTCCAAGAAGACTCCCGGCAAGTCCAGATCTTCTCAGACAACCCCACTTCGAGAGATTTCATCAAAACCCCCTCGCTCTCAATCTGACTGCCTTCAGACTGTCGAGAAGCTCGTTAGATCTCGAGGCTTTTCGGCACAAGCGGCGAAAGCTATTGCCAGAGCAAGGAGGATCTCTTCACAAAGAGTCTACCAGTCAAAGTGGGAGACCTTTAGAGCTTGGTGCAGGAGACACAAGGTTTCCTCGTCCTCTACCTCTCTAAGGCAGATTGCAGACTTTCTTTTGTACCTCAGGCAGGGTGCTAAGCTGGCTGTATCTACCATTAAGGGATACAGGAGCATGCTCTCAACCGTCTTTAGGCATAGAGGCTTAGCGTTATCTCAGAATAAAGACTTGCAGGACCTCCTTAGGTCTTTTGAGACAACGAAGCAGGTGCAGCTAAGACCCCCTTCTTGGAACCTGGATGTGGTGTTTTAAGTTTTTGTGCTCCAAGAAGTTTGAGCCTATCTCGCAAGCCTCTCTGCGATATGTGACTAAGAAAACCCTCTTCCTTTTGACTCTAGCGACTGCCAGGAGGATCAGCGAGGTCCAGGCAATCGAGAAGCGTGTAGGCTTCACCCAAAATGGAGCGGTTTGTGCCTTGAGGTTCGACTTTCTCGCCAAGAATGAGAACCCTTCGAAACCCTGGCCCAGGAATTTTGAAGTCCCTAACCTCGCGAATCTAGTGGGTCAGGAACAGGAAAGCCTCTTCTGCCCGGTTAGGGCTCTCAAGGCTCATTTGGCCCACACTAAGAACGTGAGGGGTGCTTCCAACTCCTTATGGTCCTCACCCAGCCTTAGTTTATGTACTTGTATATGGGTTTGTGTTTTTTATGGTTGTCTGAGGTCCTCGTCTTGTGGTACGGTTCCCTCAGTCCAGATAGATAGCTTACAGTATATCTATTTCTGCAAGGTTAGGTGGTTAGCTTTAGTAAGGTTGCAGGTTTTTATTTTATGGGAAGGTAGTTTCTGAAGTCTAGTCAAGTTGTTGGTCCTACCCCTTTGACAGACTCGATTGAGTTGTTTGCAGCATAGCAGGTCTACTCCTGGCTGAACACTCCTAAGGGAAAGCGACTCTAGAGGCAGTTACCTTTGAAGTCGGCTACCTTAGCAGGTAAGGAATCAAGGTGTTTGTTCTCCTACAACTCTTTTGTTGTTTCCCCAACTATGTTTTTCTGTCTGTTAACCTCCTCCAAATGTGTAAATTAGCTATATATATAACTGCCAGGTAAGTACTATTCATAAAAATGGAGTTTTTATGATAAAACAAAGTTTTATGAATACTTACCTGGCAGTTATATATATATATTTTAAAGCCCACCCACCTCTCCTCAGGAGACAGGTCGGGCAAAGATAATCTGAGGAACAGAAAACGGGAATGATTCCGAGTACCACCCTGTAAGGGTTTTTAACTATCTAACCACACAACCACCACAAGGCGGTTGCCGCGATTTTCGATTAAATTCTGCCGCAGTCGGAGACTCGGCTATATATATATATATATATATATAACTGCCAGGTAAGTATTCATAAAACTTTGTTTTATCATAAAAACTCCATATTTGTATAGCTGGTTGGATTGTATTATTTTTTATTACATGGAATATGTATTTCAGGTTGAAACTTATCATTGGCAATAAAAACTGTTACAACTTATGGTCCATCCTTGAACATCCCAGTACAGTTTTAGAAGAAAAGTTGATACCTTGGAAGATTGAATATCATCAGCAGCTGTGAACCTTTTACATTAAATTTGCTGCTAACCTTCAGGAATTTGTTGTTTCCTCGCCATCATCTGTGTCTCACCTCAGAGACATAAATCAAAGGTCTGTATTTTGTTACAAATTTCTGCAAATTATTATTTTTGGGGTCAAGCCATGTCGTCCTGATTGAAGGTTCCTATTGGTAGCTTTCTAAGGGATATTTGGCTACAGTGATATCAGTGATATTCCCAGAGAATTGACCTTTAGGTCTCCAGAATTCTAACTCCTGGCGCGAATATCCTTAAGGATATTGCATAATATCAGGGGACTTATATCTTGATACGACACATAGCAATCTTTACCACGAATAGCGTTTTCGTTTCGAGGGGGAAGAGTGGCAAAAACAGAAGGGGAGCCGTTACCAAGGTTACCCTTCCTCCCTTACTATTACAAATATCCAAGATGACGCTCATTTCTACTTTTGTAGCAAATTCGCACGGTGGCTTCCTTGTTGATCTAACTTTTTTGATCGCTTTTGTGAGGATTGAATATGCAGTCTCCAGCTTCTTCTGCATCTGGAAAGTTGAGTATTTATTCTTTACAGTGCATAATTTTTAGATCCCGAGGAAGAGTCTACTCTACCTCTGGAAGATGATGATGATGTCGAGTCGGAGTTTCTTCCGTCTGTACCGGCACCGGAGCAGTTACTCTCGACATCTTCAGCTTCTACCCCTCCATTGGACAACATGAGCCAGACACTGGCCTATCTTACGACCTTAATGGAGAACATTCGTAAGCAAGGCGAAGGAAGGGAAGGGAGATTCGAGAGAGAGTTCCGTGAAGCTCCACTTACCGCCTCCCGAGGGTCATACAAGCGACCCAGAGTCCAAGACCTCCCAACCTGCTCCTAAACCAATCCCTGGAGGTATGGAGAGTTTATGCCGATTACTAACGGCAAACTCTACATCTTGGAGAAGATGGGAGCCGTCCCCTTAGACGACATCCAGTTTTGGCCAAGCTTTAACGCTTACCCTGATTGCTTCATTCGACTGAAGCATGAACCAATGCTAAAAGAGGGGACGGAACCAAAGGAGGTCATGGTTTTCGACCACGATAAGGCACAGGCTCTCTTGTCGAGTAGCCTGAGAAAGGCGGGCTATTCGAATTCGAAAGTGTCCGCCTTGAGCAAGAAACGCCCTACCTTTCTTGCTCCTGCTTCAATAGCCTTCCCCTTTACGTCGAAGGCATTTAAAACTGTTGCCAAGGCAGTAGAGGCAGGCAAACCATGCCCTGCACTAAAGGAGTGCAGGCCTCTGTTGTTAGCACTGCCCATGGAAGAGAAGGAATGGAAGGAAGTCCACCTAACCTTCTCAGTAGGAAAACTGGATGCAGACATCGCTGGACGACAGTTTAGCGAGAATCTTCCTAAACTTTCTGACTTTCTCTTGCGCAAGGAACAAGAGACGAAGGAGAGACTTACTGCATCCTTATCCCTACAAAACTGCATAGAGATGTGTGCAGGCCAAAGAAGTACCCCAGACATGCTCATGCTCATGGTCCTGGCCAAAATGCATATGGCCATCCTAGTAAAGAACCTGTATGCTTTCATGAAGGCTAGGAAAGCCTGTAGGGTGTTCGTGTTCGCTGCTGCAGCAATGAAACGTGAACCCAGGAAGCGGATTTCTTCTAACATCTGGGGCCAAGCCCTCTTCCCGAACGATGTAGTCAAAGAGGTAGTTTAGAAAGCCACCACGGAAAATAGGAACCTTCTCCAGGAGTGGGGCATCTCTTCAAAGAGGAAGTCTTCCCCGGATGCGGGTTCCCAACCTGAAAGGAAGACGAAGAAGCCTAGACTTCTCCCTCGGCCTGCTTAACAGCATGTCACAGTCACCATGACCACGGTGCCCCAAGTTGTGGCCCTAACACAGACTACCTTCCAAGTGGTGCCTCAACAGCTGGTTGCCCAGTCACCAGCATTCAACCCCAGGTTTGAGAGGCAGACCACTACCTTTCGACCGAAAGGTAAAGGATCCAGACGCGGCTAGAGTTAGTGAAATAGTCCTATCAAGAAATGAAGGCCACATTCAGTTCACAGAAGCGGGAGAACTGAATCCCTTTTCTGATCCAGCCTTTCTCGCCAAGAACGAGCTACCCACTAAAAGATGGGGTCCCTGGAGAATCTGCCCTTTGAGGGAAGATGTCTCTCTGTGTCCAGTAGAGTGTCTAAAGGGGAGGACAGTTCTTCAAAGGAGAAACTTCAGGATCAAACTTATCCCTAAAACAACTGAGGGCGAAGCTCACCTACTTCATTCGCAGAGCGGATCCTGACGGTACACCAGCAGGTCATGATCCGAGAAAAATTGCTTCATCACTGAACTTTGTTCAGTATATGGACTTTGAGTGTATTCGCTCATATACTGGATGGAAGTCATCCAGAGTGTTCTACAAACACTATGCAAAGCAAGTGCACGAACTGAAGCATTACGTGGTGGCGGCAGGTAGTGTATTAAAACCTGTCGTCTAGTGCTGAGATGATCAGTGAATTGATTGGGACTATCAATTAGAGTGAAAAGGTATTGACACTTCCAGTGTGATACCTTTCAAGTGGGTGTCACCATGGTGACACAAAGACTGTTGAAAATCTTAGGTGTGGAATTATACAGAACACTTGTGCTGTTGTACATAGTACACTGTGTTGAGAGTATACAACATTTACAGAAAATTATATTAGAAAATTTTATCAAAATTTTCAAATTTCAGAGTGGCCCTCATCATTTCTTCCCTTTCAGGGAGGAAAATCTTTTCTGTATAAGTTGTACGTATAATTCCCGTAACACGTTACACTCTATTCCATTTGGTCATTTATTCAAAATAAATGTCTATTAGAGTGTAATTGCGTCTTATTTCGCCCTGCAATTACCACAATAAATATGCCAGAGTTCTCTTACTTTTTTAACATAGTAGACCTCCTATTTATTGTATGCTTACAAACAATGGATATAGTTGATACTTAGTTGTTCCGACAACATATACAAACCGTGAGACTTTTGTATATCCAATTGATTCTTATGTTTCTTCATACAATATATGGAAACCTTGAGACCCCTTTTCTACTGTTGAGTATGACTCTTCCCTGCAGGGGGCAGGAAGCCCTAACATTGTATATGATTAGTGGTAATGACATATAACGGTAACGTCATATGTCTCAATGGTCCGAATGACCATAGAAAAATCTGTCACAAGGTTAAGGCACCTATGAAAACCCACAGATACAGTACAGTACTTTCTAGTGATTCTCTATTTTTGGGTGAGATAGCCATGTCGTCCTGATGGACCCGCCCTCCTTTTCCATAATTTAAGGTTAATTGTAGATCGGAAGTCTGTCCATACTTTGGTTCAGGTTTTTATCCCTCAATATCATAATGTTGATGTTCTCATTCTCTGTCATGAACAACCTATAATGTTCTTTGTTCTTTTGCAATGGATTTCGCACAATATGACCGAATTTCAAGAGAAAACTGGATTTGGGCCAAAAAAAAACGGCAAGGGGTTAACCTTGGTGTTTTGCCCATTTTTTAGAAATATCTTTTTCCTTGCAATGTTGCTTAATTGCAGTAAAATAGGGATAAATTGCAATTTATGGCCATTTCCTATGTTCTTTCTTTTGCAATGGATTTCGCAAAATATGACCGAATTTCAAGAGAAAACTGGATTTGGGCCAATAAACGGCAAGGGGTTAACCTTTGTGTTTTGCCCATTTTTTCGAAATATTTTTGTCCTATCAATGTTGCTAAATTGCAGTAAAATAAGGATTTATTGCAATTTATGGCCATTTCCTATGTTCTTTGTTCTTTTGCAATGGATTTCGCACAATATGACCGAATTTCAAGAGAACTGGATTTGGGCAAAAAAAAAACGGCAAGGGGTTAACCTTGATGTTTTGCCCCTTTTTTCGAAATATTTTTTTCCTTGCAATGTTGCTAAATTGCAGTAAAGTAGGGATTTATTGCAATTTATGGCCATTTCCTATGTTCTTTGTTCTTTTGCAATGGATTTCACACAATATGACCGAATTTCAAGAGAAAACTGGATTTGGGCCAAAAAAACGGCAAGGGGTTAACCTTGGTGATTTGCCCATTTTTTCGAACTATTTATTTTTCCTTGCAATGTTGCTAAATTGCAGTAAAGTAGGGATTTATTGCAATTTATGGCCATTTCCTATGTTCTTTGTTCTTTTGCAATGGATTTCGCACAATATAACCGAATTTCAAGAGAAAACTGGATTTGGGCCAAAAAATGGCGTTTTGGTGTTATGCTTTTTTTTTTGGTGTTTTTTGGTGTTTTGCCCATTTTTTCGAAATATTTTTTTCCTTGCATTGTTGCTAAATTGCAGTAAAATAGAGATTTATTGCAATTTATGGCCATTTCCTATGTTCTTTGTTCTTTTGCAATGGATTTCGCACAATATGACCGAATTTCAAAAGAAAACTGGATTTGGGCCAATAAACGGCAAGGGGTTAACCTTTGTGTTTTGCTCATTTTTTCGAAATATTTTTGTCCTATCAATGTTGCTAAATTGCAGTAAAGTAGGGATTTATTGCAATTTATGGCCATTTCCTATGTTCTTTGTTCTTTTGCAATGGATTTCGCACTATGACCGAATTTCAAGAGAAAACTGGATTTGGGCCAAAAAGCGGTAAGGATTTCGCACCTTGGTGTTTTGCCCATTTTTTCGGAATATTTTTTTTCCTTGCAATGTTGTTAAATTGCAGTAAAATAAGGATTTATTGCAATTTATGGTCATTTCCTATGTTCTTTGTTCTTTTGCAATGGATTTCGCACTATATGACCAAATTTCAAGAGAACTGGATTTGGGCCAAAAAAAAAAAAACGGCAAGGGGTTAACCTTGGTGTTTTGCCCATTTTTTAGAAATATTTTTTTCCTTAAAATGTTGCTAAATTGAAGTAAAATAGGGATTTTATTGCAATTTATGGCCATTTCCTATGTTCTTTGTTCTTTTGCAATGGATTTCGCACAATATGACCGAATTTCAAGAGAAAACTGGATTTGGGCCTGTGGCGAAATTTCACCGCTTTATACTAAACCGTCGGATCAAAGAGGCAGAGCGAGCCTCTGCAACCTCCGACGTCACCTTTTTCCCGCAATTTTTTCTGAACCTAAATTTCTAGATTGGACTTTATAGAATGAAGTTATATTTCTTAATCTTAAATTTCAAGTGGACGATTTCTTTAGTCTCAACGCCTCCCCTACCAGGCGGTTTTTCTTTTTGGTTCTAAACATTCTCGTCTTGAACGACAGTCATTCGCCCCCGAGTTCTCTCCTCTCCCTCCAATTTGACGCAATCGTAGGCGGAGTCAAATGGCGGGAATTTTGATTGATCAGGTCGAAATTCCCGACATCCTCCACGCCCCAAATAAGGAGCGATGAAACGTCGGTCAATTGGACAGGGCTGGACTCGGGGTGGGGGGAGTGACTTACTCTGAGACTCTGTTAGGCTCGCTGCGTAGCGCTCCGCAACGACTCGAACAGAGTACGCATAATGTACAACACACAGCAATGTTACCCCGGGGCAATAAACACAATCAATAATATACATATAGCCATACAACAGTTCAAATTAGGCAATGGGCTTAGCAATTCTAATGCACTCGTGTATAATACATATAAGGAACAGCAGAAATTAGTGATTATGTACACATACATATTACAAATTTCAAATGGCAAAGCAAGTAGGCAATGGGGTTAAGACAATCAGAAAATGGCAGAAAATGGCAATGGAAATGCATACATTACAATTCAAATGCAAAGGCAATTAGGCAATGGGCCTAAAACAATCAGAAAATGGCAATGGAAATGCATGTATAATTCAAATGCAAAGGCAATTAGGCATGGGCCTAAGACAATCAGAAAATGGCAGAAAATGGCAATATAAATGCATACATAACAATTCAAATGCAAAGGCAATTAGGCAATGGGCCTAAAACAATCAGAAAATGGCAATGGAAATGCATACATAATTCAAATGCAAAGGCAATTAGGCAATGGGCCTAAGACAATCAGAAAATGGCAATGTAAATGCATACATAACAATTCATGTTCAGTCTGCCTTAACTCACATTAATCGAGACCTATATAGCGCTGTTACATACAGGCTATTACTTGGAGTACAAGAGGGAGGGGCTGGTTCTGTGCAACGCTCGGTCTGTACGCACGAGAGACCATCCCGTCCCCGTTCTCCACCCCCTACGCACTTCCAACTTCCGCAGATTCATGCACACCTCACAAACTCCACCCTCCCCACCTTCCAGATAGGACACGCCCCTTTTTCACTCATTGTTTACAGCTACGTTTTATATATAGTCACCTTTCAGCAGACAGTCCATCAGTTCTCGCTGTTTCGCGGCAGCCTTTCTCAATGGGCGTGCAGAACGTCCTTGTGCGTTCGTCTGCTCTGATTCTGTTTCATTTTCACTTCTTTCACTAAATGCTTAGTTCTCACCTTTCTCGTCGTTGTCGTCCGTTCCTGTGGCTGGTTGTTGAGTTGTCGTAGCTGGTGCCATACCCTGGTCTTCCCCAGACGTCTCCGCTATCCCTGGCATTCCGGCTGTCGAACTGTACGCGCCCTCTTCTCCGTCATCGCCGTCGTCGTCGTCGTCGTCTTCTCCTCCATCGTCATCCTCAGAGGGGGCTATTTCTAGGGGAACCAGGTGGCTGACAGCTCGCAGCGACTAGACACCCTCAAACAACACTTTAGCCAAACGCACGACTCCGTCGTCGTCAGGATACGTCTCCATGACACGTCCCAGAGGCCATGTAGCTCTTTTCCTATTTTCTTGTTTAACTAGCACGATGTCTCCGGGGTGCAGCTTGGAGGGTTCCCCGGACCGACAGTCGTGCCGGGCTCTCAAGGCACTCAAGTATTCCCTTCTCCATCGTTCTCTGAACGCCTTCAGTGAATCTGTCAATCTTATGTAACGATCACGTAGCTTCCGAGAGGTGAAGGTTGCGTTGAGATGGTCGTCCGGTAAGATTGGTGCCATGAGGTGGACTTGGTGTCCTCTTAGCAAATGGGAGGGGGTGAGGACTTCATCCTCGCGCTCGTCACCGCTGTACATAAGCGGCCGATCGTTCACTACTGCTTCTGCTTCTTTCACGAGGGTTAGCACGTGGGCGTCCGGCAGGTACTTCTTTCCGAGGGCTATCTGGAGGGTCAGTTTCGTTACTCCTATCAAACGCTCGAAGAACCCACCTTTCCAAGGTGCACGGGGCGTCTGAAACCGCCACTTTATGCCAGTTTTCCTCAGGAACTGCTGGACTTCATCTTCTTCGTAAAGTTCCTGCAGGAGGTGGCTGGCAGCCTTGAAGGTTTGATGGTTATCGGACATGATGAGCTGCGGGGCACCATGGGTGGCACTAAACCGTCTTAGTGCCAACACGAATTCTTCTGCTTCCAAAGAGGGACAAAAGTCAAGGTACATGGCTCTGCTAGCCATGCAGGTTATGATAGGTATATATCCTGGCCGCGTTTCGGTTTGAATGGCTGCTGTGTGGTCCACTCCGACCGCTGTGAAGGGTTTTGTGAGGGTGATCCTTTCCTTTGGCAGGGGGGGGGGTGGTGGTGGCTGTCTCGTTAGAGGCTGGAAGGCTAGCTTGCATTCGGGGCATTGCCGCACGGTTCGCTTCGCAATGGAACGTAGACCCGCCACCCAACATTTCTGTCGAAAGGTACCTATTAGAGTATTCACCCCACAATGCAAATGTAACTGATGTAAATAATTTAAATACATCCTAACTAAATGCCCTTTGGCTGGCAAGAGAATTAACTGATCAGTTTTTCCTACATGGGACACTCGTCCCCTGGTGCAGATGAGATTATCTACTAAAACTAGATTCAATTGTCTGACAAAATTAGCAACTTCACGAGGGGGTCTGACTCCGCCCTCTAAGTAGGCATAAACAGTAGGCAAATAATGTTTTTGCTGTAATTGGACAACAATACTGAACGGATGCCGTTCTATCTTAGCAAACTTTAAAATTAGTCTGACTACTCTCAACAAGAATTGGAACCCTACTTCCCTTTTCAGGATGTCCCAAATCTCACCTGGGGGGGGTAGGTCACATCTCTTCCCTTAACTCCTGTACCGCCGCTACTACGTGAGTTTGATGTAGTGGTTCGTCCTCCTTGCAAGGAACAGGCTTTCCCGTGGTCCTGAGGAATTCTGGACCGTTTTTCCACAGGGAGTTAGCTTGCAATTGTCGGGCCGTTGCACCTCGGGATAGGATATCGGCAGGTTTCTGATGACTAGGGACATGGTTCAGACTGAAACTACAAACCTGCTGAATAAAAATAATCTCTGCCACTCTGTTAGAAACAAACACATTTTTATTAGACCTGGCATCGGGAGATGCTACCCATGCCAACGTTACCTTACTGTCGGTCCACATTACTATTTCCCGTGGCTCGATCAGTTCCTTGAGTGTTCTTGCTAGTCTGCTGCCTAACAACAAGGCCAGTAGCTCTAACTTGGGGATCGTCAGTTTGCTCATCCCTTTCGGAGTGATCCTCATTTTACTGGTAACCAAACTTACCCGATTGCAATCGTCCCTGGTATATGCCACTACTCCATATGCCTTACTGCTGGCATCGGTGAACACATGAAGTTCTAAACCCCTTTTTCCTATCGATCTTTGAAAGGTGATGTCGCTCACCGCTTTCAAATCATTCAACAATTCACTTGCCTGTTTAGCCCTTTCTTCTCCTAACACGTCATCCCAACCTACATTATCCTCCCATAGTTGTTGGAGGAAAAGTTTTCCCTTTACAAATAATGGGCTTATCAAACCTAACGGATCATAAATGGAGACTAACAGGGAAAGTACCCTACGCTTCGTAGGCACCCATCCCTCCCCCAACTCACAGATCCTTTTACTTTCTTTCACACACAATCTGTCCACGTCCCGGGCCCATCGCAGCCCGAGCACGTTCACACTCACAGGCTCACTCCACTGTTTCTCGCTATCGAAGGCCAAGTGATTGCTTGCCCACCCTTCCAAGGGCATACCCGCCCCTTTTAAGATGTTATTAACAGACTCATGCTCTTGCCTCATATGTTCTAAATCCTCAAACGTGGCCAGATAGTTATCGACATAAAAAGATTTTACTAAATCTGGGCGGCCTTCCTCTTTAAAATGACAATTTAATATCTGTTGTAGCAAAAATGGACTGGCTGTGATGCCGAACACCATGACTCTAAATGCGAAGGTAAGCGCTCGACCAGCTGCCTCGCGCCACAGAAATCGTGTGTATTTGGCATCACGAGGATCTAACAAAACACGATGGAATGCTTTACTTATGTCGGCTAACATGGCATATCGGTTCAACCTAAACCTTATGATTAAACTATATGCTACCTCTATCAAATTGGGCCCAGGTAAGAGACATTCATTCAATGACTTGCAACCCTTTGACTTTGCCGAGGCATTGAACACGATTCTAAGGGGGGTGGTACAGCTGTCTTTCTTAACTCCAAAGTGTGGCATGTAATAACCTTCCACTATGGGATTTTTCACCTCTGATATAAAACCTGCTTCGATATATTTATCTATTACTCCCTGATATTGTTCAAAATATTTCCTATCCTTTCTGAATTTGGTCTGCAACGACTCTAACTGCGCCACAGCATTACGATAATTTGTTTCTGGCCTAGCATCCGACCCGAATGGTAAGCTAACCTGATATCCCTAAGGTTTTCTCACAACGCTTTGCGATACCTTTCGCACGGCCTCGGCCTCGCGAACAGTGTATTGCTCAGATGGGGCGATGCCAACACGGTCTAATCGCCACCACTCGTCTACATCACACAGATATGGCTCGTCCGTGATTCTGCACACTCTCAACGTTCTTTCTTGTTCGATCTTTTCCCCTTGGAACAGCCACTGTGGCACCTTCCCGTACGGGGACATACCATTATGCGTCAAGAAGAGATTTATCCCATCTACTTTTTCAACACCTATAACAAAATAGCTAAAATAATCAGCCCCAACTAATATGTGATTCTCAAAAATTTCTCGACTTCTCCAGCTTCACTTACTGTGTGATATAGAATCATTCAGGAACTTTCAAAAGCTTTATAGAAAATGGATCTCGGATATCAAATAGAACAAATGACGCATTAGAAGCAGAGACATACATCGACCATCTCTGAGTTAACAACTGCTCTTATGGAGACACGTTTTGTAACACCTATGACGTACGCAGCTGATTAGTTTTTTTTTTACAACGCTGTTAGTTTTTGTATCATTAACATGATAAACTTTATTATACTATAAGGATATATTTATTTAAAAAATGTTGATGTGGGTTGGAGCGAATTGTAACTTATTACGCATCTGGAATATCTTTTGTCTTACCCATATCTAAATGTCGCACGGTTAGCAGGCGAACTGCCGAAAAATTTGCTAACCACTTTGGTACTGCCTATCGTGTCGAGTGGTGGTGGCAAGTGTTATTTTTGTGGATGTAGACACAAGAATGAAGTCGGTGACACGTAAGGCCGGCAGGTGATGGGATATTTGTGTTTGGCAATCTCCTACTGGGGTTCAAGGCTTGTGATAGTGAGGCCATTGAAGTGAGTGCAATACAGTGTATTATGGATGTTATATGATATTTCATTTGGAATTGCCCTTATTGGTTATTGGATTCTATGTATATATACAGTAATGTTTAATGATATGAGTACATTTAATTTGATGCCGAGTGTTTTAGTGGCTACAGTACCATAGTAAAGTGGTATTTATTTACATTGCTATAAAAATAGTTATTGTTAAAAATATACATACCAATATGGATTATTCTTGTAAAATACTAGAAGGGTTGTATTAAGGACAAATATTATTTTTTTTTTATAATTAAATTGGGAAAATTAGGGAAAATTCAAAATTTGTATAGCTGGTTGGATTGTATTATTTTTTATTACATGGAATATGTATTTCAGGTTGGAACTTATCGTTGGCAATAAAAACTGTTACAACTTATGGTCCATCCTTGAACATCCCAGTACAGTTTTAGAAGAAAACTAGATACCTTGGAAGATTGAATATCATCAGCAGCTGTGAACCTTTTACATTAAATTTGCTGCTAACCTTCAGGAATTTGTTGTTTCCTCGCCATCATCTGTGTCTCACCTCAGAGACATAAATCCAAGGTCTGTATTTCGTTACAAATTTCTGCAAATTATTATTTTTGGGGTCAAGCCATGTCGTCCTGATGGAAGGTTCTTATTGGTAGCTTTCTAAGGGATATTTGGCTACAGTGATATCAGTGATATTCCCAGAGAATTGACCTTTAGGTCTCCAGAATTCTAACTCCTGGCGCGAATATCCTTAAAATTTCTCTCAAGGATATCGCATAATATCAGGGACGTATATCTTGATACGACACATAGCAATCTTTACCGCGAATAGCGTTTTCGTTTCGAGGGGGAAGAGTGGCAAAAACAGGAGGGGAGCCGTTACCAAGGTTACCCTTCCTCCCGTATTATTAAAAGTATCCAAGATGACGCTCATTTCTACTTTTGTAGCAAATTCGCACGGTGGCTTTCCTTGTTGATCTAACATTTTTGATCGCTTTTGTGAGGATTGAATTTGCAATCTCCAGCTTCTTCTGCATCTGGAAAGTTGAGTATTTATTCTTTACAGTGCATAATTTTTAGATCCCGAGGAGGAGTCTACTCTACCTCCGGAAGATGATGATGTCGAGTCGGAGTTCCTTCCGTCTGTACCGGCACCAGAGCCGTTACTCTCGACATCTTCAGCTTCTACCCCTCCATTGGACAACATGAGCCAGACACTGGCCTATCTTACGACCTTAATGGAGAACACTCGTAAGCAAGGCGAAGCAAGGGAAGGGAGATTCGAGAGAGAGCTCCATGAAGCTTCACTTACCGCCTCCCGAGGGTCATACAAGCGACCCAGAGTCCAAGACCTCCCAACCTGCTCCTAAACCAATCCCTGGAGGTATGGGCAGTTTATGCCGATTACTAACGGCAAACTCTACATCTTGGAGAAGATGGGAGCCGTCCCCTTAGACGACATCCAGTTTTGGCCAAGCTTTAACGCTTACCCTGATTGCTTCATTCGACTGAAGCATGAACCAATGCTAAAAGAGGGGACGGAACCAAAGGAGGTCATGGTTTTCGACCACGATAAGGCACAGGCTCTCTTGTCGAGTAGCCTGAGAAAGGCGGGCTATTCGAATTCGAAAGTGTCTGCCTTGAGCAAGAAACACCCTACCTTTCTTGCTCCTGCTGCAATAGCCTTCCCCTTTACGTCGAAGGCATTTAAAACTGTTGCCAAGGCAGTAGAGGCAGGCAAACCATGTCCTGCACTAAAGGAGTGCAGGCCTCTATTGTTAGCCCTGCCCATGGAAGAGAAGGTATGGAAGGAAGTCCACCTAACCTTCTCAGTAGGAAAACTGGATGCAGACATCGCTGGACGACAGTTTAGTGAGAATCTTCCTAAACTTTCTGACTTTCTCTTGCGCAAGGAACAAGAGACGAAGGAGAGACTTACTGCATCCTTATCCCTACAAAACTGCATAGAGATGTGTGCAGGCCAAAGAAGTACCCCAGACATGCTCATGCTCATGGTCCTGGCCAAAATGCATATGGCCATCCTAGTAAAGGACCTGTATGCTTTCATGAAGGCTAGGAAAGCCTGTAGGGTGTTCGTGTTCGCTGCTGCAGCAATGAAACGTGAACCCAGGAAGCTGATTTCTTCTAACATCTGGGGCCAAGACCTCTTCCCGAACGATGTAGTCAAAGAGGTAGTTTAGAAAGCCACCATGGAGAATAGGAACCTTCTCCAGGAGTGGGGCATCTCTTCAAAGAGGAAGTCTTCCCCGGATGCGGGTTCCCAACCTGAAAGGAAGACGGAGAAGCCTAGACTTCTCCCTCGGCCTGCTTGACAGCATGTCACAGTCACCATGACCACGGTGCCCCAAGTTGTGGCCCAAACACAGACCACCTTCCAAGTGGTGCCTCAACAGCTGGTTGCCCAGTCACCAGCATTCAACCCCAGGTTTGAGAGGCAGACCACTACCTTTCGACCGAAAGGTAAAGGATCCAGACGCGGCTAGAGTTAGTGAAATAGTAGTCCTATCAAGAAATGAGGGCCACATTCAGTTCACAGAAGCGGGAGAACTGAATCTCTTTTCTGATCCAGCCTTTCTCGCCAAGAACGAGCTACCCACTAAAAGATAGGGTCCCTGGAGAATCTGCCCTTTGAGGGAAGATGTCTCTCTGTGTCCAGTAGTGTGTCTAAAGGTCTCTTCGAAAAACTTCAGACTTCAGGGGAGGACAGTTCTTCAAAGGAGAAACTTCAGGATCAAACTTATCCCTAAAACAACTGAGGGCGAAGCTCACTTACTTCATTCGCGGAGCGGATCCTGATGGTACACCAGCAGGTCATGATCCGAGAAAAATTGCTTCATCACTGAACTTTGTTCAGTATATGGACTTTGAGTGTATTCGCTCATATACTGGATGGAAGTCATCCAGAGTGTTCTACAAACACTATGCAAAGCAAGTGCACGAACTGAAGCATTACGTGGTGGCGGCAGGTAGTGTATTAAAACCTGTCGTCTAGTGCTGAGATGATCAGTGAATTGATTGGGACTATCAATTAGGGTGAAAAGGTATTGACACTTCCAGTGTGATACCTTTTAAGTGGGTGTCACCATGGTGACACTTAAGACTGTTGAAAATCTTAGGTGTGGAATTATATAGAACACTTGTGCTGTTGTACATAGTACACTGTGTTGAGAGTATACAACATTTACAGAAAATTATATTAGAAAATTTTATCAAAATTTTCAAATTTCAGAGTGGCCCTCATCATTTCTTCCCTTCCAGGGAGGAAAATCTTTTCTGTATAAGTTGTACGTATAATTCCCGTAACACGTTACTCTTTATTCCATTTGGTCATTCATTCGAAATAAATGTCTATTAGAGTGTAATTGCGTCTTATTTCGCCCTGCAATTACCACAATAAATATGCCAGAGTTCTCTTACTTTCTTAACTAAGTAGACCTCATATTTATTGTATGCTTATAAACAATGGATATAGTTGATACTTAGTTGTTCCGACAACATATACAAACCGTGAGACTTTTGTATATCTAATTGATACTTATGTTTGTTCATACAATATATGGAAACCTTGAGACCCCTTTTCTACCGTTGAGTATGACTCTTTCCCTGCAGGGGGCAGGAAGCCCTAACATTGTATATGATTAGTGGTAATGACATATAACGGTAACGTCATATGTCTCAATGGTCCGAATGACCATAGAAAAATCTGTCACAAGGTTAAGGCACCTATGAAAACCCACAGATACAGTACAGTACTTTCTAGTGATTCTCTATTTTTGGGTGAGATAGCCATGTCGTCCTGATGGACCCGCCCTCCTTTTCCATAATTTAAGGTTAATTGTAGATCGGAAGTCTGTCCATACTTTGGTTCAGGTTTTTATCCCTCAATATCATAATGTTGATGTTCTCATTCTCTCTCATGAACAACCTATAATGTTCTTTGTTCTTTTGCATTGGATTTCGCACAATATGACCGAATTTCAAGAGAAAACAGGATTTGGGCCAAAAAAAAGGCAAGGGGTTAACCTTGGTGTTTTACCCATTTTTTTGAAATATTTTTTTCCTTGCAATGTTGCTAAATTGCAGAAAAAATAGGGATTTATTGCAATTTATGGCCATTTCCTATGTTCATTGTAGTTTTGCAATGGATTTCACACATTATGACCGAGTTTCAAGAGAAAACTGGATTTGGGCCAAAAAAACGGCAAGGGGTTAACCTTGGTGTTTTGCCCATTTTTTCGAAATATTTTTTTTCCTTGCAATGTTGGTAAATTGCAGTAAAATAGGGATTTATTGCAATTTATGGCCATTTCCTATGTTCTTTGTTCTTTTGCAGTGGATTTCGCACAATATGACCGAATTTCAAGAGAAAACTGGATTTGGGTAAAAAATACGACAAGGGGTTAACCTTGGTGTTTTGCCCATTTTTTAGAAATATTTTTTTTCCTTGCAATGTTGCTAAATTGCAGTAAAATAGGGATTTATTGCAATTTATGGCCATATCCTACGTTTTTTGTTCTTTTGCAATGGATTTCGCATAATATGACCGAATTTCAAGAGAAAACTGGATTTGGGCCAAAAAAAACGGCAAAGGGTTAACCTTGGTGTTTTGCCCATTTTTTCGAAAAAAAATTTTTCCTTGCAATGTTGCTAAATTGCAGTAAAATAGGGATTTATTGCAATTTATGGCCATTTCCTATGTTTTGTTCTTTTGCAATGGATTTTGCACAATATGACCGAATTTCAAGAGAAAACTGGATTTGGGCCATAAAAATGGCAAGGGGTTAACCTTTGTGTTTTGCCCATCTTTTCGAAATATTTTTGTCCTATCAATGTTGCTAAATTGCAGTAAAATAAGGATTTATTGCAATTTATGGCCATTTCCTATGTTCTTTGTTCTTTTGCAATGGATTTCGCACAATATGACCGAATTTCAAAAGAAAACTGGATTTGGTTAAAAAAAAAACGGCAAGGGGTTAACCTTGGTGTTTTGCCCATTTTTTTGAAATATTTATTTTCCTTGCAATGTTGCTAAATTGCAGTAAAATAGGGATTTATTGCAATTTATGGCCATTTCCTATGTTTTTTGTTCTTTTGCAATGGATTTCGCACAATATGACCGAATTTAAAAAAACAGGATTTGGTTAAAAAAAACGGCAAGTGGGTTAACCTTGGTGTTTTGTCCATTTTTTCCAAATTTTTTTTCCTTGCAATGTTGCTAAATTGCAGTAAAATAGGGATTTATTGCAATTTATGGCCATTTCCTATGTTCTTTGTTCTTTTGCGATGGATTTCGCACAATATGACCGAATTTCAAAAGAAAACTGGATTTGGTTAAAAAAAAAGGCAAGGGGTTAACCTTGGTGTTTTGCCCATTTTTTTGAAATATTTATTTTCCTTGCAATGTTGCTAAATTGCAGTAAAATAAGGATTTATTGCAATTTATGGCCATTTCCTATGTTCTTTGTTCTTTTGCAATGGATTTCGCACAATATGACCGAATTTCAAAAGAAAACTGGATTTGGTTAAAAAAAAAAACGGCAAGGGGTTAACCTTGGTGTTTTGCCCATTTTTTTGAAATATTTATTTTCCTTGCAATGTTGCTAAATTGCAGTAAAATAGGGATTTATTGCAATTTATGGCCATTTCCTATGTTTTTTGTTCTTTTGCAATGGATTTCGCACAATATGACCGAATTTAAAAAAACAGGATTTGGTTAAAAAAAACGGCAAGTGGGTTAACCTTGGTGTTTTGTCCATTTTTTCCAAATTTTTTTTCCTTGCAATGTTGCTAAATTGCAGTAAAATAAGGATTTATTGCAATTTATGGCCATTTCCTATGTTCTTTGTTCTTTTGCAATGGATTTCGCACAATATGACCGAATTTCAAAAGAAAACTGGATTTGGTTAAAAAAAAAACGGCAAGGGGTTAACCTTGGTGTTTTGCCCATTTTTTTGAAATATTTATTTTCCTTGCAATGTTGCTAAATTGCAGTAAAATGGGGATTTATTGCAATTTATGGCCATTTCCTATGTTTTTTGTTCTTTTGCAATGGATTTCGCACAATATGACCAAATTTCAAGAGAAAACTGGATTTGGGCCAAAAAAACACCTTGGTGTTTTGCCCATTTTTTCGAAATATTTTTTTCCTTGCAATGTTTCTAAATTGCAGTAAAATAGGGATTTATTGCAATTTATTGCCATTTCCTATGTTCTTTGTTCTTTTGCAATGGATTTCGCACAATATGACCGAATTTCAAGAGAAAACTGGATTTGGGCCAAAAAAGGGCGTTTTGGTGTTTTGCCCATTTTTTCGAAATATTTTTTTCCTTGCAATGTTGCTAAATTGCAGTAAAATAAGGGTTTTGTGATAATTTATGTTCAATGTAGTTTTACATTTATGCTCTCATGTACGTTGTTTCTCTGCTTGCATTTACCAGCTTATTATGTTGCTATTTGTGTGTCTTCGTGCATATTATTGCTTGTGGATGTCCCTGTGTTGTCTGGCCCTTACTTTGATGTATTTGTTATTGTGCATGTAAAGTAGTACGTGTTGTAATAGTGGCTGTTTCTATTGTTTCAGGAGGTGACTCCAGTTTTTGTGTGCAATAAAACCTATAACCTATGACAGGTTTTTTATTTTCACAACAATTTATTGCACACAAAATAAAAAATTTGAGGGGCCATGGAACGGTTCCTACGTCCAGAACACTTCGAGGCTGACCCGGATTCTGCCACCGCTGCTAAGGAGTGGACGCACTGGCTGAGGACATTCAACAACTTCTACCAAGCAGTACAGAAGACATCTCCCACTGCAGACAAACTAATCCTACTCACCAACTACGTTGCTCCTCGAGTGTACGACTACATAGCAGACTGTGACACTTATGTTAAGGCTGAGAAAGCACTGACATCACTGTATGTAAAACCTAGAAATGAGGTATTTGCTAGGCATGTCCTGGCCGCACGTAGGCAGGGGTCAGGTGAGTCTCTAGACCAGTTTCTCTGAAGCTCCTAGCAAAAGACTGTCAGTTCAAAGCAGTGTCGGCAGAGCAGGCGTGTGATAACTATGTTAGAGATGCATTCATCAATGGACTTTCTTCTGGTGCCATTCGTCAAAGACTACTCGAAAATATAACTCTTAACTTGCAAACTGCTTATGAACAGGCACGCACTTTAGAGATGGCTCAGAAACATTCTGCTTCTTATACTACTGTTGAGCCAATTACTGCTGCTGTACCTCAGCCACAAAGTCAGTCAGGTGATTCAGAGTTTTTAGAAAGTAGTGATGAAACTGCTCATCTTGCCGCCACTACTGGCGCCAATCAGTGTTTTTTCTGTGGATTGAAACGGCACCCTCGGTTCAAATGTCCTGCTAGGGGAGCTTTATGTCTAAAGTGTAAGAAACAAGGACATTATGCAAAAGTGTGTAGGTCAGGGAAACCGGTAAGGGATACCTCTGCTGGTAAAACTAAATATTCGGCAGCAACACTGGCTACTGTGTCTGGGGCTGTGCCTAGTAGTCTTAGTAAATCTTTGAGTTGTTTGAAAGTTAATGGTCTCCGTGTTAATGCACTTATTGATACAGGAAGCTCGGAAAATATTGTGAGTCAGAAGATTGCTAAAGAAAACAACCTAATCATACTTCCTGACGACGGGCACGTCTCCATGGCTGATGCGTCTCTCTCGTCCAAAGTCTTAGGTCTTTGTTGTGTTGATGTGGAGCTGCAAGGACAAATTTATCCTAGTGTAAAACTCAAAGTACTGCCAGCCCTGTGTAGTGATGTAATTTTGGGGCATGAATTCTTGAAGAGTCATTCTGCTCTAGAAATGGCTTTTGGAGGAGCACGCCCACCACTCAAGATATGTGGGCTGGCAGCAGTGAAGTTGGTTGCGCCCGCACTCTTCAGCAATCTGACAGCAGACTGCAGACCCATTGCTGCAAAGTCGAGACATTACTCTCAGGCTGATAAGGAATTTGTCAAAACTGAAATTGGTAGAATGCTACAAGAAGGAATAATAAGACCCAGCCAGTCTCCATGGAGGGCCCAGGTGCTAATCACTGCAGGGCACAATCGCAGGAAGAGAATGGTGATTGATTATTCACAAACTATAAACAGGTTTACTGAGCTGGATGCTTACCCTTTGCCTCGGATCGATGAAACAGTGAATAATGTCTCAAGATATAAAGTGTTTAGCACCCTGGACCTGAAGAGCGCCTACCACTAAGTGCCAATAAGAGAAGACGAAAAGTTGTACACTGCTTTTGAGGCGAGTGGAAAGCTGTACGAGTTCAATCGAATCCCATTTGGTGTGAAGAACGGGGTGGCCGCTTTCCGAGTTGTGGATCAGATCTTTGCAAAAGAAAAGGTGGAAGGGGCATTTGCTTATGTGGACAATGTGACTGTATGTGGAGAGATGGAAGAGGAGCATGACAAAAACCTAAATCATTTCTTGAAAGTGGCGAGGGATTACAACCTCACATTTAATCATGACAAGTGTGATTTCAGGACACAGTCTATAAACCTTCTGGGATACTCTATAAAGGACGGAGAGATCAGACCTGATCCAGAACGACTGCAGCCTCTCTTGAGTCTACCCCTTCCCAAGGATACTGCCTCTCTTCGGAGAATGTTGGGGTTGCTTGCTCATTACTCACGATGGATACCCAACTTCTCTGAGAAGGTCCGGCCTCTTTCACACTCCACGAGATTCCCATTGTCTTTTGAAGCTTCTCTGACTTTTGAGAAATTGAAGAATGAAATTGCGAAGTCCGTGGTGCAAGCCATTGATCCTACATCCCCTTTCACAGTCGAAACAGATGCCTCAGACCATGCCATTGCCGCTACTCTCACTCAGAATGGACGTCCTGTAGCGTTCTTCTCTCGCACTCTCTCTGACAGTGAACAAAGGCATTCTTCAGTAGAGAAAGAAGCTTATGCCATAGTTGAGGCCCTCAGAAAGTGGAAGCATTACCTAATTGGTCATCACTTTAAGCTGATTACTGACCAGCGAAGTGTAACATTCATGTTCGACACAAGATCTTCAAGCAAAATCAAGAACGACAAGATAGCCAGGTGGCGCATTGAACTGTCATGCTACCACTACGATATAGTGTGTCGTCCAGGTACGGAAAATATTCCTGCAGATGCTCTCTCGCGTGTCTGTGGTGCTGTAGCTACAGACAAACTCAAACAACTGCATGAAAGTCTCTGTCATAGAGTGTCAAGGATGGTGCATTTCATCCGAGTTCGGAACCTGGCTTATTCTGTTGAGGATGTAAAGAAGGTTACTGCTTCTTGTCCAATCTGCTCTACTGTCAAACCTCAGTTCTATAAGCCTGATGATGGCCATCTGGTGAAAGCTACTCAGCCATACGAGAGATTGAACTTGGATTTTAAGGGGCCCCTTCCGTCACAGTCGAAAAACAGATACTTGCTCACAGTCATTGACGAATTCTCACGGTTCCCTTTTGCGTTCCCTTGTTCAGCATACATACACTCAGACAGGGGAGCCTCTTTCATGTCAGAAGAACTGAAGAAATTCTTACTAGAGAAAGGAGTGGCTACCAGTCGCACTACGCCCTACAACCCAAGGGGCAATGGCCAGGTGGAGAGGTACAATGGAATCATATGGAAAACCATTCGGTTAGCTCTCAGAACAAGGAATCTTGATGTCTCGAAATGGGAAGATGTCCTCCCAGATGCACTTCACTCTATCCGTTCCCTGTTATGTACGTCAACTAATTGTACACCACACGAGCGTTTCCTAAAGCATCCTCGGAAGTCCACGTCAGGTCGTACGTTGCCTACCTGGCTCATCACCAAAGGTCCCGCTCTATTAAGACGGCAAGTACGGCACAGCGAGAATGACCCTCTAGTAGATGAAGTAGAAATAGTAGAAGCTTATCCTGAATATGCTTATGTCAAGTTTCCTGATGGTAGAGAGTCCACTGTGTCTTTGAGGCATCTAGCACCTTTAAGTGGTGATGATAGTAGCAGCGTGGAGGCCACCAGACCTTCACTGCCGCAATCTCTAGAGTCTCTAGGTATATCAGAGTCTGAGGTGCGCCGACCAGATGCTAGAGCAAGCTCGGAACCTGCTCTTCAAGAAGTCACTCATGACGTTACGTCCGGGGAAAGTGCTGTTCAAGAGCTTCCTGCTGCGTCTGGTCAAGGCACTACACCTGTACCACTCCGGAGGTCCGAAAGGACCCGGCGGGCTCCTAAGTATTTTGATGATTATGCTGCTTGAATTTCATAGGTGGGGAGAATGTGGTAATTTATGTTCAATGTAGTTTTACATTTATGTTCTCATGTACGTTGTGTTTCTCTGCTTGCATTTACCAGCTTATTATGTTGCTATTTGTGTGTCTTCGTGCATATTATTGCTTGTGGATGTCCCTGTGTTGTCTGGCCCTTACTTTGATGTATTTGTTATTGTGCATGTAAAGTAGTACGTGTTGTAATAGTGGCTGTTTCTATTGTTTCAGGAGGCGACTCCAGTTTTTGTGTGCAATAAAACCTATAACCTATGACAGGTTATTTATTTTCACAACAGGTTTATTGCAATTTAGGGCCATCTCCTATGTTCTTTGTTCTTTTGCAATGGATTTCGCACAATATGACCGAATTTAGAGAGAAAACTGGATTTGGGCCAAAAAAAAAAGCAAGGGGTTAACCTTTATGTTTTGCCCATTTTTTAGAAATATTTTTTCCTTGCAATGTTGCTAAATTGCAGTAAAATAGGGATTTATTGCAATTTATGGCCATTTCCTACGTTCTTCGTTCTTTTGCAATGGATTTCGCACAATATGACCGAATTTCAAGAGAAAACTGGATTTGGGCCAAAAAAGCGGCAAGGGGTTAACCTTGGTGTTTTGCCCATTTTTTAGAAATATTTTTTTTCCTTGCAATGTTGCTAAATTGCAGTAAAATGGGTATTTATTGCAATTTATGGCCATTTCCTATGTTCTTTGTTCTTTTGCAATGGATTTTGCACAATATGACCGAATTTCAAGAGAAAACTGGATTTGGGCCAAAAAAACGGCAAGATGTTAACCTTGGTGTTTTGCCCATTTTTTAGAAATATTTTTTTCCTTGCAATGTTGCTAAATTGCAGTGAAATGGGTATTTATTGCAATTTATGGCCATTTCCTATGTTCTTTGTTCTTTTGCAATGGATTTCGCACAATATGACCAAATTTCAAGAGAAAACTGGATTTGGGCCCAAAAAACAGCAAGGGGTTAACCTTGGTGTTTTGCCCATTTTTTGGAAATACTGTATTTCTTTTCCTTGCAATGTTTCTAAATTGCAGTAAAAACGGATTTTGAGCGAAGTGAAAAATCTATTTATGGGTGAGATGGCCATGTCGTCCTGATGGAAGGTTCCTTCAGTAGCTTCCTTTGGTTATATATAACTACTAAGATATTCTCAGAGAATTAAACTAAAGGTTTTCAGAGAATTCTAACTTCTGGAGCGAGTATTTTAAGGGTTAACCCATTAGAATATCGTATATCAACAGGGGACGCATGCATTAACACGTCACATGGCCATCTGCACCCCACCTAGAGTTTACGCTTCGTGGGGAGATGTGGCGAGTGAATGTGGGAGGTAATTGAGGTGCCGTTCCAAAGATACTCTCCCTTCGTCACTGTTACGATACTCGCAGCTGCATGACATCACGTCCGCCATCATCATTCCGTTCTAGCTATAGCCGGCCTCCGCGATACAGTACAGCAGGGAGGGGCCTAGTAGGCTGAACTGGAACAGTCGGGCGGGTCCATCAGGACGACATGGCCATCTCACCCAAAAATAGATTTTTTGCTAAGCTCAAAATCCGTTTTTTGGGCTCAAGCCATGTCGTCCTGATGGAAGTGTACCAGAGAATTAATGTATCGTGGGTTTGTTTCCTATTTAAGTGCCTGGTACTCCGAATAAATGTTCCGTGGTCTGGTGACCAAGAGACCGTGACATCTCCGTGTAATGTCACTACCAGAGGCATTACAATGACCTGGCGTCCGGCCCCCTGGCGAGGAAGGTCCTAGTAGGACAAGAGGAACATCTCGAAGTAATCTGACGAAGAAAGACTCGCCTGGAAGAAATCGTGTCGGTCTCCAGACAGAACAGAAGGGTTGTGTAGGAACAAATTCATACCATTAGGTGAGTACATAAGAGAAAGTAGGTACACTAATCATAATAACTTTAGAAAAGGTTCAGTAAAACACGAACAGCAATATATTTTCATATCATAATAGGAGCGAAGGAGACGCATGTTGTAAATAAAATAAATATTTTATTTGAAATTTGCAAGGAAATATGAACATTTTTGTACAATAATAAGATACAATAATAACATAGATATGGTAAAGGCTGGTGGTGCAGAATCTGAAAGAGAAACAATCATTTCTGTAATCACTAGTTCCTGAGGAACGTCAGTCTTTTAAAATCAAGATACACTTTATGTCCGAGATTATGTGGCACATGTGTATGAATCTATGTCGTTTCACCTTGGTAAAGGACAGTCCATTAGTGACACTACGTGTCCACTGAAATCACTATGTAACGCACTAGGGTCAACACAGGCACCCGTTTGAGTTAAAGTCCCGAGAAAACTCACTGTCCTACGCAGCACTAAACACCAGGTTTCATCACACTACCTGCTGCCACCACGAATCTTTTCACTTCTTGCACCTGCTTCGAATAGTGTTTGAAAAACACACTGGGGGTCTTCCAGCCTGTGAAGGATCGGAGGCTTTCGAAGTCCATTCCTTGGAAGAAATTTAGGGAAGAGGAGACTTTCCTGGGATCATGACCTGCGGGTGTACTGTCAGGATCCGCCCTGCGAATGAAGTATGTGATTTTCGCTCTAAGTTGTTTTAGTGACAGGTCACTGCCCGACGTTTCTCCTTTGAAAAGCTGTCCTCCACCAAAGTCAGCCCTCTTAACGAGAAAATGCTTTGATGAAGTCATTGGGCTTCAGCACGGCATATCATTCCCATGCTGAAGGCTTGTGACGGGCAAGAGGGCTCTCGAACTGGGGAATTTCTTTTCCTCAGTTTGACTCTAAATTTCTCTCATTCTTTTTCTATTACCTCTTATTGCTTATTCCTCCTTCATAATTATCAGCTGTCTCCAACCTTGCTGTCAAAACTCTCTTACCCATTTCACTGTCCAGGTTTTTTAGAGGGGACATTGTATCCATGATCGGTTTTTATTTCAAAATCAATTGTGGGAGCTGTGGTGGTCTTGCCAACTGCCCGAAAATGTTTGGACACCTAGGAGTGTCAGTATTCCCAAACTGGCACGCGGAACTATCTCGTAGGAAATTTGGCCTTCGGATTCCAGGGGTTGGCGATTTTATAGAGATAGGACTCTCGGCATTCTGTCCGGTTTGCCTGCCACTATGATTAGTGGGGGGATGATTGTATTCTTGAAATGCTCTCAGTCCCATCAAGCGGGTTTGGCATACACTTGAGCCACTCTAATCATAGTGGTACCATCCCTTTGTGGTAGGGTAGGGAGTGGACATTTGGTAAGCAGCTTTCACAGGTGTCATTGGTGGAGAAATTAATTCCAGGAAAGGCTAACGGTGTCTTCTTTGGAATTTCAGACAGTCTTAATTTTTTCTCTCCCTTAAACTTTATTTTTTTCCATTGTTTTTTTTTCATTGTTATTATGACCCCTTCCCTCCCCCTGAAAAAATAATTAATGAGTAAACTTAATATTCCCCGTACCCCTGGATCAAATGGCGAACCCCAGACACCGTTGACGACTTCTGCTTGTTTAAATAGGGAAAGCTCTGTTGACAACCTCGGCAATAAAAAGGATTCCTCCAACAAAACTTCTCTGACCAGTGTTGTTAAAGACAATTTATCGGCACTGGTGGAAAATGATGCTTGTAATAACCGTAATACTTTACTCTCTGGTTCTGGCTCATTACCAGATCCAACAAAAAATCTGAAAATTCTCCACTTAAAAAACATAGCAATTGGTTGTAGCTATGACATAATTCATGAAGCCTTCTGTAGATTTGGGGCAATCAAAGAAATTTTAATGGAGCTTAATGGTAGTAAAGGCTTTTGGGAAGCTTGGGTATCATTTTCAAGTTTTGAGATTGCTTTAGAAGCAAATAAAAATTTAGAGAGCATAAAAATTGACAATTGTTTGATTTCTGGGGCTCTGTGATAAAGCACCAAGACACCTAGAGGTATATAAACCAGAAGAATGGAAGGAAAAAGAAATAGAGCATAGATTTCCAGAAGTAAGAACCCCCAAGCCCCCAACATGGATAATTGCATCTGGGAAGATAGATAATTATAACTATTATAAGATTAGTAAGATCCCTCAAACAAGCATGGTAGTTCTAACATTTGAAACCCCTGTTATACCAGATCATATAATTATTGAGAATGAAAGAGTACGTGTTCGAGAATATAAACCTAGGCCTTTACAATGCTTTAATTGTTTCAAGTACGGTCACCCTTCCCGGTACTGCAATAATACGAAGATCTGTATTAACTGTTCTTTGTTAGAACATGGCCAATGCAACAGAGATACAACCTGTGCAAACTGTAAAGATAATCATAAACCAAATGATAAAAGATGTAGAGAATACAAGAATGAAGAAGCTGCAATCTTGAAAGCAAATGCTGAACATATAAGTGTAGGTTATGCAAAGCATTTACTCAATCGGCAACTTGATTTTGCTCGCGCGGTTAAGATGCCAACAAAAGATTATAATCCACTACCCCTTACTACCACAGGGGGACCAGTGGCAGCACCTGGCCCGTCAGGTGCATCTCCCTTAGTGGTAGTAGCCCAGCCATCTGGGTCAAGTGCTCAGGCTATAAAAGCCAGAGCACAAACCTCCAAAGAGGTCAATATGGTGTCCAACACACCAAAAGTATTGTCACCGATAGGAGCATCTCCCCTAGAGGTAGTAGCCCAGCCTTCTGGGTTAAGTGCTCGAACTGTTGAAGTTCTAGCACAATCCTCCAAGGAAGCCAATGTGGCTTCCACCACCTTAAATGTATTATCTCAGGCAGAATCTCTACCTGATTTGATGGAGATTGGAAAACAAGATCTTCCAAAGAGGAAAAGGTCCCCATCATCCTCACCTTCATCCAAGTCAGGTAAGTGCCCTACTGCTCATGATCCTAAGGTTGACTCTTATAAAGATCCTAGAAAGAAAGAAAAGAAGAGTGGTGGCCTAGTAAAGCCTTCCATCTCCAGGCCTTACATGGCTTCATCTGAAAAGTCCCAAAAGACAAATGAGACAAAGAAAAATAATAACAAAAGATAATGTCTATCATCCAGTGGAATTGCAGAGGTCTAAGTACTAGCATTGAGCAAATAAAAACTTTAACCAGGGACTCAGACACGAAGGTAATTTGCCTACAGGAAACCAAGATCAGTGACAAACCATTTTTCTGGGGGGCCTGTGACGGCCGGTGAGAAAGGTCCTTCCTTATACCTTTCCTAATATAAATCTTCCAAATATACTAGAGAAAGATAAAAGCATGGAATGCAGAGGTTACAACCCTCGCGCGAACACCTTGTAGGTGTCGTGTATTAAACAAAGGCGTGTGTAAACCACTATTCACAGGTTGTCTTCCATTTAGATAATCCCTTCATCAATGGGGAGGGCCGTGACAGGCCCTAGATAACATGGTTGAACTCCCCAACGACACCTACCACGCGCGCCCTCTAGGACATCCTTCTTTAATTGGACTTTAAGCAAGCATAGTTTTTTTTGGGCACAGTGTTTTTTCGAAGAATTTCTCGTTATTTCAACATGACTGACGTTGTTACTTCACCCTTACCAATGTTAAGTACCATAGTTTGTTTTGGCAGCTTTTGACAGTACCGGGCATTTGTTCTATTTCCATTATGGTGGTTTTTAGTTTTGGAAGCGATTATCCTGCCGAGATATCGGCAGCCATTTTGGGTATGTTCGCTTCGGTAAATTTTCTAGTTAATTTTGCCCATCTGGTACTCTGTCAGATAGGTTATATCACTTCGTTTTATGGCCTTTTATGTTATCATTAATTATTATTAAATTTTACTATGGTATTTATTTGCTTACAAGTCCAATTTGGACCTACGAAGAATAGCGATTTAAGATAGCGTTTTAAAGCATAGTAACGATTTAAAGATTAGCGATTTAGTCTGTTAATTTGTACCCTCCTGGAGGGTTCGTTTTAGACTATATCCTTGTTTTTTTGTTACGTTGTCGTTATTCTTCGTTATTACTATTACTAAGAAAAGCAATCAATTTTATTAATTTTCTTATTTATTGTGTGATGTTAATTTTTAATATGTAACCTTGAGAGCGAAAGCATAGAGTGCTCGTTTCCTGTTCTACAGGTATGAGTTATCCTTTCTCTCGTTTTCTTTGAGTAAGAGAGGTGAATTTCCCGTTCTCCGTTTTTATACGATCACGGGTTATTCAGGCCTCTTCTCAGTATCAGAATTGATGATAGCACGTTTAATATTATAAACGATTTATTGATGTGGTTACTGTTAATATAGCTAACACTATTATTAGGTACGTTAGTGTATGAGTCATTAATTGGGGTCGTTTTATACCGACACCCTTAGCTCCGCCTTGAGTTATGCTTGGCTCCGCCTTGAGTTATGCTCCGCTATAATGGATACTCATTGGGTGAGAACTAGTTATCGTTCCGGAGCAGATTTTTGGAGTGCAACGGTGAAATCCGGCACTCGGACTCCGGCTGAAGCCTTTTACACACGAACCTTTGTCATGTTTGATCACAATTACACAGTTAAGGCCCCCGTTTTCATCGTATCTCCGGCTTCACTGGAGATAACTCATTCATTGAGGATAATGTTATCGTACCGGAGACGGTCACGATATCACGATGACGGACCTTTGCTACCGGACCTCCGGTAAAAACAGAGATCAAGCAGGAGTCCAGAACCGGAGTTAACAGTGTGATATCGATGAAGTTTAGAGATTCATGCTATGTGGTTACTGGTTTTCTATTATAATTTCTTATTTTATTAAGGTGTTAGCTACTACCATACTCACACATTAATTAAGATTTAAGTGTTTCTGATTCATAAGTCAATGACAAGAATCTCAAGGAACATCCAGACTTATGTCTTCTTTCTTTTTACAGAAAGTCCGCTGCACTGCCAGGGGCTGCTCCGCTGCCTTTACTGATCCCATGGGCCATGATCTATGCCGGGCCCATGCCCATTGCGCCATATCCTTCTCTCGGGAACCGGGACAAGCCCCCTATACGATATGGTTTCCGGAGGCATGCATGCTCTGCTATAGGCTGTCAGCCCTACTCCTGAGCGAGGAGGTAAGTTGGTTCTAGTGTCCCTGTTAATATTCTTTGCGAAGAATTAATTGCTCTTTGTATATTGACTTCAGTTTTGACTTCATCATTAATTCCCTCTCCTCTTTCAGGCTGATGATGAATCTCTCAGGGAGGCGAGAGCTACTCTCCGGCCTTGGGTGTCAGGGTTTGGGAGGAATGCGCCTGCTGGCGCACCCTATCTTCTTGATGGAGACATGGCTTCTCGCCTATTCCCAGGCTCTACTACTGCAGCAGTTCCACCGGAGACAGCGGCCCCGTTAATTGAAGTGATTAGAGAAACCATTCTAACTGAGGAAGAGGTTTTAGTGACGGAGGCCGAGCCCTACCTAGGTCTGGACGAGGAACCCATGGATGAGCAGGTAGGTGGTGTTGAGTTGGTGGACCCCCTTTCACCCCACACTCCTTCCTCTTCTACTTCCTTTCACGGCTTTGATAAACCTACGGCTTCTCCTCTAGGTTCCTCCATTCCTGTACGACCCAAGGTGAAGCCACTACGTACCTTTAAGCCTTCAGCTTTGCCATTATCAGTGTCACCGGTTCCGGGACCCTCAAAGGATCCTGATGTTCATATTGCTATACCTAAAACCGTGACTCCTAAGAAGTCAAAGTCTACTAAGTCCAGGGCTTCGTTAGAGGATCAAGCTCGGGAGCCCCCTTTATCCGCCGCCATGGTCAGGGATATTGTGAAAGAGCAGATACAACAATATCTTCAACAGTCTAGGGCAGACCGAGGAGCTATGACGGAGCTCAAAGATATGGTGGCAAGTCTCATCCGCTCCGGAACTCAGATGCCCCCTCCTTCAGCCCCGGACGCATCGAAGTTACCTCCCTTCGAGAAAAACAACCCTTGGAGGTTTGCCTTACATGCTCCATATATTGATGGTGCCATAACTCTAGAGGGCATAGGCACCCGTCCTCTAGAGGACTTAGAATTTTACCCTCCGGGACTAGAATTCCCATTCAACGGCTTCGTCCGATTGAAAGAACATGCCTTGGTTAGGTTAGACAAGGTACCGAAGGAAACGGTAATATTCCCTAAAGAGCAGGCCCAATCTTTCTGGGCCAGGACGTTGTCAGACTGGGGTTGCACTAATTCCAAGCTCACCCCACACAAAGGAGCCTACACCATATTTACAGCTTCTCCAGGTATTACCTTGCCTATTACAGATAAAGTGGCAGCTCTTACTTTTCAGGCTATCAAAGAAGGTTCTGCCATGCCAGCTCTTAAAGAGACCGATCCCACCTCCATGCTCATTCCGAGTACCGTTACTATCTGGGATGATGCCCCCGCTACTTTCACAGTAGGGAAGTTAGACCCAGACTGTGCCTCTAATCTGTTCTCTGAGAAGCTTCCTAAATTACCAGATATTCTTCTCAAGACTGAGTTTGAGGCACGGAATAGGTTGGCTAGGTCTCTCCACTCCATTACCTCCGTGGAGTCCCTAACCTCACTTTACCCGACCGAGACCATGTTCCGGGTATTCACAAAGAACCTGTCTCTGTCCTTCCAAATCGACTTACACGAGTTTTGTTCGGCTCGGGTTAGTTGCAGGAAGCACGTTCTTTCTGAGGCCACGATCAGGCATGAACCGAATAGGCTGATAGCTTCCCCCTGCTGGGGTAAGAACCTTTTTCCTCAGGAGGAGGTGAACAAGGTACTACAAGACGCTGCGAGAGCAAATCAAAATTTGCAAGTGAGGTGGGGCCTCACTGCCAAAAAGAGGGTTGAAGGGCAAAAACAAAACTTCTTCAGGAAGAAACAGAAGTTTGCCCCTTACAAGACGAGCCGAGGTCACTACCAACAATCGTCGATTGCCCACTCGTCTTCACAGTCTCCCACTGCTTCGTCTCCTCTACAGCCGAAACACCCTCAATAGGTGGTCTACCTCACTGCTCCCCCAGGTACCCAACCCAACCCCGTTTGGATGCCCTCACCCGCATACATCCCTAGCTACGGACCCTCAGGTCCCTTTCGTGGACACCAGAGAGGTAGCTACAGGGCTAGAGGACAGTTCCGTCAACGAGGCGGACCTAGGACAAGGGGTTCTCGAGGAGGGAAAGAACCTAGATTCACTCCCTCGCAATGATATAGTTCCGGTAGGGGGGAGACTTTACCACTTTCGAGACCGTTGGACCTTCAGTCCGTGGGCTCACAGCATAGTCTCCAAAGGCTTGGGGTGGAAATGGTCACGAGGTTCCCCTCCTCCACCAGTGACCTTCTTCCAGAGACCCACATCCATTCTGAGAGAGTACACCACCGAGTTACTACAGAAAAAAGCAATCAAACGGGTTCGATCGCTGAAGTTCCAAGGCCGCCTGTTCACAGTTCCGAAGAAAGGCTCGTCGGCATTGAGAGTGGTCCTGGACTTGTCAAAGCTAAATTCTTACATCCTCTGCGACAAGTTCCGGATGTTGACCATCTCTCAGGTACGTACCCTGCTTCCCCGTGGGGCCGTCACCACCTCTATCGATCTTACCGACGCCTATTATCACGTACCAATAGCTCGAAACTTCTCTCCTTACCTAGGTTTCCGTCTAGGCAGGAAAGCCTTTGCATTCAAAGTCATGCCCTTCGGCCTCAACATTGCACCCAGGATATTCACGAAACTGGGAGAGACGGTGCTAGAACAACTCAGGAACCAAGGGATTCAGATTGTTGCTTATCTGGACGATTGGCTTATTTGGGCTCGGTCAGCCCTGGAGTGCAACAGAGCTACGAAGAAAGTACTTCGTTTTCTCGCCAACCTGGGATTTCGGGTCAATCTCCAAAAATCCCGCCTACTTCCATCAGACCGCTTCGAATGGTTAGGCATACAGTGGGACCTTGCACGGCACAAGCTGGTTCTACCTCCCAAAAAGGTAAGAGAAATAGCTTCCAAGGTCAAGAATTTTCTAAAACACAGGCATGTGTCCAGAAGAGCCTTAGAAAGAATCCTCGGCCTTCTGCAATTCGCCTCAGTAACAGATCGCCTATTGAAAGCCAAACTCAAAGACATCAATCGAGTTTGGAGAAAGAGAGCCACAGTACCTTTAAGAGACAAGGTCTCGAAAATCCCCTCTGTCTTGAAAATGAGATTACAGCCATGGTCCGAATCGAAGAACCTTTCCAAATCGGTTCCTCTTCAATTCCCACCCCCACAAGTGACAATTCATACAGACGCGTCTCTGAGTGGATGGGGGGGTTACTACGAACGTCAGATGTTTCAGGGCTCTTGGTCACCCGCCATGAAACACTTCCACATCAATGTTCTCGAAGCCATGGCAGTGTTCTTGACCCTGAAGAGGCTCTCTCCTCCGAGGTCGACCCACATCAGAGTAGTGTCAGACAGCACAGCCGTAGTACACTGCATCAACAGAGGAGGGTCCAAGTCGCCCAACCTGAATCAGATCCTGGTCACTATCTTCACCTTGGCAGCAGAAAAGAACTGGTTCCTGTCAGCAACCCACCTAGCGGGAGTCCAGAATGTGATAGCGGACTCACTATCCAGGATGAAACCACTGGAATCAGAATGGTCTCTGGACATAATTTCATTCCAGTGGATACTCAGGCTGGTTCCGGGCCTTCAGGTAGATCTATTCGCAACTCAGATGAATCACAAACTTCCTTGTTATGTGACACCAAACATGGACCCTCAGGCTTATGCCATAGACGCATTAACCCTGGATTGGAACCATTGGAGGAAGATTTACCTATTTCCACCAGTGAATCTTCTAATAAAAGTATTGCACAAACTACGCTCCTTCCGGGGGACAGTGGCCTTAGTAGCACCTCACTGGCCAAAGAGCAGTTGGTTTCCTCTCCTCCTCGAGCTGAAACTCCGACCCTTCCGGATTCCATTCCCCAAACTAACCCAAGTAATTCAAACACAGACTGTGTCAGATTCCTCAAGGATAGCCAAAACCCTAACTTTGTGGACTTCATGAAGTTTGCAGCTCATAAAGACGCAAACATTGACCCGGAAAACGTTCTCTTCATCGAAGCGGACAAAAGGGACTCGACAATTCGTCAATATGATTCGGCTGTTAAGAAATTAGCAGGTTTCTTAAAGAATTCAGACCACACTCGTATGACTCCGAATTTAGCCATCTCGTTCTTTAGGTTCTTATTTGACAAGGGCTTGGCAGCTAGCACTATAACTACCATCAAGTCAGCTTTGAAGAAGATATTCCTGGTTGGGTTTAACATTAATCTAGCTGATTCCTATTTCTCATCTATTCCAAAAGCATGTGCTAGGCTTCGGCCGTTGGATCGGCCACAAAAAGTCTCTTGGTCTCTGAACAATGTCCTCAAACTCGCGTCGGACACTGACAACGAGTCCTGCTCTTATATCACTCTGCTTAGGAAGACGTTATTTCTATCAGCTATGGCCTCAGGTGCTAGAATCTCAGAACTAGCAGCGCTCTCACGTAACCCGGAAAACATAGATTTCCTCCCTACAGGCGAAGTACTGCTTACCCCAGACAGAGCTTTCCTAGCAAAAAATGAGGACCCGCAAAATAGGTGGTCCCCTTGGAAGATCATCTCTCTTCCCCAGGATCCTTCGCTGTGTCCAGTCACTACTCTCAGGACCTTTTTAGCTAGATCTGCCACCCGCTCGTCTGGCCCCTTATTTATCAGGGAACAAGGTGGTACTTTGACCATTCAAGGTATCAGACAACAAATCCTCTACTTCATTAAACATGCTAACCCGGAATCATTTCCCCATGCTCATGATATACGGTCAATAGCTACCTCTATCAATTACTTCCAGAACATGGACTTTGATGACCTTAAAAAATACACGGGTTGGAAATCTCCTATGGTTTTCAAACGCCACTATCTAAAGAACTTACAGGCCCTTAAATACCCTACGGTTGCAGCGGGGAGTCTTATCTCCCCCCATTAATCTCTGAGTATTTCTTTATTCCATCTCTTCTCTCCTCCCTCCTGACCACCTCTCACACCACGTCGCCACTCTCCTGGGTGGTTCGTTAGCCCTAAGTTATTTTGCCATGTTTAATTGTTATGATTTAACTGTTATTGTAATTACCATTCCTGTAAAGTTTAGATATGCTTAGACATGTAAGGTTGATTCCTTTCACGACGGGACACTCAGGTGATCCCTGGTCCTCATATTATTTTAGCATTACATCCCCTATGCCTATGGCTAGTTTATGATTTATGTTTACTTACAGTATTATATTATTGCCTTACATGGTGTTTGTTTTCTCCTTATTATGTTATTAATTTATTGGGCTTGGAAGGCATTCTCTGGTACATTCTCACCGGCCGTCACAGGCCCCCCAGAAAAGGGATTTTGACGAAGGAAAAATCTATTTCTGGGAAGAGGCCTGTGACGCCCGGTGAAACCCTTCCCGGTTATTTGATACGGACCCCACCCCTCTTTTTCCTTGCCAAGCCATATGTTCTTGCAGAAGGATGTCCTAGAGGGCGCGCGTGGTAGGTGTCGTTGGGGAGTTCAACCATGTTATCTAGGGCCTGTCACGGCCCTCCCCATTGATGAAGGGATTATCTAAATGGAAGACAACCTGTGAATAGTGGTTTACACACGCCTTTGTTTAATACACGACACCTACAAGGTGTTCGCGCGAGGGTTGTAACCTCTGCATTCCATGCTTTTATCTTTCTCTAGTATATTTGGAAGATTTATATTAGGAAAGGTATAAGGAAGGACCTTTCTCACCGGGCGTCACAGGCCTCTTCCCAGAAATAGATTTTTCCTTCGTCAAAATCCCTTAATCCTGGACTCAATTATCATTTTTGTAGATCCCCTCCTTTGCAAGCTGCAAGAGCTCAAGGTGGTACAGGTTTTATTATTCACAAATCTGTAAAATTTGAAACAATCCCACTCAATACACCACTACAGGCATGTGCAGTTAGAACTCATATCGGGAAAAAAATTACTTTATGCTCGCTATATATTGAACCATCCTTAGAACTTTTCCTCTTAGATCATGCTGGTAATCCAAGAAGGCTTAGACTTTCTGACCTCCAAGACTTGATCAATCAGCTTCCTGCCCCTTTTATTTTAATGGGTGATTTTAATGCAAAGCATACTTTATGGGGTGGAAATGTGTGCGATAGATGGGGTAATCTTGTTGAAGAATTAATCGACAACAATGATGTAATACTAATGAATGATGGTTCTCCAACTAGGTATGATGTATTCCACAACTCTACATCAGCCATTGATTTGTCAATCTGTTCCTCATCCATTCGATTGGACTACCTTTGGTCAGTAAATGAACACCTACATGGCAGTGACCATTGGCCAATAATGTTAAATTATGTCCATAATCTTCCTTCTCAGTGTCCACCAAAAT
This sequence comes from Palaemon carinicauda, assembly GCF_036898095.1. Classification (NCBI taxonomy): domain Eukaryota; kingdom Metazoa; phylum Arthropoda; class Malacostraca; order Decapoda; family Palaemonidae; genus Palaemon; species Palaemon carinicauda. The sequence goes on from NC_090725.1 coordinate 72,633,147, forward strand.
GGAAGATAGATGAGGCAGACTGGGCAGCTTATGAAAACTGTTCACACACTGATAAAGAATATGATGAATTTACATCTCCAGTGCATGCCTATCAACATCTTGAAAATATTATTGATGATAATGCTAGCAAGTTTATACCTAAAACATGCGGTTTACCTCATCGCTCTGTAGTTCCTTGGTGGAGTAAAGAATGTGCCAACGCAAGAAAAGTGACCCGAACTTGCTTCAGAAGATACTTGAGGACAAACTATTTAGCAGATAGAATAGCATATCTCAGAGCCTGTGCCAAACAAAAAAGAATTTTTAAAAAAGCAAAGAGAGCATCTTGGAAGAAATATATATCTAATATTAATACCAAAACTCCTTCAAAGGAAATATGGGACAAGATTAGAAAACTTCAAGGTAAATTCGTCCCTAAGCCTCTACCAATATTAAGGGAAAATAATAGATATATATGTGACCCCAAAGATGTAGCAGAGGTTCTTGCTAAGCACTTTGCTCATGTATCAAGTGCTGACAACTATTCCCCAGCATTTCAACAAATTAGAGCATCAACATCTGTTGTTCCTCCTGCTTCTTCAAATACTGAAGCTTTTAACCTGCCTTTTAGTATGGAGGAGATGCAAAATGCTATCTCCAGCTCTTCTTTAACTGCCCCAGGTGAGGATGGCATCCGGTATGAAATGATATCACATCTTCCAGTGGATACCAAGGAATTTTTATTAGAAACCTTTAATGGTCTATGGGCTTCCCATACATCTCCTGATTCCTGGCATACTTCAATTGTAATTCCAGGCCACAAGTCTGGTAAAGACCCAGAACTGCCATCTAGTTATAGGCCCATATCCTTGACCAGTTGCATATGCAAACTATTTGAGAGAATGATCAACAACAGACTTGTGTGGTATCTAGAATCAAAAAATCTTTTATCTAACAGACAGTTTGGTTTTAGGAAGAACCGAAGTACTCTAGACCCTTTGCTGATGTTATCAAGGGAAATTTCAAATGCTTTTTCTAACCAAAACCTGGTGGTGGGTGTCTTTTTTGACCTCGAAAAGGCATATGACACCACCTGGAGGGGTGGTATTTTAAAGCAATTGGCCTCGTGGGGTATAGGAGGACATATGTTCTCGTTCTCTTTTATTGAAGAATTTTTATCAAACCGCTCCATTAAAGTGAGAGTAGGGTCAGAACTATCTTCATCCTACATGCAAGAAGAAGGTGTCCCCCAAGGCAGCGTATTGAGTGTGACCTTGTTTGCTGTTGCAATTAATAGTCTCATTAGTCACATACCTCCTGGCATACAAGGATCACAATTTGTCGATGACTTTGCAATTTATTGTAGTGGATCATCTGCACTACAAGCATGCCAAAATCTTCAAATTGCAATAAATGCTGCTTCCGCATGGGCAAATTCTCGTGGATTCATGTTTTCTCCTCAGAAGACCAAAGCCATTCGCTTTACTCGTACTCGTAAAAGGGAAGAGATCCCCACCCTTTTCTTAAATGATTGTATTTTGCCATATGAGGATAGTGTCAAGTTTCTTGGAGTCATTTTCGACAAGAAAATGACATTTGGTCCCCATGTAAATGACCTATCTATCAGGGTTAAGAAGTCACTGAACATTCTGAAAGTGATATCGCATTTTGATTGGGGTGCTGATAGAACAACTTTGCTTAGAATTTATACATCTTTGTGTCTGAGCAAGTTAGACTATGCATGCCAAATATATGGGTCAGCTACAAAGACTTTACTTGGAAAACTTGATATTGTTCACAATGCTGGGCTTCGCATCTGCACAGGTGCTTACAGAACATCTCCCATTGACAGTCTCTATGTTGATTATGGCATACCTCCCCTTTCCATTCGCAGAGAGGAGTTGAGTTTGATGTTTTTAGCTAGGTCCCTTGCTGTGAGAAACAATCCTAACTGTAAATATGTTAGGGCGCCTTTAGATCGGGCTCCTAACAGATCTAGAGTGCCTAAGCCTTTGGAAGTACAGCTGAAAAATGATGCTAGAGAAGTAGGTTTGTTAACAGCACAGATAGCAGAGGTAGGATATCCCAAGTCTCCTCCTTGGTGTAATCCACCTGTTAAAGTATGCTTTATGGCAGGAGGGAAAAATACCTTACCTAGTAGGGTAATGAAAAGTTAGTTTTTAAATCATGCTGCTCAACATCATGGGAAACATGTTTTTACAGATGGCTCCAAATCGGCTGCAGGAGTTGGAAGTGCAGCTGTGGTGGGCGATATTGTCATTAGAAGGAAACTCCCATCCTCTTGTTCAATTTTTACTGCTTAGCTGTACGCAATAATTCTCGCAGTCCAACATATTTTTAAAAATGGCAACCAAAATAGTTTTTATACAATTTTTACGGATTCCAATAGTGCTTTACTCTCATTAAAACAAATGATGCCAGGCCATCATCTAGTACAAGAGGTGCAGGACTGGTTAGTACTTCTGCAGTCTAGGAAGAGTATCAGTGTTCACTTCTGTTGGGTCCCTGCCCATGTTGGGGTGGATGGAAATGAACAAGTAGATAAGGCAGCAAAGGAAGCTTCAGGGCTAAGTAATCCATCCCCCTTGAGTATTCCTTACAAAGATCTTAAAAGTGAGATTCATCTTTACTGTAAAAATAAGTGGCAAGCTCGATGGTCTGAACTGACCACCAATACAAAATTGTAACAAATCCACCCATTGGTGGATAAATGGTCATCTTGTAATTCTGCAAGTAGAAGGGATACCATTATTTTAACTAGGCTGCGTATTGGCCATACACATGCAACGCACAATTATTTAATGAAGAGTGGGGAAGGGAGACAGGCCTCTCTTTGTAATACCTGTCAAGTGACAATGGATGTTAAACATATTTTAGTCGATTGTCCTGTTTTTAATCTTCAGAGGAGGACACATTTACTCCAGGACAAATCTTTAAGAGGTATACTGGGGGAAAACTGTAATACCCTGAACTTGAGAAAATTTATACAAAGTATTGGGTTATATTACGAGCTATAATTGATTTTATTAATGTATTTATTTATTTACCCTTTTAATCCCTATTTATTTCACATCTAGATTTTATTGTATGAAAGTGTTACGATTTGTATTAAAGGTTAAAATGATACTAAATGGTGTGAGTGTACAGATATGATTGAATGATTTTCGTTATATAGCGCTGAATGGCCTTTGATGCCCCAGTGCTTGGCTTAATGCCTAAATCCTATATTCAATTCAATTCCTTCATCTCTCGCCAAGTCCCGGAACCTCAGATCGATCTCTTCGCAACGAGCGACAACAATCAACTTCCTCGATATGTGGCCCCGTACGAGGACCCCAAGGCAGAAGCGGTGGACGCCATGTCCCTGGTTTGGGACAGATGGTCCAAGATCTACCTGTTCCCTCCACCCAACCTTCTGCCGAAAGTCCTATCCAAACTGAGAACCTTCAAAGGGACAGCGGCCCTAGTGGTTCCCAAGTGGCCTCGAAGCAATTGGTATCCTCTGGTCCTGGAGCTGCAACCCACGCTGATCCCCGTATCGGGCCTAGTCCTCTCTCAAGTACAGAAGTCGACTGTCTTCGCTTCATCACTGAAAGTCAAGGACCTTCATCTCATGATTTTCTCTCCTTAGCCGTAAAGAAAAGGTTTGGGATCTCGAAGAAAAGCTTGGACTTCCTCGAGGAGTACAAAACAGAATCTACCAGAAGGCAGTAGGAATCTTCCTGGAAAAAGTGGGTCTCCTTCGTCAAGGCGAAAAATCCTACGGAGATCACCATTGATTTTTGCATGTCCTTCTTCATTCACCTTCATGGACAAGGCTTAGTGGCCAACACGATTTCCACTTGTAAATCGGCCTTGACTAGACCACTCCTATAAGGCATGCGCTAGACTACGCCCAGCACCTCCACCAAAACCTATCTCCTGGTCTCTGGACAAGGTGCTCCATTTTGCTTTTAGCCTGGACAACGATTTGTGCCCTCTGAAAGACCTGACTCAAAAAGTTATCTTCCTTTTTGCTCTCGCCTCGGGAGCCCGAGTCAGTGAAATGGTGGCATTATCAAGAGAAGAGGGTCATATCCAACTCCCCGATACGGGGGATCTTACCCTCTTCCCCGACCCAGCGTTTCTCGCAAAGAATGAACTACCCACCAAGAGATGGGGCCCCTGGAGAATCTGCCCCCTGAAGGAAGATGTCTCTCTATGCCCAGTGGAGAGCCTTAAGGTCTATCTTCAAAGAACTTCAGACTTTGGTGGAGGACAACTCTTCAAAGGAGAAACCTCGGGTAGCGACCTGTCACTGAAACAACTAAGAGCGAAAATCACCTCCTTCATTCGCAGAGCGGATCCTGACAGTACACCCGCAGGTCACGATCCTAGGAAAGTCGCCTCTTCTCTGAACTTTTCAGAATATGGATTTCGAAAGCCTCAAGAGCTTTACAGGCTGGAAATCATTGCGCGTGTTCTTCAAGCACTACGCAAAACAGGTGCACGAAGTGAAACATTTCGTGGTAGCTGCAGGTAGTGTAATGAAACCTGCCGCTTAAATCTGCATAGAACAGTGAGTTATTTGGGACTCTAACTCTACGGGTGCCTGTGTTGACCCTATCGTGATACATAGTGATTTAATGGACACTTAGTGTTTCTAATAGACTGTTCTTTATCAAGGTGAAATGTCCTAGAAATTTTACACGTGTGCCACATGCTCTCGAGCATGGAGAGTTTTTTGGACTATAAAAGACTGGCGTTCCCCTGGGAACTTGTGTTGCTGAAAAGCGAAATTTCCTTTTCAGACTCGAGATCACCATCTTTAATTTTCTATGTACATTATTCATTATTATTGTAAATAAATTCTATAATCATTATTGTAATTACTTCTATAATGACTTGCAATCTTAGAAATAAAATGTCTATTTTATTTCCCATGTGCGTCTCCTCGCTCCTATTTCCTACTCGAATATTAACCTTTGATCTGTCTCCGAGACCAGCATGATCTCTCCACCAGGTGAGTAGTTCTTCAATGATCACTTCGAGATATTCCTCTTGTCCACCAGGACTTCCCTGCCAGGGGGGCAGGAAGCCAATTCATCGTAGAATCTCTGGTAAGGACAATTACTAAAATTGTCATAGTCTTTACAGTCTCCAGACCATAGGAATATTACTCGAAGCCCTTGGCGCTTGGATTAAGGGAAAAAATCCACGATACATTAATTCTCTGGTACACTTCCATCAGGACGTCATGGCTTGAGACCAAAAAACTGATTTTAAGCGAAGCAAAAAATCTATTTTTGGGTGAGATAGCCATGTCGTCCTGATGGACCCTCCCGTCTATTCTAGTTCAGCCTTTCAGGCCCCTCCCTGACCTACTGTATCGCGGAGATTGGTAGGAGCTGAGCTCAGGATGAAGATGGACGTGACGTCATTTAGCAATGGCGCCCGTTTGTTTACGTCTCGAGTACCAAAAGTAGCCACGGATGAGAGTAACTTTGGAACGGCTCCTCAGTTACTCAGCCACCTTTCCATATCGAAGTGTTAACTCTATATGGGGTGCAGATAGCTATGTGGCGTGTTAATACATGCGTCCCCTGTTGATATAAGATATCCTAGAGGGAAACCTTTAGGGTACTCGCACCAGAAGTTAGAATTCTGTGATAACCTTTAGTTTAATTCTCTGGGAATATCCACTGTAGTTAAATATACCCTAGCAAGCTACTGAAGGAACCTTCCATCAAGACGACATGGCTATCTCACCCAAAAATAGATTTTTCGCTTCGCTCAAAATCCGTTTAATGGACGAACGATTAAACTGAATCAGAAGTTATCGTGATTTTAGAATTAATCCCCCTAAAATTCCATTTAGTTACATTTTTATTGATCATTCGGGACCATACTATGTTAAAGTAAATGGTAAGAAAAGTAAAGTATGGCTTTTGTGTTTGACTTGCTTATGGACGAGAGCAATTGATTTGAAACTATGTTTAGATCTCTCAACCAAGGAATTTTTGCGCTCTCTTCAGTTGCATTGCTTTGAATATGGTATCCCACAGTTAGTTTTGTCTGATTTGGGTTCACAGGTAGTTGCTGGCGCAAATTTAATCACCAGTTTTTTTAATGATTCTGAAGTTCAAAGCTATTTCCATCAAAACAATGGTAAGCCAATAAAGTTTGAACAGTACTTCAAAGGATGCAACAAATTGGGAGGGTTGGTGGAAACTTGTGTTAAACTCACTAAGAAGTTGCTCTACAGTTCTATACATAAACATGTCTTGGATTTAAGAGATTTTGAGTTTTTTGTTGGCCAGACTGTACATTTGCTTAACAAGCGGCCCCATTGCTTTCAAGGAAGCTCTTAGATTTGGGTGATGAGATTCCTGACCCTATAACACCAGAAATTTTTATACACGGACGAAGTTTGCCTTCTGTTAGTATTATTCCTGAGTTACATGACATTGATGATGATCCTGCTTGGCTTGCCAAAGGAAATAATGTGGGTAATATTGTGGATGGTTATCGGGAACTTGGGAAAGTTAGACAGAAGTTAATTGATCTGTATCACTCTGAATTTGTTAAAAATTTGATTTATCAGGCTACTAATGACAAGGATATGTATAGACCTGTCACACATAATAAGCTTAAAGTTGGAGATGTGGTGCTCTTAAAAGAGTCTAATATGAAACCGGTTAATTATCCAATGGGTGTTGTGAGGGATGTTGTTGTTAATGATATAAATGAAGTTACAGGTGCAGTAGTGTTGAAGGGAGCTACTAGAGAACATGTAAAACGTCATGTTATGTCTCTCATTCCAATTTTGAGTTGCTGCGAAACTGATGATATGAGTAATATTGATATATGTGATAGGAACCCATTAGTTGTAAATAAGGTTAAAAGAAAAGCCGCAGTTGATAGTACAGTATAGCTAAAACTAAGGCTATCCTTTCAGACATGAATAATTGAGATTTGGTGATGGTTTTTAATTTTTCTTTGATTCAAATTTGTTGTATAAAAAATAAAAAAATTTGAATCCCCCCTTGGAGTGTGAAATAAATTTCATTCCATGATTAAATTTATTGCCTTTATTTATATAATGGATTTTGAGCAAAGCGAAAAATCTATTTTTAGGTGAGATAGCCATGACGTTCTGATGGAAGGTTCCTTCAGTAGCTTCCTAGGGTATATTTAACTACAGTGGATATTCCCAGAGAATTAAACTAAAGGTTATCACAGAATTCTAACTTCTGGTGCGAGTACCCTAAAGGTTTCCCTCTAGGATATCGTATATCAACAGGGGACGCATGTATTAACACGCCACATAGCTATCTGCACCCCATATAGAGTTAACACTTCGATATGGAAAGGTGGCTGAGTAACTGAGGAGCCGTTCCACAGTTACACTCATCCGTGGCTGCTTTTGGTACTCGAGACTTAAACAAACGGGCACCATTGCTAAATGACGTCACGTCCGTCCTCATCCTGAGCTCAGCTTCTGCTAATCTCTATGATACAGCAGGTCAGGGAGGGGCCTGAAAGGCTGAACTAGAATAGACGGGAGGGTCCATCAGGACGTCATGGCTATCTCACCCAAAAATAGATTTTTCGCTTCGCTCAAAATCCGTTTTTTTGGCTCAAACCATGACGTCCTGATGGAAGTGTACCAGAGAATTAATGTATCGTGGAATTTTTCCCCTTTTTAATGCAAGTGCCAAGGGCTTCGAACAGTATTATAGAACATGTCCTTACCAGAGATTCTATGATGAACTAGCTTCCTGCCCCCCTGGCAGGGAAGTCCTGGTGGACAATAGGAACATCTCGAAGCGATCATTGAAGAGCTACTCACCCTGCGGAGAGTTTGCGCTGGACTCGGAGACAAGACTAAGATTAATATTCGGGTAGGAATATTATCAAGCATAGGTAAGTAAATAACATTTACTACTCTCCCTGGAGGAGAGATCGATCTGGTCTCGGAGACAGGACAAAGGTTAATATTCGAATAGGAATATTATCAAGGCATGAGTGAGCATATAACATAATCACATATATTATTCTTCTCAATATTCAGAGAAAAAAGGGGTAAATGAAACTATAACAATCGTATATTTCTTGATAAAGAATAGGAGCGGAGAGAGACGCACATGGAATAAAATAGACATTTTATTTCAAAGATTGCAGATCATTATGGTAGTAATTACAATAATGAATATAGAGTTCATTTACAATAATAAAAGAATAATGTACATAGAAAATAAAGACTTTAATCTTGAATCTGAAAAGAAAATTTACTTTTTAGAAACACAAGTTCCAGAGGAACGTCAGTCTTTTTCAAAGAAAACACATAATACCCTAGGGCATGTGGCACTCATGTAAAGTCTATGACATTTCACCTTGGTAAGAACAGTCTATTAGAAACACTAAGTGTCCATTAAATCACTATGTATCACGATAGGGTCAACACAGGCACCCGTAGAGTTAAAGTCCCAAGTAACTCGCTGTTCTATGCAGAGTTAAACAGCAGGTTTCATAACACTACCTGCGGCTACCACGAAATGCTTAACTTCGTGCACTTGTTTTGCGTAGTGCTTGAAGAAAACGCGCGATGATTTCCAGCCTGTAAAGGTCTTGAGGCTTTCGAAATCCATACTCTGGAAGAAGTTCAGAGAAGAAGCGACTTTCCTAGGATCATGACCTGCGGGTGTACTGTCAGGATCCGCTCTGCGAATGAAGTAGGTGATTTTCGCTCTTAGTTGTTTCAGTGACAGGTCGCTACCCGATGTTTCTCCTTTGAAGAGTTGTCCTCCACCGAAGTCTGAAGTTCTTCGAAGATAGACCTTAAGACTCTCCACTGGGCATAGAGAGACATCTTCCTTCAGGGGGCAGATTCTCCAAGGGCCCCATCTCTTGGTGGGTAGTTCATTCTTAGCGAGAAGCGTTGGATCGGGGAAGAGGGTAAGATCTCCTGTCTCTGCGAACAGGAAATGACCCTCTTCTCTTGATAATGCCACTATTTCACTGACTCGAGCTCCCGAGGCGAGAGCAAAAAGGAAGATAACGTTTTGAGTAAGTCTTTCAGAGGGCACGAATCGTTGTCCAGGCTAGAGGCAAAATGGAGCACCTTGTCCAGGGACCAGGAGATAGGTTTTGGTGGGGGTGCTGGGCGTAGTCTAGCGCATGCCTTTGGCAGTTTATTGAAGATATCACTGGACAAATCAATCTGGAAGGCGTATAGGAGTAGTCTAGTCAAGGCTGATTTACAAGTAGAAATCGTGTTGGCCGCTAAGCCTTGTCCATGAAGGTGAATGAAGAAGGACATACAAAGATCAATGGTGATTTCCGTAGGATTTTTTGCCTTGACGAAAGAGACCCACTTCCTCCAGGAAGATTTGTATTGCCGTCTGGTAGATTCAGTGTTGTATTCCTTGAGGAAGTCTAAGCTTTTCTTCGAGATCCCAAACCTTTTCTTTGCGGCTAAGGAGAGAAAATCATGAGATGAAGGTCCCTGACTTTGTGATGAAGCGAAGACAGCCAACTTCTGTACTTGTTGAGAGAGAACTGGACCCGGTAGGGGAATCGGCGTCGGCTGCAGCTCCAGGACCAGAGGGTACCAATTGCTCCGGGGCCACTTGGGAGTCACTAGGGCCGCTGTCAGCAGAAGGTTGGGAGGGGGTAACAGGTATATCCTGGACCATCTGTTCCAATCCAGTGACATGGCATCCACTGCTTCTGCCTTGGGGTCCTCGTACGGGGCCACATATCGAGGAAGTTGATTGTTGTCGCTCGTCGCGAAGAGATCGATCTGAGGTTCCGGGACTTGGTGAGAGATGAAGGAGAATGACCTTGCGTCTAGAGACCATTCCGACTCTATTGGGCTTGTCCTTGATAGAGCGTCCGCTGTCACGTTGCGGAATCCTTGTAGGTGAACTGCAGAAAGGTGCCATTTCTTCTTTTCTGCCAAATGAAAGATCGGAAGAAGTACCTGATTTATCTGGGGCGATCTCGAGCCCTGACGATTGAGACATCTGACTACCACCGAGTTGTCCAGAGTCAGACGAATGTGGATCGAGGGAGGCGGGGAGAGTCTCTTCAGGGTGAGAAGAACCGCCATGGCCTCCAAGATGTTGATGTGAAACGTCTTGAATAGGGGAGACCATGTTCCTTGAACCTGTTGTTGGTGGGAGTGACCTCCCCAACCCTCCAGTGAAGCGTCCGTGTGGATGTTGATCGATGGAGGTGGGTGTTGAAGAGGAATGGACCTTTTCAGGGCCTTTGCTTCTGACCACGGCTTTAAGAGTAAGCGAAGTCTGTTTGGAAGCCGTCTCTTGAGGTCTCTTCGAGCGATGGATGTGAAACATCTCCAGACTCCCGCGGCATCCTTTAGCTGTGCGCGAAGCACTGGGTTTGTCAGAGGCGAACAGTAGAGAGCCGAGAAATTGTTCCTGCTGTCGTCTTGAGATCCGTTTGGATTTTAGAAGCCTTCTGACAGACCCTGCTATTTCCTTCCTTTTCTTCTGCGGGATGGAAAGGCAGTGTGACTGAAGATCCCAATGGATTCCCAACCATTGGAACTTCTGAGCTGGAGAGAGGCGAGATTTCTCGGTGTTTATCTTGAAGCCCAGATGCTCTAGGAACTGGGTGACTTTGTTGCAGGCTCTTACACAATCTTCGGGCGATGTCGACCAGACTAACCAGTCGTCTAGGTAGGCCATCACTTGGAGGCCCTGAAGACGGAGCTGTTGGACGATTGCGTCTGCCAGCTTGGTGAAGATTCGTGGAGCCACGTTGAGCTTGAAGGGCATGGCCCTGAAGGCGTAACTTTTCCTTTGGAGTCGAAATCCTAGGTAGGAGGAAGCGTAATGATTCATTGGGATGTGCCAGTAGGCATCCGCCAGGTCTATGGAGACCGTGTAGGCCCTTTGAGGCAGAAGGGTCCTTATTTGTTGCAGAGTCAGCATCTTGAATTTGTTGTTCGCAATGAACTTGTTGAGAGGGGATAAGTCTAGAATGACTCTTGAGTTTGTCTGAGTCTTTCTTGGGAACGCAAAAGTCTCTCCCTTGGAACCTGGTTGACTTTACCCTCTTGATCACCTTCTTGTTCAAGAGTTTCAGGACATATTCTTCCAGGAGGGGGGTTGACTGTTGGAAGAATTGCTGGAAGGCTGGGGATGGTTGAGTCCAGCTCCAGCCCAGTCCCTTCTTGACGATGCTGTGTGCCCAGGGATCGAAGGTCCAACGATCCTGGAATTGGCGGAGTCTTCCTCCCACCGGAAGCACATCATTGCTTCTGGTGTCCCGAGGGTTTGCCACCTCGGCCGCTATCTCCCCTTCCTCCTCTGCCTCTGGAGGGACGGCGAGAAGAATCTCTGCCGGAGCCTCTGCCGGAGCCCCTACCTCTGGGATGAAAGGTAGTCGAGTGTTGCTCGTATACAGGGGTGAAGACCGGCGACTGCGACACCACCGGTTGGGGGACCAACTGAAACGGTTGGGGGACCAACTGAAAGGTCTGTTGCGGCTGCGTAGCCACTTGGGGAGTAGCGGGACCCGGAAACTGTCGACTCTGTTGACGTTGCTGGGGTTTGGGCTTTGAAGCTTTCCTTTTAGGCTGAGGGTCATCATCCTGAGAGGACTTCCTCTTGCGGGACATACCCCACATATGGAGGAGGTTCCTATTCTCCTTGGCAGCTTTGTCCACCATCTCTTTTCACCAAGGTAGATGGGAAGAGATACTTGCCCCAGATATTGGAGGAAATCAGCCTCCGGGGTTCGTGTTTCACTGTCGCGTTAGCAAACACGAATTCACGACAGGCTCTGCGAGCCCTAGTGAAGCTATATAGGTCCTTGGTTACAGTCGCCAGGTGCGACTTAGCTAGGACCATATAAAAGTCCGGGACTCTAGTATCCCCGGCCATGAGATCAAGCTGTACCTGGTGGGACAGCGACACGGCGAGTCTCTCCTTCGTATCCTGTTCCCTATGAAGGAGGTGATCGTTCAGCCTTGGGAGGTCCTCATTGAATTGATGACCGGCTACGTCAGGCTCCAGTTTCCCTACCGTGAAGGTCGACTGGATGTCTTCCCAGTGCCTATCATCGGAGGGAAGAGTAATGGAGAAGGGTCTGCACTCTTCCAGTGCAGGGCAAGGTTTCCCTTCCTCCACTGCCTTTATGACAGCTGTGAAGGCCTTTTCGATGAAGGGGAAGGTCGCAGAATTTGGCGCAACGAAGGTTGGATGCTTCTTGCTAACCGCCGGCATCTTGGAGTTAGTGAAACCCCTACTCTTCACCGCCTGAGCTAACATAGCTTGGGCCTTCGCGAGATCGAACACAATAACTTCCTTTGGTTCGGTTTCCTCCTTTGAGGCTGGTTCGGACCTGAGCCGGACGTAACAGTCCGGATAAGCCTAGAAATTTGGGAAGAACTCCACTTCTTCCAGCAAGATAGAGCCAACCCTTTCACTAATGTAAATCTTGCCAGTTGTAATTGGCATATGCTCGGCGTATCTCCATGGGTTAGCTTCCGAGCAGGTGGGGAGGTCCTTAACCGAAATCCTTTTCGGTTGCTTGACGCTGACGAGAGTCGTCCGGAATTGTTCCTGAGTTTCTCGTAGCTTCTTTTCCATGAGGGCTCCAAGCATCTTGAAGACCTCTTGAGTGGCCGATGAAAGAGGGTCCGGGGTGGCAGAAGTCGAAGGAACAGGTTCCTCGGACGGTTCAGGAGTTGCTGGGGGAGCAGGAGTGACCTCGGTCTCCGAATCAGGATATTCCACCTGATCTTCCTCATAGTCGAGTTCCTCGCCCATGAGGTTCTTCTCCGTCTCTTCCAACACCTCCGACATACGTTCCACATTGTCGGAATCAAGATGGCACTCACGCATGGACTGAGCCATGACAACATCAGGTTCCACCACGATCTGGACGATGGGGATCTGATCACGGGGGACCACTGAGTCTTTTGATGCATTTGGGAAAAGCAAGGCCCTCAAGTCTTCGTTGGGAAGATACGGTCCAATGGCGTTCTTCTGGAAGCCACGCACCCATTTGCGTAGCTTCTCCCGAGCAATGTCCCTTGCCTCCGCAGAAGGAGTATCGTCGAACGCCTCGACAAGAAGACTTTTGCAGGCTGTACAGCTCTGCGGGTCCCAATACTTCAAGTCGCCTTTCTTGGCGGCGCAGGGGGCGTGGGTCCGGCACGCCTTGTGCCCGTAGAAGTCCGGGCGCTTCACCCCGCAGAAGTTACTCTCACACTTCAGATACTCCTCCTATCCAGAAGACGGCGAGGCTGAAGGTAGCGACATAACGGCGATGTAAGCTGATAAAGTAAGCACTTGGGAAAAATCCTACTTAGCAAAGAAGCTACAGGCGAAAGGATGAGGACGGACGTGACGTCATTTAGCAATGGCGCCCGTTTGTTTACGTCTCGAGTTTTGGTACAACTGTGGAACTGCTCCTCAGTTACTCAGCCACCTTTCCATATCGAAGTGTTAACTCTATATGGGGTGCAGATAGCTATGTGGCGTGTTAATACATGCGTCCCCTGTTGATATACGATATCCTAGAGGGAAACCTTTAGGGTACTCGCACCAGAAGTTAGAATTCTGTGATAACCTTTAGTTTAATTCTCTGGGAATATCCACTGTAGTTAAATATACCCTAGGAAGCTACTGAAGGAACCTTCCATCAGGACGTCATGGCTTGAGCCCAAAAATTTAATGTATTATTATTTTGCCTTTAGCCTCTTTTGCTATTTATTTAAAAACATTAGAAGGCAAGGGAGTCTAGAGGTTGTTTGTCAATAGATGGCTCTGCTGTCCAGTTTTACTTTCTTCCAGTTTGAAGATCCTTGGAGTATTTACCTTGAAGAAAACTTGATGGAGGAAAGGGAGTCGGTTTAACATTATAAAGTGTGGATCAGTTATTGGCCATATTAAGTGCTCATCGTCATTTTACATAATTTGGCTGTTTTTTGCAATGGAGAATTTATCAAGGATTTTATAAACAGCCATGGAGTGATTTAATTTCTTCGTCTCGCTCTGCGACAACGATTTACTACCTTATCAACATCGTGGATTGTGTGTCTTCGCCCTTATGGGAACAGTCATCATTATCCCCACTCTTTGGACAGAAGACTACTGTATCGACTACTTAAGGATATAGCCTCTTAAACCCCGTAAGTCCTTCTATGTTTGTGGCATATTTAGCGATTTAGGTTTGAAGGTCAAAATATCTTTGTTTAAAGTATATGATTATCCAAATCTCATATCCCATTTAAAAATTAAGGCTCTATATTCTTAAATATTTACGTGGGTTTTAAGTTTATCCACTTTATGATATTTTTTGTTTGTAAGGTTATGTTAGTTATGGTAGTACCTTGTTTAACTTAGTAATTGTTTGAATAGGTATATCATTATATTTTTAGCCTTACTTTAATCGTTAAAGATGTTTAATTATATTAATGTATTTTCTTGTTGGCATGTAATCGCGTATTCAGGGTGTGATTTCCGCATTTTAGTTTATTTGATGTGCGATTTTCACAATTTAATTTATATTTTACCCGTGTTTACCGTTGCTTTGCTTGCAAGGGTTATTTTTAAATATTTAACTTAGCCGGTGAATATATAATAGCTGCATCTCTGCGGCTCGACAGAAAACACACTAAAAAACTCGCGAGCGATCGCTATGAAGGTTGCGGGTGTGCCCACCAGCGCCAACTGTCGGCCAGATACCACTCTTGCATGTAAACAAACCCTTCAATTCTTCTCTGTCGACGTTGATGACAAGACGTATTAATACTCGCTGTAGAACCTGGAGTTTTCTCAACATATTTGGTGAAGTACTTCATTTTGGTTTGAGCTTTCGCAGTGCAGGTGTTTTATCTTCATCTTAAATCTTGAACTCGTTTTTGGATAGATTTAATTTTTGATGACAAGAGAGAGTATGGACTTTCTTTGACTTTTAAATGGCCGACCCTTCCCTTAGACGGAAGTGTGTTTTAGGCTTTTAGCAATTATCTTATCACGTTATAAATTAATTATAGATTTTCCTCTATATATTTTATATCTCAACCGCCTTTATTAGGCCTCTTCGATTAGCTTTCCATTTATAATAAACATCAAAATAAATTTTAATGATTTGTTTATATGCGACCTTTCCTGAGAGTAGGCGGTCCTAACTTGGAAACCGAAGTTAAACAACGTTGAGCCCTTTTCAATCGTAAATAACTTTTACAGAGCTAATGATTTAAAACTTATTAAATGAAATATTTTTAGTAAATATTTTATGATAGTTTTTTTCTTTGAATAGTCTTCGTACTGTTTCAAAGATGAACTAACGTTTAGTTTATTTATGCTACGCAGTTTGCGCTCTATCGTTACGATAGAGAGAGAGAGTATCACAGTTTCACTTTGCAGAAAGAGTAAATCGATTCTGACGTTTTGTTCTTTTTTCTTTCAAAGCTTAAATGTTTTAAAGACTATTTTAAAGGAACTTTTAATTGAAAAACCTTTCAGTTTTTTTCCTTTGGTCAAATAACCTGTTTATTGACGAAAGGTAAGTGGGCTCTTCTCTTCGGTGCGAAATCAAGAGAGAGAGAGAGAGAGAGAGAGAGAGAGAGGAGAGAGAGAGAGAGAGAGAGAGAGAGAGAGGAGAGAGAGAGGAGAGAGAGAGAGGAGAGAGAGAGAGAGAGAGAGAGAGAGAGAGAGAGAGAGAGAGATAGAGAGAGAGATAGAGAGAGAGAGGACGTTCCGATTTTTTTTCTCGTCCCAAGCGAGTAACGTTGTTCTCGAGTTACTCTCGTCCCTAGTCTCTGTACGGGGAGAAAAGATAAAACTTTTTTAGTTTTTATTCTCGTCCCAAGGCACTGTACGGTGAGAGATTGAAAACGTAGTTTTGAATGAACTAGTGTTTAGTCTCTTCCCCAGCCACTGAGTTTTTTATCTTGAGATATGTTTACTGTTTTTTGCTGGTATTAATGTGCTTACATTATACGACTGATTTCGCAATTACAACCTTTTGATGAGGGTAGAATTGCGTGCTTCAGGTAGAAATCAGTTTTTTTCATACCTAATGTGAATTGTTAAAAAATTCGATTTCAGTGAAATAAGTGCAAAACAGAAAATCGTAGTGATAAAGTGATATTGCGCAAAGTGTTATCAGTGTTGCGACCGAGGGTTCGTCTGTTCGTGCCTGTCGTTCGCCTAGTCCGGGACCTCTTGCAAGCTCCCAAGCCCAGGGGAGAAGTAATGTCCGTACGACTTATGGGTTCGAGAGGCCTTGATCAGCGAACAGACGTTCCCTCTATGGTATCAGGTGTATCTTACCAAGATCACCCCCTACCATAAGGCGAGAGAGACGATTTTCCTCCCTCGTCATCCGAAGGCTTTTCGCATAAGAAACCGTGGAACAAGGTTTCGAGAACCCTTTAAGCGAAAGTCAGTCCTTTCAGGACAGGTCCCAGCGTCCTGGTTTTAACTATTAGGACAGCTCTGACCCTATGCAGTCATCGGAAGACTGCTCGCCGCCTAACAAAAGCGTAACACAGACTCCGAGAGTCTTTTTGTAGGCAAGGTTTTTGCAGTCACAGACTTTACCCTCGTCTCTTACCGCAACCATTCCCGTTGATCCTAAATGGGTTGTACGGCAAGACATGCAGAATAAGCTTGCCTCCCTTATGGAAGACTATTCTGCCGATAAGTCCGTTGAGCCTAGCCGTTTATCTCATCGAGATCCTGGCCTTCAGCCACCCTAACGTTCCTTTGTGCGGCCTGTTGACGTTGGCGTAGCCAAGTCACGTCAGTCAGGTTGTTTAGAACCACACTCGATGCGGTCTCGTGTGGATTTTCAGCCAAATTTGGACGTTAGGCCACTTGCTGATGCTCCTGTTGACGTTCAGGACGTTCGCCAACAATCGGAGTTGACTTGTTTTGACGCTGAGCGTCAACCTCCGCATTCTTGAGTTGTTTTGACTGCTCAGTCTAGGCGGTCAAAGCAGTCTCGAGTGGACGCTGTGCGTCCTCACGCACCTGTTGTTGTTGACAGTTCACAGACTGTCAAGCAGTTACATGACGTTGCGTCCTGGTCCGCTACTAATGCACCAGTGCGTGTGGACTCTGCTTGTAAAGCATTGCCACCACGGTAGGTCTCTCCCTTGCTTGAGACTCGGCTATTGTCGGACAAGGTTCCTTCAGATGAGGAAGTTGCTGTTCCCCCTCCTACTGATATTCCCTTGAGGACTCTGTCAGACGGAGAGGAGCCTAAAGCTGCTTAGCCCTCTATGGACTTTAAATAAATCATGCTGATTTTTAAGGATCTTTGTCCGGATCTTTTTGTAACTGCTGCTCCTCGTTCGCCTAAACGTCAGAGCTTACACTAGGCCTAGCTACTTCGAAGCCGTTGTTTTATAAGCTAGTGCTCTCTCGCTCTTCTAAGAGAGCTTTACGTTTGCTAGGCGACTGGTTTATCACCAGGAGGAGTTTGGGGGAGACAGCCTTTGCTTTCCCTTCTTTTAAGCTGGCTTATAGAGCGAGAGTCTGATATGACACGAGAGAAGTTCTCGGCTTGGGAGTTCCTGCCTCTGCCCAGATAGACTTCTCAAACCTCATAGACTCTCCCTGGCGCCTGGCCATGAGACGCTCCAAGATTTTACAGGTCGACTTCAGAGCTATTTTCGAGCCTTTGAAGTTTTGCTGTACAATTATGTCATGCATAAACAAGGCTTTCAGGGATGGCTCCAATGATCTGACAGCCACGTTCTCTGCAGGAACAAGTCCCCTCAGGGATGGCTCCAATGATTTGGCAGCCATGTTCACTGCAGGAGTACGTAAGAGGCAAGTGCGCTCAATGTGTTCATTGTCAAGACAAACTTCACGATGAAGTCTACCAGGCTGTCTTGACAGCATTTATGGAAGGCGACTGGATGGTCTCTCTCGACCTTCAGGAGGCATACTTCCACATTCCTATACACCCGGATTCCCAACCGTTTCTGAGGTTTGTTTACAGGAATGTGGGGTACCAGTTTCGAGCCCTGTGCTTTGGGCCTCAGTCCTGTGCCTCTCGTGTTTACGAGGCTCATGAGGAATGTGGCAAAATCCCTCCATCTATCGGGGATCCGAGCCTCTCTGTACTTGGACGACTGGCTTCTCAGAGCATCGTCCAGTCTTCGCTGTCTGCAGGATCTACATTGGACGTTGAGTCTGGCCAGGGAGTTGGGACTTTTGGTCAACCTAAAAGTCCCAACTGATCCCATCCCAGATTATTATATATTTGGGGATGGAGATTCGCAGTCAAGCCTTGCTCGAAGTCCAACTAATGCTGAAACGAAACGTTTATTCAGTCAGGAGTTGGAACAGTCTCGTAGGGACTCTCTCATCCCTCGAGCAGTTTGTCTCACTAGGGAGACTACACATTCTGCCTCTCCGGTTCCATCTAGCCTCTCACTGGAACTAGGACAAGACATTGGAGACGGTATCATTCCCAGTCTCCGAACCAGTAAAGGCATGCCTGAATTGGTGGGACAGCAATATCAGTCTGAGAGAGGGACTATCCCTAGCAGTCAAGAACCCAAACCACGTGTTGTCCTCAGACGCGTCGGATTTGGGTTGGGGTGCGACCCTGGACGGTCGGGAATGCTCGGGTCTGTGGACCTCAAGTCAGAAGAGCATGCACATCAACGGCAAGGAGCTATTAGCAGTCCACTTGGCCTTGATGATATTAGAAAGCTTCTTCGAAACTAAGTGGTAGAGGTCAACTCAGACAACACCACAACTTTGGCGTACATCTCCAAGCAAGGAGGCACACACTCCTTCACGCTGCTCGAGATCGCAAGGGACCTTCTCTTATGGTCAAGAATTCGAGGCATCTCCCTGTTGACGAGATTCATCCAGGGGGTCTTGAACGTCTTGGCAGACTGTCTCAGTCGGAGGGGTCAGGTGATACCCACGGAATGGACCCTCCACAAGGACGTGGGCAAGAGTCTTTGGGCTACTTGGGGTCAACCCACCATAGACCTCTTTGCCTCCTCGTTGACCAAAAGGTTACCAATCTATTGCTCTCCAGTCCTAGATACAGAAGCAATCTACATAGACGCGTTTCTACTGGATTGGTCTTTTCTGGACTTATATGCATTCCCACCATTCAAGATAGTCAACAAGGTACTGCAGAAGTTCGCCTCTCACGAAGGGACAAGGTTGACGTTGGTTGCTACCCTCTGGCCCGCGAGAGAGTGGTTCACCGAGGTACTTCAATGGCTGGTAGACTTTCCAAGAAGTCTTCCTCTAACGGTAGATCTGTTACGTCAGCCCCACGTAAAGAATGTCCATCAAAGCCTCCCCCGCTCTTCGTCTGACTTCTTTCAGACTATCGAAAGACTCTCAAGAGCTAGAGGCTTTTCGAGGAGGCAGCCAGTGCGATTGCAAGAGCTAGGAGAGCTTCTACCATTAGAGTATACCAGTCGAAGTGGGAAGTCTTTCGAGACTGGTGCAAGTCAGCATCTGTGTCCTCGTCCAGTACCTCTGTAGCCCAAATCGCAGATTTTCTTTACATCTGAGAAAGGTTCACTCCCTTTCAGCTCCCACGATTAAGGGCTACAGGAGCATGTTGGCTTCGGTCTTTCGACATAGAGGCTTAGATCTTTCCAACAATAAAGATCTCCAAGATCTCCTTAAGTCTTTCGAGACCTCTAAGGAACGTCGTTTGGCAACTCCTGGATGGAACTTAGACGTGGTCCTAAGGTTCCTCATGTCAGACAGGTTTGAGCCATTACATTCAGCCTCCCTGAAGGATCTCACCCTCAAGACACTTTTCCTAGTGTGCTTGGCTTCGGCTAAAAGGGTCAGTGAACTTCATGCCTTCAGTAAGAACATCGGCTTTTCTACAGAAAAAAGCCACTTGTTCACTTCAACTTGGTTTCCTGGCCAAAAACGAACTGCCTTCTCGTCCTTGGCCTAAATCTTTTGATATTCCTTGCTTATCAGAGATCGTAGGCAACGAACTGGAAAGAGTATTATGTCCTGTTAGAGCTCTTAAGTTCGATTTAGCTCGTACTAAGTCATTACGAGGGAAATCTGAGGCATTATGGTGCTCAGTTAAGAAACCTTCATTGCCTATGTCAAAGAATGCTTTGTCATATTTTATCAGATTTTTTTAATACGAGAAGCTCATTCTCACTTGAATGAGAAAGACCGATGTTTGCTTAAGGTTAAGACGCACGAAGTTAGAGATATAGCAACCTCCGTGGCCTTCAAGCAAAATAAATCTCTGCAAAGTATTATGGACGCGACTTTTTGGAGAAGCAAGTCAGTGTTCGCAGTCATTTTACTTGAAAGATGTCCAGACTCTTTACGAGGACTGCTACACACTGGGTCCATTCGTAGCAGCGAGTGCAGTAGTGGGTGAGGGTTCTACCACTACACTTCCCTAATTCCAATATCCTTTTAATCTGTCTCTTGAAATGTTTTTAATATTGTTTTATGGGTTGTTCGGAAGGCTAAGAAGCCTTTCGCATCCTGGTTGATTTGGCGGGTGGTCAAAGTCATTTCTTGAGAGCGCCCAGATTAGGGGTTTGATGAGGTCCTGTTGTATGGGTTGCAGCCCTTGATACTTCAGCTCCTGGGAGTCTTTCAGCATCCTAAGAGGATCGCTGGGCTCCGTGAGGAAGACAGACTTACAAGGCAGAGTAATCATCTAAGTCAACTTCCTTACCAGGTACCTATATATTTTGGTTTTTGTTATATTGATAACTGTCAAAATGAAAAAACTCTTAGCTTATACGCTGTAAACTTAATTAACTCTGGTCTCTACCCACCGCCTTGGATGTGAATCAGCTATTATATATTCACCGGCTAAGTTAAATATTTAAAAATGATATTTTAATTATAAAATAAATTTTTGAATATACTTACCCGGTGAATATATAAATTAAATGACCCTCCCTTCCTCCCCAATAGAGACGCAGCGGGACGAGAAGAATTGAAGGGTTTTGTTTACATGCAAGAGTGGTATCTGGCCGACAGTTGGCGCTGGTGGGCACACCCGCAACCTTCATAGCGATCGCTCGCGAGTTTTTTGAGTGTGTTTTCTGTCGAGCCGCAGAGATGCAGCTATTATATATTCACCGGGTAAGTATATTCAAAAATTTATTTTATAATTAAAATATCACATTTCGTTATTTTTTGTTATTTCACAGATTTGTAGAGGTGGTCGGAATAGGCTGGGGGAGTAGATCCTTCCACAACTAAAAACCTTAGTGGATCTATTCTAGTGACATTGGTGCTAGGTCTTATTTAAATGAGGAAGATCATTATACTTTTTATAAATATTAATGTTTTTATTGTTGTTGTTTATGCCCTGTGTGCCATGTCTGCCTTCAGCACTCATTATTTTCGACACTCCATTTATTTTGTCTAGTCATAGAGAATCCATAAAGGAGTAAACACTTTTAAATGACTCAGGTTTGTATAGAGAAAGATACAAATTGTATTAAAAACGTTTAGTTTTTACAGCCTAGGTAGTTCTTCAAAGAGTGTCTGACATTCTGCAAGGCAATCATGCGCACCTGTTTTCATCTAATTAGCAATTCTTCATCTACTAGATGCTCTGTACATAGTTGTTCTTGCGATCCAAAGTGTGACCTAAGTTTTAAGCGATAAATCAACTAGATGTCTGCTATCATCTAAAGACAGCAGATCTTTGTAGGATCCTCTCCAATCTTGTCTTCAGCAGTGGTGTGGCTAGAATTAGCAGTGACAGAGCCACATCCAGAGATTCACCATCTCAACTTTTATATATATTTTTTGCAATAAAGAATACAAATGAACTCATTTTGTTGAAGTATTGATGCTGACATATTAACATGATTTTATTTTTGCCTAGATTACTTTTGCCCATGGCCAATGGCCTAAACCATTAACTACAGTGATCAAAAAGACCCATAAAATAACCTTAAACTTTATTTCACACTACAAACATTGATATATGTATAAAACAGAATGATAGATCTGATCATGTATTTTATTTTGGAGTAGAAATTAACAATATTATGAAATTTCAACTATATTGATCATCATGGCTAAATTAGGGAACTGTATACTGTATTAATAAAGAAGCACTACATACATGCAATTAATCAAAGATTAGTTTAGATATATAAATTCACTAAACATTGTTCAGAGAATACTGATTCAAAGATGCTTCTTTGAACTGCTGAATCTTGCGGCTGTTGTGCTGATTTTCAAAAGATTAAATTTTGGTTGATATTTTTAACTTGCCTTGGATAAGCGATAACCTTTCACCTCAGGGACTGAGAGGAGTTTCTCTCCTCTACTGGAGAAGTATCCTGTTTATGACACCAATTGTAGAAGATGGGCCAATTTTCTTAGTAGACAGCTGCGGAGGTTCAACGCCAGTGTCTAGGCATCTCCTCTTGAAGACCCTTGTGAAAAGCTTTTTGCTCAGAGATGCTGAATCTTCGCCTATGAAGTAACAGGGAAGCCACTGAGTTGTAGTAACTATGCAGCTAGGGCTGACAGAGGGGGTTTGGCCATTGCAGTAATTCTACAGTTCTACCGGTACCTCGGTGAGGAGCTTCATCAGGTATGGAAACCATTCGGCTTGTGGCCAGTTGGGGGCAACTAGGAATAGACTGATGTTCGAGGTTATCATCAGTAAGTTGATTACTTGACATAGGCAGATGGGAGGAAAGGCTTATGCGTCTATATTGTCCCAGGGGTGTAGAAGGTCTCTCTATTGCTGCCAACAGGTCTGGAACTGAAGAGCAGTAAATTGGAAACTTCTTGTTCAGCAGGGTGGTCAATAAGTCGATCGCTGCAAACCCCTAACATGTAAGAAGCCTTTCCTCTACTGTAGGGACCACTTTATTCCTACTAACTGGCCCTGACAGCTCTACTGTGTTTTTGAATGCCCAAGACCGTGCCTGCTTTGCCAAGTCATAAAAGGACTGAAATGTGATTCCTCCCTGCTTGTTGACATAGGCTACTACAGTTGTGTTGTTGCTCATCAGCACACCTGAAGGTCCTATCAAATTCCATTGGAAGATCTGCAGTGATTAAGCACTGGTCACATTTCCAACAGGATATTATGCAGGATCCTTTCATCTTCAAACACCACTCCTGAGACGGTCAGTGTCCCCCCAACCCCTCATTGGATGTGTCTATAAACAGTAGCCTCTCCAGAAGTGGTGAGTCGAGTGAGACTCCCATGTGGTTGTCCAGCCACCATTGTAACTTGTTGCTCACTTCTTGTTTCACTGGAGTCTGTGGCTGTTGATCAGTGTCATTTTAGACATCACCGAAGCAATGTATGGTGGAGGTGCCCAATTGGAAAAAAACTTCTCCAGCAGTGAGAGATGTCATAAAAGACGTTGCCAGTGACAAACATGAAGTTGCTCAACAGTTAGAAACAATTGCACCATATAGCAGAGTCTGTTGATGTGACCGTCTGATGGGAAGACTTTCTCTGCTGCTGTGTCTATCATCTCCATGTACTCCAGCCATTTCTCCGACATGAGGCTTGACTTCCGCCAATTGATCACAATCCCTAGATCATGGCAAAAGGCAACAAGCTTGCCCCAATCCTGGAGCAACTGTCTCCTCGATGTTAACAGGATTAACCAGTTGTCAAGATATCACAGCAAGCAAATTCTGTACAAGTGTGCCCAATCTGAGACCAGCATGAAAACACTAGTGAACCCTTGGAAAGCAGTCAACAGTAAGAAGCACGGGACTTTGAACTGGTACACGACTCCTTTGAGGATGGAGCGGATGTACTTTCTTGGGGCAGATGGAAAGCATGAAGTTGTCCTCCCTGATGGCTGCATGTACAGTGATCACCGTCTCCTTTTAGAATGGAGTTTGTGGAACGAATTTGTTCAGAGAAGAGAGATCAGGACCAGTCGACTCTAGAAACCCAGAGACATGTCTAGGATGACTTGCAGTGTGTTCTCCTCCACAATTTCCTTCCCCTCCCTAGTAAGGACTAGTGGCAATTTCAGAGGGTACATCAGGACGTTATCAGGAAGCGAGTGAGGGGAGGACAAGAGCTGGTGAAAGGTAGGCTGTATCTGTTCCCTAAAACTCCATCCCTTACTGCTCTGTACTTTTTCACTGCCACGTTGACCAATGTCTTGACAGTCAACCCTTCATTCTTGGCAGCTGGAAGAAGGGATTGCCAATCTTAACGTCTCCTTCCTCCCCTTCTATCTCTACCTCCCTTCCTGTCTCTCCCAGGTTGAGAGTAAAAGGGGGAGCATGATCCCTGGCTTTCCTTGAGCTCCCGATCTCAATCTGGACTTTTCCATCGGCTTCTTCAGCACTGACTTGTTGGGATAAGATGAAGAAACATTGGGAGCAGGTGATCTAGGAGGATCAAGGCCCTTGACAATCACTGCTCTGTGAATTAAGGAATCGTGACTCTCCTTCTTCCACTTGTGGACGGTGATCTCGATGTCCTTCTCCAGGAAGAGGGCCATTTTGTTTAGTATTGGTGCATTCCTGAGAGAGATAGCTGTGTTCAGTACTAGCTGACTAGAAAATCTTGCTGTGACTGCATCTCTCCTTTTTTCAATACCAAGTTTTCCAACTGGTTTGCAGATTGATGTGCAAGGTAGGTTACTGCCTTTGCTCCCGAAAGAATAAGTTTTGTGTAGGCTATATGTAAATTAAATTTATCTGTATTATGTTACAGGACCTATGAGAAAGGCTTGTGTTTACATATTAAATGTTAATTCAATATCAAAACATTGTAACTATTTGTAACTCAAGGATTTCATTGTTTTCTTGAAAAAGTTACTGTAGATTCTCAAAAATTTCTCGACTTCTTCAGCTTCACTTACTGTGTGATATAGAATCATTCAGGAACTTTCAAAAGCTTTATAGAAAATGGATCTCGGATATCAAATAGAACAAATGACGCATTAGAAGCAGAGACATACATCGACCATCTCTGAGTTAACAACTGCTCTTATGAAGACACGTTTTGTAACACCTATGATGTACGCAGCTGATTAGTTTTTTTTTTTTTACAACGCTGTTAGTTTTTGTATCATTAACATGATAAACTTTATTATACTATAAGGATATATTTATTTAAAAAATGTTGATGTGGGTTGGAGCGAATTGTAACTTATTGCGCATCTGGAATATTTTTTGTCTTACCCATATCTAAATGTCGCACGGTTAGCAGGCGAACTGCCGAAAAATTTGCTAACCACTTTGGTACTGCCTATCGTGTCGAGTGGTGGTGACAAGTGTTATTTTTGTGGATGTAGACACAAGACTGAAGTCAGTGACACGTAAGGCCGGCAGGTGATGGGATATTTGTGTTTGGCATTCTTCTACTGTGGTTCAAGGCTTGTGATAGTGAGGCCATTGAAGAGAGTGCAATACAGTGTATTATGGATGTTATATGATATTTCATTTGCAATTGCCCTTATTGGTAATTGGATTCTATGTATACATACAGTAATGTTTAATGATATGAGTACATTTAATTTGATGCCGAGTGTTTTAGTGGCTACAGTACCATAGTAAAGTGGTATTTATTTACAGTGCTATAAAAATAGTTATTGTTAAAAATATACATACCAATATGGATTGTTCATGTAAATTACTAGAAGGGTTGTATTAAGGACAAATATTATTTTTTTTTTATGATTAAATCGGGAAAATTCAAAATTTGTATAGCTGGTTGGATTGTATTGTTTTTTATTACATGGAATATGTATTTCAGGTTGAAACTTATCGTTGGCAATAAAAACTGTTACAACTTATGGTCCATCCTTGAACATCCCAGTACAGTTTTAGAAGAAAACTAGATACCTTGGAAGATTGAATATCATCAGCAGCTGTGAACCTTTTACATTAAATTTGCTGCTAACCTTCAGGAATTTGTTGTTTCCTCGCCATCATCTGTGTCTCGCCTCAAAGAGACATAAATCAAAGGTCTGTATTTCGTTACAAATTTCTACAAATTATTATTTTTGGGGTCAAGCCATGTCGTCCTGATGGAAGGTTCCTATTGGTAGCTTTCTAAGGGATATTTGGCTACAGTGATATTCCCAGAGAATTGACCTTTAGGTCTCCAGAATTCTAACTCCTGGCGCGAATATCCTTAAAATTTCTCTTAAGGATATCTCATAATATCAGGGACGTATATCTTGATACGACACATAGCAATCTTTACCACGAATAGCGTTTTCGTTTTGAGGGGGAAGAGTGGCAAAAACAGAAGGGGAGCCGTTACCAAGGTTACCCTTCCTCCCGTACTATTAAAAGTATCCAAGATGACGCTCATTTCTACTTTTGTAGCAAATTCGCACGGTGGCTTTCCTTGTTGATCTAATATTTTTGATCGCTTTTGTGAGGATTGAATATGCAATCTCCAGCTTCTTCTGCATCTGGAAAGTTGAGTATTTATTCTTTACAGTGCATAATTTTTAGATCCCGAGGAGGAGTCTACTCTACCTCCGGAAGATGATGATGATGTCGAGTCGGAGTTCCTTCTGTCTGTACCGGCACCAGAGCCGTTACTCTCGACATCTTCAGCTTCTACCCCTCCATTGGACAACATGAGCCAGACACTGGCCTATCTTACGACCTTAATGGAGAACACTCGTAAGCAAGGCGAAGCAAGGGAAGGGAGATTCGAGAGAGAGCTCCACTTACCGCCTCCCGTGGGTCATACAAGCGACCCAGAGTCCAAGACCTCCCAACCTGCTCCTAAACCAATCCCTGGAGGTATGGGCAGTTATGCCGATTACTAACGGCAAACTCTACATCTTGGAGAAGATGGGAGCCGTCCCCTTAGACGACATCCAGTTTTGGCCAAGCTTTAACGCTTTCCCTGATTGCTTCATTCGACTGAAGCATGAACCAATGCTAAAAGAGGGGACGGAACCAAAGGAGGTCATGGTTTTCGACCACGATAAGGCACAGGCTCTCTTGTCGAGTAGCCTGAGAAAGGCGGGCTATTCGAATTCGAAAGTGTCCGCCTTGAGCAAGAAACACCCTACCTTTCTTGCTCCTGCTTCAATAGCCTTCCCCTTTACGTCGAAGGCATTTAAAACTGTTGCCAAGGCAGTAGAGGCAGGCAAACCATGCCCTGCACTAAAGGAGTGCAGGCCTCTGTTGTTAGCCCTGCCCATGGAAGAGAAGGAATGGAAGGAAGTCCACCTAACCTTCTCAGTAGGAAAACTGGATGCAGACATCGCTGGACGACAGTTTAGCGAGAATCTTCCTAAACTTTCTGACTTTCTCTTGCGCAAGGAACAAGAGACGAAGGAGAGACTTACTGTATCCTTATCCCTACAAAACTGCATAGAGATGTGTGCAGGCCAAAGAAGTACCCCAGACATGCTCATGGTCCTGGCCAAAATGCATATGACCATCCTAGTAAAGGACCTGTATGCTTTCATGAAGGCTAGGAAAGCCTGTAGGGTGTTCGTGTTCGCTGCTGCAGCAATGAAACGTGAACCCAGGAAGCTGATTTCTTCTAACTTCTGGGGCCAAGACCTCTTCCCGAACGATGTAGTCAAAGAGGTAGTTTAGAAAGCCACCATTGAGAATAGGAACCTTCTCCAGGAGTGGGGCATCTCTTCAAAGAGGAAGTCTTCCCCGGATGCGGGTTCCCAACCTGAAAGGAAGACGAAGAAGCCTAGACTTCTCCCTCGGCCTGCTTAACAGCATGTCACAGTCACCATGACCACGGTGCCCCAAGTTGTGGCCCAAACACAGACCACCTTCCAAGTTGTGCCTCAACAGCTGGTTGCCCAGTCACCAGCATTCAACCCCAGGTTTGAGAGGCAGACCACTACCTTTCGACCGAAAGGTAAAGGATCCAGACGCGGTTAGAGTTAGTAAAATAGTAGTCCTATCAAGAAATGAAGGCCACATTCAGTTCACAGAAGCGGGAGAACTGAATCTCTTTTCTGATCCAGCCTTTCTCGCCAAGAACGAGCTACCCACTAAAAGATGGGGTCCCTGGAGAATCTGCCCTTTGAGGGAAGATGTCTCTGTGTCCAGTAGAGTGTCTAAAGGTCTCTTCGAAAAACTTCAGACTTCAGGGGAGGACAGTTCTTCAAAGGAGAAACTTCTGGATCAAACTATCCCTAAAACAACTGAGGGCAAAGCTCACCTACTTCATTCGCAGAGCGGATCCTGACGGTACACCAGCAGGTCATGATCCGAGAAAAATTGGACTTTGAGTGTATTCGCTCATATACTGGATGGAAGTCATCCAGAGTGTTCTACAAACACTATGCAAAGCAAGTGCACGAACTGAAGCATTACGTGGTGGCGACAGGTAGTGTATTAAAACCTGTCGTCTAGTGCTGAGATGATCAGTGAATTGATTGGGACTATCAATTAGGGTGAAAAGGTATTGACACTTCCAGTGTGATACCTTTTAAGTGGGTGTCACCATGGTGACACTAAGACTGTTGAAATTCTTAGGTGTGGAATTATACAGAACACTTGTGCTGTTGTACATAGTACACTGTGTTGAGAGTATACAACATTTACAGAAAATTATATTAGAAAATTTTATCAATTTTCAAATTTCAGAGTGGCCCTCATCATTTCTTCCCTTTCAGGGAGGAAATCTTTTCTGTATAAGTTGTACGTATAATTCCCGTAACACGTTACACTCTTTATTCCATTTGGTCATTTATTCGAAATAAATGTCTATTAGAGTGTAATTGCGTCTTATTTCGCCCTGCAATTACCACAATAAATATGCCAGAGTTCTCTTACTTTTTTAACTAAGTAGACCTCATATTTATTGTATGCTTACAAACAATGGATATAGTTGATACTTAGTTGTTCCGACAACATATACAAACCGTGAGACTTTTGTATATCTAATTGATACTTATGTTTGTTCATACTATATATGGAAACCTTGAGACCCCTTTTCTACCGTCGAGTATGACTCTTGACTGCAGGGGGCAGGAAGCCCTAACATTGTATATGATTAGTGGTAATGACATATAACGGTAACGTCATATGTCTCAATGGTCCGAATGACCATAGAAAAATCTGTCACAAGGTTAAGGCACCTATGAAAACCCACAGATACAGTACAGTACTTTCTAGTGATTCTCTATTTTTGGGTGAGATAGCCATGTCGTCCTGATGGACCCGCCCTCCTTTTCCATAATTTAAGGTTAATTGTGGATCGGAAGTCTGTCCATACTTTGGTTCAGGTTTTTATCCCTCAATATCATAATGTTGATGTTCTCATTCTCTCTCATGAACAACCTATAATGTTCTTTGTTCTTTTGCAATGGATTTCGCACAATATGACCGAATTTCAAGAGAAAACAGGATTTGGGCCAAAAAAAAGGCAAGGGGTTAACCTTGGTGTTTTACCCATTTTTTCGAAATATTTTTTTCCTTGCAATGTTGCTAAATTGCAGAAAAAATAGGGATTTATTGCAATTTATGGCCATTTCCTATGTTCTTTGTTCTTTTGCAATGGATTTCACACATTATGACAGAGTTTCAAGAGAAAACTGGATTTGGGCCCAAAAAAAAAAAAAGGCAAGGGGTTAACCTTGGTGTTTTGCCCATTTTTTCGAAATATTTTTTTTCCTTGCAATGTTGGTAAATTGCAGTAAAATAGGGATTTATTGCAATTTATGGCCATTTCCTATGTTCTTTGTTCTTTTGCAATAGATTTTGCACAATGACCGAATTTCAAGAGAAAACTGGATTTGGGCCAATAAACGGCAAGGGGTAACCTTTGTGTTTTGCCCATTTTTTCTAAATATTTTTTTCCTTGCAATGTTGCTAAATTGCAGTAAAATAGGGATTTATTGCAATTTATGGCCATTTCCTATGTTCTTTGTTCTTTTGCAATGGATTTCTTTCGATATGACCGAATTTCAAGAGAAAATTGGATTTGGGTAAAAAATACGGCAAGGACCTTGGTGTTTTGCCCATTTTTTTCGAAATATTTTTTTTCCTTGCAATGTTGCTAAATTGCAGTAAAATAGGGATTTATTGCAATTTATGGTCATTTCCTATGTTTTTTGTTCTTTTGCAATGGATTTTGCACAATATGACCAAATTTCAAGAGAAAACTGGATTTGGGCCAAAAAAAAACGGCAAGGGGTTAACCTTGGTGTTTTGCCCATTTTTTCGAAATAATTTTTTCCTTGCAATGTTGCTAAATTGCAGTAAAATAGGGATTTATTGCAATTTATGGCCATTTCCTATGTTATTTGTTCTTTTGCAATGGATTTTGCACAATAAGACCAAATTTCAAGAGAAAACTGGATTTGGGCCAAAAAAAAAACGGCAAGGGGTTAATCTTGGTGTTTTGCCCATTTTTTCGAACTATTTTTTTCCTTGCAATGTTGCTAAATTGCAGTAAAATAGGGATTTATTGCAATTTATGGCCATTTCTTATGTTCTTTGTTCTTTTGTAATGGATTTCGCACAATATGACCGAATTTCAAAAGAAAACTGGATTTGGGTAAAAAAAACGGCAAGGGGTTAACCTTTATGTTTTGCCCATTTTTTAGAAATATTTTTTTCCTTGCAATGTTTCTAAATTACAGTAAAATGTGGATTTATTGCAATTTGTTGTCATTTCCTATGTTTTTTGTTCTTTTGCAATGGATTTCGCACAATATGACCGAATTTCAAGAGAAAACTGGATTTGGGCCAAAAAACGGCAAGGATTTCGCACCTTGGTGTTTTGCCCATTTTTTCGAAATATTTTTTTTCCTTGCAATGTTACTAAATTGCAGTAAAATAAGGGTTTATTGGAATTTATGGCCATTTCATATGTTTTTTGTTCTTTTGCAATGGATTTCGCACAATATGACCGAATTTCAAGAGAAAACTGGATTTGGGCCAAAAAATGGCGTTTTGGTGTTTTGCTTTTTTTTTTGGTGTTTTTGGTGTTTTGCCCATTGTTTCGAAATATTTTTTTCCTTGCATTGTTGCAAAATTGCAGTAAAATAGAGATTTATTGCAATTTAGGGCCATCTCCTATGTTCTTTGTTCTTTTGCAATGGATTTTGCACAATATGACCGAATTTAGAGAGAAAACTGGATTTGGGCCAAAAAAGCAGCAAGGGGTTAACCTTGGTGTTTTGCCCATTTTTTAGAAATATTTTTTTTCCTTGCAATGTTGCTAAATTGCAGTAAAATAGGTTTTTCAATATTAAACTTACCCGATAATCATGTAGCTGTCAACTCCGTTGCCCGACAGAATTCTACGGGAGGGATACGCCAGCTATCACTATACTAGAAGGAGGTGTACTCACAAGCGCCACCTGTGGCCAGGTACTACAGTACTTGTTGTTGACGCCACCTCACTTTTTCCTCTGTCGTGCTTCCGGCAAGACGTTCTTGGATACGCTTATGATTTTGGAGTATTGTTCACGGTTTGGTGAAGTATTTCTCTAAAATTTGCAGCTATTCGCTATACTGGAAACTTCTATATTAGCTTAGTTAGCTTTTGGAATTAATTTGATTAATTATGGTGACGAAGAGAGTATGAACTCTCTTTCACCTTTAAATGGCCGACCCTTCCCTTAGACGGAAGTGTTGGTGTCTAAGAGAGTATAGACTCTCTTTCTTAATTTTGCTTAACAAAGTTATAGATTTATTTTATATCTCTCCGCCTTTTATAGGCCTCTTCGATTAACTTCCTTTTATTATAAAATTATTAAAATTAATTTTTATATTTGTTTATATTCGACCTTCCTAATAGTAGGCGGTCTTTTCTTGGTACCGAAGTTAATTAACATTGAGCCCGTCATTTCGGTTTTACCTGTTAACATATTATGCTATTTTAATGTTTTTGAAAGAATTTCTTTGATAGTCTCGTACTGTTTTCAAAGTTGAACTAACGTTTTGTTTTGTCTCTGCAGTTGTTGACGTTTCAGAACGTTCAACTTGCGTTCTATCGTTACGATAGAGAGAGAATTTTCACGGTGTCACGTTGCAGTAAGAGTAACCATGTCTAGCGTTTTGTTCATTCTTTCTTAACTTAATGGTTTTAATTCTAATAAAGGAACTTTTCATTTTGGGAAATATTTTCCTTTAACAATAATATGTTTTAACGATATATATGATTGGGCTCTTCTCTCAGGTTCTAAGTCAAGAGAGAGAGAGAGAGAGAGAGATAGAGACGGAGGGAGAAAGAGGAGGATAAACGTTTCGTTCAAGCGAGTAACGTTGTTATCGTTTTTGCTCTTCTCCCTAGTCTCTTTAGGGGAAGAAGGTAAACGTTTCTAGAGTTTTTTCTTGTTCTCAAGCTTTATGCGGTGAGAGAATTTAAACGTAGTTTATTTGATCTAGTGTTTAGTCTCTTTCCAGCCACTGAATTATTTATCTTTCATTAGATTTTTCTGTTACATTGTAATTCTGTTTTCGCAATTACTAACTTTTGAGAAAGGATAGAATTGCGTGTTTCAGGTACAAACCACTTAAAGTTTCGAGTTCAGTGAAATAAGTGCAAACAGAAAATCAAAAGTGTTAAGTGATTAGCGCAAAGTGTCAGTGTTGTGCGTGAGGGTACTTCTGTGCGTGCCAGTCGTCCTCCCAGTCCGGGACCTCTTGCAAGCTCCCAAGCCCAGGGGAGAAGCAATGTCGAAGGGCAAAAGGATTCGGCAGGCCTTGATCGGCGCACAGAAGTATCCTCGGTGGTTGCGGGCGTGTCTTACAGAGACCGTCACTCCCACCCGCAGACGATTGAGCCCTTATTTTGCTCGTCTGCAGAAGAAATTTCGGGGAGAAAACGCTGGTCTCAGGTCTCAAGACCTCTTAAACGTAAAGTCCAGACCTATGCCAGACGTACGAAGTTAGAGTTCTACAACCCGGATGCAGTCATTGGGTTAGCTCTGACTCTCCGCAGTCTTCAGGTGACTGCACACCTCCTAAGAGAGGTAAGGTGATGCCGTAACAGACCTCATCTTCTGTTAAGGCTTTGCCTCAGCAGACCTTAGCGTCTGCCGACCCCAAGATGACTTTGCTGCTGTCCATGCAGTCACAGCTTGCGGTCTTAATGCGTGAGTGTCAGGCTGAGAAGGTTACACCTCCTCCTGCGATCGCTCCGCCTCACCGCAGTCCAGTCTGCCAGGCGTACGATGTTGAGGTTCCTCAGGATACCTTACCGCGTACTGAGTTGCCAGTTACCAGCGGTGTGCAGCAACCTCCGCCTTCCTTAAGGCAACCTCAGCAATGGGAGCAGGAATCTTATGCCTTACTTCCTCCGCTTCCGCTTGCGGTTCCACCAGAGAGGCAACAATCTCTTGAGGTACGACAACCTCTTCCATCAATGAGGCAGCCACCTCAGCACTCGCTGCAGCTTAGGCTAGCTCCTCAGGAACCTCAACTCGCGAGACAAGAACTGCGTTCTGCGCAGCCGCTACCTCAACTCTCGCAGCTCACAACTCAGGAACCTTAACTCGTTCCTCAGGAACCTGCTACTGCGCATCCGCAACCCTTACAGCAAGCGCAACTCTTGAGGCAGCAACCTCATGCTATGAGTCAGCCACCTCAACGCATGCATCTGCCACTTTCTCCTCAACTTGAGAAATAACAAATGACAATAATAACACCTCATTACTTTCATAACTTGCATTTGTAATCATATACATGTATGCCTACACAAACATTATGATAATGGAGGTTATTTGTCTTACTTATATAAAAATATATATGTATTCCTTGCAATATATTTTTAACAATATCGCAAAATATCTTCAAAACAAAAATGAATCATGAGTTATGAATGTAAGGTAAATATTATGTTGATATTAAAACCCCATGCAAGCATGCATGAAGCACTCTAGCACTGGTCATGGAATTTCTGAGAATGTTAAACGCCATGCAACACGCTCTGCTTACCTCTCAGCATGCTCTTCATACAGCATGCTCTGCATACAGCATGCTCTGCATACAGCATGCTCTGCATACAGCATGCTCTGCATACAACATGCTCTGCATTCAGCATGCTCTGCATACAACATGCTCTACATACAGCATGCTCTGCATACAACATGCTCTGCATACAGCATGCTCTGCATACAGCATGCTCTGCATTCAGCATGCTCTGCATACAACATGCTCTGCATACAGCATGCTCTGCATTCAGCATGCTCTGCATACAGCATGCTCTGCATACAGCATGCTCTGCATACAGCATGCTCTGCATACAACATGCTCTGCATACCTTACCGCATGCTTCTCAGTCATACATCTTTGGTTGTTGCCAACTCACTAGACTGTCAAGCAGTTTCATAACGTTGCCTTCTAGTCTGCTGCTTTCGCACCATTGAAACCCTCACTGAGAGAACTTAACTTTTCTCGGATATGGTCCCTGTAGATGAGAAAGTGCTTTTCTCCCTCCTTCTGATATTCCCTTGAGGACTCTGTCATTTGGAGAGGAGCCTTTAGCTGCGTAGCCTCCTATGGACTTTTATTTAAGCATAACATGCTTCCAGGGAAGGTAATGGTTCCACTTCAGTCACTAACCCCGTCTGTTACCACACCTGCTCCCATAGACCTTGAGCTGTGTTGCAAGACATGCAGTCCAAGCTTAGTCCTTGTTAAAGGATTTTTTTGTTTACGGAGTCAGTGTGTCACTGGGAAGACGTTCAACAACCAGCAGAAGTGACTTGTTGTGACGCAGTGCGGCAACCTCAGCAACCCGATAAGGAGTTGTCTGTACGACCCAGACAGTCTAGACAGCTTCGGGTTGTCACTGTACTTCCTCGCTTCCCCATGGTTGACAGTTCACAGACTGTGCAGCAGTACCATGATCTTGTGTCCGGCTCCGTCAGACGACTGGCTTTTTAGAGCTCCCACAAGTCGTCGCTGTCTGGAGATTCTCAGATGGACTATGGATCTGACCAAGGAACTGGGCCTCCTGGTCAATTTTGAGGAGTCTCAGCTCATCCCATCCCAGACCATTGTCTCCCTGGGTATGGTTCTTCAGAGTCGAGCTTTTCGGGCTTTTCCGTCGGCCCCAAGGATCTTCCAAGCCCTAGAATGCATCCAGAGCATGCTGAGAAGGAACCGATGCTCAGTCAGGTAGTGGATGAGTCTAACAGGGACACTTTCATCGCTGGCCCTGTTCATCGTGTTAGGGAGAATCCACCTCCCCCCCTTCAGTATCATCTAGCTGCTCACTGGATAAAGGACATGACGCTAGAGACGGTCTCAGTTCCTGTTTCCGAAGAGAGGAGGTCTTCTCTCGCGTGGTGTAAGATCAGCTTCTTCTCAAGGAAGTCTACCTTTGGCTGTTCAGAAACCCGACCGCCGTCTCCTCTCGGACACATCAGACACGGGCTGGGGTGCGACTTTGGACGGACAGGAATGATCGAGAACATGGAATCAGGAGCAAAGGACACTTCACATCAATTGCAGGAGTTGTTGGCGGTTCTTCTGGCCTTGATAAACTTCAAGTCCCTCCAGCTTAACAAAGTGGTGGAGGTGGACTCTGACAACACCACAACCCTGGCTTACTCTTCAAGCAGGGAGGGACTCTTTCGTGAAGTTGTTCTAGATCGCAAGGGACCTCCTCATCTGGTCTAAAGATCGAAAGCTCACGCTGGTAACGAGGTTCATTCAGGGCGGTATGAATGTCATGGCAGATCACCTCAGCCGGAAGGGTCAGGTCATCCCCACAGAGTGGACCCTTCACAAGAATGTTTGCAGCAGACTTTGGGCCCTGTGGGGTCAGCCAACCATAGATCTGTTCGCTACCTCGATAACCTAGAGACTCCTATTGTATTGTTCTCCGATTCCAGACCCAGCAGCAGTTCACGTGGATGCTTTTCTGCTGGATTGGTTCCATCTCGACCTGTATGCATTCCCGCCGTTCAAGATTGTCAACAGGGTACTTCAGAAGTTCTCCTCTCGCAAAGGGACACGGCTGACGTTGGTTGGCTCCGCTCTGGCCCGCGAGAGAATGGTTCTTAGAGGTACTGCAATGGCTGGTCGACATTCCCAGGACTCTTCCTCTAGGAGTGAACCTTCTACGTCTACCTCACGTAAAGAAGGTACACCCGAACCTCCACGCTCTTCGTCTGACTGCCTTCAGACTTTCGAAAGACTCTCAAGAGCTAGGGGCTTTTCGAAGGAGGCAGCCAGAACGATTGCCAAAGCAAGGAGAACATCCACTCTCAGAATCTATCAGTCTCAAGGGGAAGTCTTCCGTAGCTGGTACAAGACCAATGCAGTTTCCTCAACCAGTACCACTGTAACCCAGATTGCTGACTTCCTGTTATATCTAAGGAAAGTAAGATCCCTTTCAGCTCCTACGATCAAGGGTTACAGAAGTATGTTGGCAGCGGTTTTCCGCCACAGAGGCTTGGATCTTTCCACCAACAAAGATCTACAGGACCTCCCTAGGTCTTTGAGACCTCAAAGGAACGTCGGTTGTCCACTCCAGGCTGGAATCTAGACGTGGTCCTAAGGTTCCTTATGTCATCAAGATTTGAACCTCTCCAATCAGCCTCTTTTTAGGACCTCACATTAAAAACTCTTTTCCTCGTGTGCTTGACAACAGCTAAAAGAGTAAGTGAGATCCACGCCTTCAGCAGGATCATTGTTTTCACATCTGAAACGGCTACATGTTCCTTGCAGCTCGGTTTTTACTAAACGAGCTTCCTTCACGTCCTTGGCCTAAGTCGTTCGAGATCCCAAGCCTGTCCAACTTGGTGGGGAATGAACTGGAGAGAGTACTTTGCCCAGTTAGAGCTCTTAGGTACTATCTAAAAAGGTCTTAACCTTTACGAGGACAATCAGAAGCCTTATGGTGTGCTATCAAGAAGCCTTCTTTTCCAAGGTCTAAGAACTCAGTTTCTTACTATTCAGGCTTCTGATTAGAGAAACACATTCTCATCTGAAGGAAGAAGACCTTGCTTTGCTGAAGGTAAGGACACATGAAGTGGGAGCTGTGGCTACTTCAGTGGCCTTCAAACAGAGCCATTCTCTGCAGAGTGTTATGGATGCAACCTATTGGAGAAGCAAGTCAGTGTTCGCATCATTCTATCTCAAAGATGTCCAGTCTCTTTACGAGTACTGCTACACCCTGGGACCATTCGTAGCAACGAATGCAGTAGTAGGCGAGGGCTCAGCCACTACATTCCCATAATCCCATAACCTTTTAACCTTTCTCTTGAATACTTTTTATGGGTTGTACGGTCGGCTAAGAAGCCTTCCACATCCTTGTTGATTTGGCGGGTGGTCAATTCTTTCTTGAGAAGCGCCGAGGTTAAAGGTTGTGATGAGGTCCTTTAGTATGGGTTGCAGCCCTGTATACTTTAGCACCTTTGAGTTGATTCAGCCTTCCAAGAGGAACGCTGCGCTCAGTAAGGAAGACGATCTTATTAAAGGCAGAGTAACGGTTCAAGTCGACTTCCTTACCAGGTACTTATTATTTCATTGTTATTGTGGATAACTGACTATATGAAATACGGGATACTTAGCTATCCTTTAGTCTTGTACACTGGTTTTTCACCCACCCCCCTGGGTGTGAATCAGCTACATGATTATCGGGTAAGTTTAATATTGAAAAATGTTATTTTCATTAGTAAAATAAATTTTTGAATATACTTACCCGATAATCATGATTTAATTGACCCACCCTTCCTCCCCATAGAGAACCAGTGGACCGAGGAAAAAGTGAGGTGGCGTCAACAACAAGTACTGTAGTACCTGGCCACAGGTGGCGCTTGTGAGTACACCCCCTTCTAGTATAGTGATAGCTGGCGTATCCCTCCCGTAGAATTCTGTCGGGCAACGGAGTTGACAGCTACATGATTATCGGGTAAGTATATTCAAAAATTTATTTTACTAATGAAAATAACATATTTATTGCAATTTATGGCCATTTCCTATGTTCTTTGTTCTTTTGCAATGGATGTAGCACAATATGACCGAATTTCAAGAGAAAACTGCATTTGGGCCCAAAAAACGGCAACGGGTTAACCTTGGTGTTTTGCCCATTTTTGGGAAATACTGTATTTCTTTTCCTTGCAATGTTTCTAAATTGCAGGAAAAACGGATTTTGAGCGAAGTGAAAAATCTATTTATGGGTGAGATGGCCATGTCGTCCTGATGGAAGGTTCCTTCAGTAGCTTCCTTTGGTTATATATAACTACTAAGATATTCTCAGAGAATTAAACTAAAGGTTTTCAGAGAATTCTAACTTCTGGAGCGAGTATTTTAAGGGTTAACCCATTAGAATATCGTATATCAACAGGGGACGCATGCATTAACACGTCACATGGCCATCTGCACCCCACCTAGCGTTTACGCTTCGTGGGGAGATGTGGCGAGTGAATGTGGGAGGTAATTGAGGTGCCGTTCCAAAGATACTCTCCCTTCGTCACTGTTACGATACTCGCAGCTGCATGACATCACGTCCGCCATCATCATTCCGTTCTAGCTATAGCCGGCCTCCGCAATACAGTACAGCAGGGAGGGGCCTAGTAGGCTGAACTGGAACAGTCGGGCGGGTCCATCAGGACGACATGGCCATCTCACCCAAAAATAGATTTTTTGCTAAGTTCAAAATCCGTTTTTTGGGCTCAAGCCATGTCGTCCTGATGGAAGTGTACCAGAGAATTAATGTATCGTGGGTTTGTTTCCTATTTAAGTGCCTGGTACTCCGAATAAACGTTCCGTGGTCTGGTGACCAAGAGATCGTGACATCTCCGTGTAATGTCACTACCAGAGGCATTACAATGACCTGGCGTCCGGCCCCCTGGCGAGGAAGGTCCTAGTAGGACAAGAGGAACATCTCGAAGTAATCTGACGAAGAAAGACTCACCTGGAAGAAATCGTGTCGGTCTCCAGACAGAACAGAAGGGTTGTGTAGGAACAAATTCATACCATTAGGTGAGTACATAAGAGAAAGTAGGTACACTAATCATAATAACTTTAGAAAAGGTTCAGTAAAACACGAACAACAATATATTTTCATATCATAATAGGAGCGAAGGAGACGCATGTTGTAAATAAAATAAATATTTTATTTGAAATTTGCAAGGAAATATGAACATTTTTGTACAATAATAAGATACAATAATAACATAGATATGGGAAAGGCTGGTGGTGCAGAATCTGAAAGAGAAACAATCATTTCTGTAATCACTAGTTCCTGAGGAACGTCAGTCTTTTTAAATCAAGATACACTTTATGTCCGAGATTATGTGGCACATGTGTATGAATCTATGTCGTTTCACCTTGGTAAAGGACAGTCCATTAGTGACACTGTGTCCACTGAAATCACTATGTAACGCACTAGGGTCAACACAGGCACCCGTTTGAGTTAAAGTCCCGAGAAAACTCTCTGTCCTACGCAGCACTAAACACCAGGTTTCATCACACTACCTGCTGCCACCACGAATCTTTTCACTTCTTGCACCTGCTTCGAATAGTGTTTGAAAAACACACTGGGGGACTTCCAGCCTGTGAAGGATCGGAGGCTTTCGAAGTCCATTCCTTGGAAGAAATTTAGGGAAGAGGAGACTTTCCTGGGATCATGACCTGCGGGTGTACTGTCAGGATCCGCCCTGCGAATGAAGTATGTGATTTTCGCTCTAAGTTGTTTTAGTGACAGGTCACTGCCCGACGTTTCTCCTTTGAAAAGCTGTCCTCCACCAAAGTCAGCCCTCTTAACGAGAGAATGCCTTGATGAAGTCATTGGGCTTCAGCACGGCATATCATTCCCGTGCTGAAGGCTTGTGACGGGCAAGAGGGCTCTCGAAC
Organism: Palaemon carinicauda; assembly: GCF_036898095.1. Classification (NCBI taxonomy): domain Eukaryota; kingdom Metazoa; phylum Arthropoda; class Malacostraca; order Decapoda; family Palaemonidae; genus Palaemon; species Palaemon carinicauda. Next base: position 72,672,875 of record NC_090725.1, read on the forward strand.
TGGGGAATTTCTTTTCCTCAGTTTGACTCTAAATTTCTCTCATTTTTTTTCTATTACCTCTTATTGCTTATTCCTCCTTCATAATTATCAGCTGTCTCCAACCTTGCTGTCAAAACTCTCTTACCCATTTCACTGTCCAGGTTTTTTAGAGGGGACATTGTATCCATGATCGGTTTTTATTTCAAAATCAATTGTGGGAGCTGTGGTGGTCTTGCCAACTGCCCGAAAATGTTTGGACACCTAGGAGTGTCAGTATTCCCATACTGGCAAGCGGAACTATCTCGTAGGAAATTTGGCCTTCGGATTCCAGGGGTTGGCGATTTTATAGAGATAGGACTCTCGGCATTCTGTCCGGTTTGCCTGCCACTATGATTAGAGTGGGGATGATTGTATTCTTGAAATGCTCTGTCCCATCAAGCGGGTTTGGCATACACTTGAGCCACTCTAATCATAGTGGTACCATCCCTTTGTGGTAGGGTAGGGAGTGGACATTTGGTAAGCAGCTTTCACAGGTGTCATTGGTGGAGAAATTAATTCCAGGAAAGGCTAACGGTGTCTTCTTTGGAATTTCAGAGTCTTAATTTTTTCTCTCCCTTAAACTTTATTTTTTTCCATTGTTTTTTTTTCATTGTTATTATGACCCCTTCCCTCCCCCTGAAAAAGTAATTAATGAGTAAACTTAATATTCCCCGTACCCCTGGATCAAATGGCGAACCCCAGACACCGTTGACGACTTCTGCTTGTTTAAATAGGGAAAGCTCTGTTGACAACCTCGGCAATAAAAAGGATTCCTCCAACAAAACTTCTCTGACCAGTGTTGTTAAAGACAATTTATCGGCACTGGTGGAAAATGATGCTTGTAATAACCGTAATACTTTACTCTCTGGTTCTGGCTCATTACCAGATCCAACAAAAAATCTGAAAATTCTCCACTTAAAAAACATAGCAATTGGGTGTAGCTATGACATAATTCATGAAGCCTTCTGTAGATTTGGGGCAATCAAAGAAATTTTAATGGAGCTTAATGGTAGTAAAGGCTTTTGGAAAGCTTTGGTATCATTTTCGAGTTTTGAGATTGCTTTAGAAGCAAATAAAAATTTAGAGAGTATAAAAATTGACAATTGTTTGATTTCTGGGGCTCTATGTGATAAAGCACCAAGACACCTAGAGGTATATAAACCAGAAGAATGGATGGAAAAAGAAATAGAGCATAGACTTCCAGAAGTAAGAACCCCCAAGCCCCCAACATGGATAATTGCATCTGGGAAGATAGATAATTATAACTATTATAAGATTAGTAAATTTATACAAAAAAAAAGTTGGATTAATTAAAAGTAAGGATATTAGTAGATACGGTAAGCAATCTGTTTTGATTAATGCAAAATCAGATACTCAAGCTCACATGCTTTGTGGCATGAAGATTGCAGAAATTGATCCTATTAAGGATATTAAACGACATATGAGCTTCAGCTATGGTAAAGGAGTAGTTTTTGATAAAGATCTATATGAATTCTCAGAACCAGAAATTCTGGACATGTGCCCTGCTAATGTTTGGAAAGTAAGTAAGATCCCTCAAACAAGCATGGTAGTTTTAACATTTGAAACCCCTGTTATACCAGATCATATAATTGAGAATGAAAGAGTATGTGTTCGAGAATATAAACCTAGGCCTTTACAATGCTTTAATTGTTTCAAGTACGGTCACCCTTCCCGGTACTGCAATAATACGAAGATCTGTATTAACTGTTCTTTGTTAGAACATGGCCAATGCAACAGAGATACAACCTGTGCAAACTGTAAAGATAATCATAAACCAAATGATAAAAGATGTAGAGAATACAAGAATGAAGAAGCTGCAATCTTGAAAGCAAATGCTGAACATATAAGTGTAGGTTATGCAAAGCATTTACTCAATCGGCAACTTAATTTTGCTCGCGCGGTTAAGATGCCAACAAAAGATTATAATCCACTACCCCTTACTACCACAGGGGGACCAGTGGCAGCACCTGGCCCGTCAGGTGCATCTCCCTTAGTGGTAGTAGCCCAGCCATCTGGGTCAAGTGCTCAGGCTATAAAAGCCAGAGCACAAACCTCCAAAGAGGTCAATATGGTGTCCAACACACCAAAAGTATTGTCACCGATAGGAGCATCTCCCCTAGAGGTAGTAGCCCAGCCTTCTGGGTTAAGTGCTTGAACTGTTGAAGTTCTAGCACAATCCTCCAAGGAAGCCAATGTGGCTTCCACCACCTTAAATGTATTGTCTCAGGCAGAATCTCTACCTGATTTGATGGAGATTGGAAAACAAGATCTTCCAAAGAGGAAAAGGTCCCCATCATCCTCACCTTCATCTAAGTCAGGTAAGTGCCCTACTGCTCATGATCCTAAGGTTGACTCTTATAAAGATCCTAGAAAGAAAGAAAAGAAGAGTGATGGCCTAGTAAAGCCTTCAATCTCCAGGCCTTGCATGGCTTCATCTGAAAAGTCCCAAAAGACAAATGAGACAAAGAAAAATAATAACAAAAGATAATGTCTATCATCCAGTGGAATTGCAGAGGTCTAAGTACTAGCATTGAGCAAATAAAAACTTTAACCAGGGACTCAGACACGAAGGTAATTTGCCTACAGGAAACCAAGATCGGTGACAAACCATTTAATCCTGGACTCAATTATCATCTTTGTAGATCCCCTCCTTTGCAAGCTGCAAGAGCTCAAGGTGGTACAGGTTTTATTATTCACAAATCTGTAAAATTTGAAACAATCCCACTCAATACACCACTACAGGCATGTGCAGTTAGAACTCATATCGGGAAAAAAATTACTTTATGCTCACTATATATTGAACCATCCTTAGAACTTTTCCTCTTAGATCATGCTGGTAATCCAAGAAGGCTTAGACTTTCTGACCTCCAAGACTTGATCAATCAGCTTCCTGCCCCTTTTATTTTAATGGGTGATTTTAATGCAAAGCATACTTTATGGGGTGGAAATGTGTGCGATAGATGGGGTAATCTTGTTGAAGAATTAATCGACAACAATGATGTAATACTAATGAATGATGGTTCTCCAACTAGGTATGATGTATTCCACAACTCTACATCAGCCATTGATTTGTCAATCTGTTCCTCATCCATTCGATTGGACTACCTTTGGTCAGTAAATGAACACCTACATGGCAGTGACCATTGGCCAATAATGTTAAATTATGTCCATAATCTTCCTTCTCAGTGTCCACCAAAATGGAAGATAGATGAGGCAGACTGGGCAGCTTATGAAAACTGTTCACACACTGATAAAGAATATGATGAATTTACATCTCCAGTGCATGCCTATCAACATCTTGAAAATATTATTGATGATAATGCTAGCAAGTTTATACCTAAAACATGCGGTTTACCTCATCGCTCTGTAGTTCCTTGGTGGAGTAAAGAATGTGCCAACGCAAGAAAAGTGACCCGAACTTGCTTCAGAAGATACTTGAGGACAAACTATTTAGCAGATAGAATAGCATATCTCAGAGCCTGTGCCAAACAAAAAAGAATTTTTAAAAAAGCAAAGAGAGCATCTTGGAAGAAATATATATCTAATATTAATACCAAAACTCCTTCAAAGGAAATATGGGACAAGATTAGAAAACTTCAAGGTAAATTCGTCCCTAAGCCTCTACCAATATTAAGGGAAAATAATAGATATATATCTGACCCCAAAGATGTAGCAGAGGTTCTTGCTAAGCACTTTGCTCATGTATCAAGTGCTGACAACTATTCCCCAGCATTTCAACAAATTAGAGCATCAACATCTGTTGTTCCTCCTGCTTCTTCAAATACTGAAGCTTTTAACCTGCCTTTTAGTATGGAGGAGATGCAAAATGCTATCTCCAGCTCTTCTTTAACTGCCCCAGGTGAGGATGGCATCCGGTATGAAATGATATCACATCTTCCAGTGGATACCAAGGAATTTTTATTAGAAACCTTTAATGGTCTATGGGCTTCCCATACATCTCCTGATTCCTGGCATACTTCAATTGTAATTCCAGGCCACAAGTCTGGTAAAGACCCAGAACTGCCATCTAGTTATAGGCCCATATCCTTGACCAGTTGCATATGCAAACTATTTGAGAGAATGATCAACAACAGACTTGTGTGGTATCTAGAATCAAAAAATCTTTTATCTAACAGACAGTTTGGTTTTAGGAAGAACCGAAGTACTCTAGACCCTTTGCTGATGTTATCAAGGGAAATTTCAAATGCTTTTTCTAACCAAAACCAGGTGGTGAGTGTGTTTTTTTACCTTGAAAAGGCATATGACACCACCTGGAGGGGTGGTATTTTAAAGCAATTGGCCTCGTGGGGTATAGGAGGACATATGTTCTCTTTTATTGAAGAATTTTTATCAAACCGCTCCATTAAAGTGAGAGTAGGGTCAGAACTATCTTCATCCTACATGCAAGAAGAAGGTGTCCCCCAAGGCAGCGTATTGAGTGTGACCTTGTTTGCTGTTGCTATTAATAGTCTCATTAGTCACATACCTCCTGGCATACAAGGATCACTATTTGTCGATGACTTTGCAATTTATTGTAGTGGATCATCTGCACTACAAGCATGCCAAAATCTTCAAATTGCAATAAATGCTGCTTCCGCATGGGCAAATTCTCGCGGATTCATGTTTTCTCCTCAGAAGACCAAAGCCATTCGCTTTACTCGTACTCGTAAAAGGGAAGAGATCCCCACCCTTTTCTTAAATGATTGTATTTTGCCATATGAGGATAGTGTCAAGTTTCTTGGAGTCATTTTCGACAAGAAAATGACATTTGGTCCCCATATAAATGACCTATCTATCAGGGTTAAGAAGTCACTGAACATTCTGAAAGTGATATCGCATTTTGATTGGGGTGCTTATAGAACAACTTTGCTTAGAATTTATACATCTTTGTGTCTGAGCAAGTTAGACTATGCATGCCAAATATATGGGTCAGCTACAAAGACTTTACTTGGAAAACTTGATATTGTTCACAATGCTGGGCTTCGCATCTGCACAGGTGCTTACAGAACATCTCCCATTGATTCTGGCATACCTCCCCTTTCCATTCACAGAGAGGAGTTGAGTTTGAGGTTTTTAGCTAGGTCCCTTGCTGTGAGAAACAATCCTAACTGTAAATATGTTAGGGCGCCTTTAGATCGGGCTCCTAACAGATCTAGAGTGCCTAAGCCTTTGGAAGTACAGCTGAAAAATGATGCTAGAGAAGTAGGCTTGTTAACAGCACAGATAGCAGAGGTAGGATATCCCAAGTCTCCTCCTTGGTGTAATCCACCTGTTAAAGTATGTTTTACGGCAGGAGGGAAAAATACCTTACCTAGTAGGGTAATGAAAAGTGAGTTTTTAAATCATGCTGCTCAACATCATGGGAAACATGTTTTTACAGATGGCTCCAAATCGGCTGCAGGAGTTGGAAGTGCAGCTGTGGTGGGGGATATTGTTATTAGAAGGAAACTCCCATACTCTTGTTCAATTTTTACTGCTGAGCTGTACGCAATAATTCTCGCAGTCCAACATATTTTTAAAAATGGCAACCAGAATAGTTTTTATACAATTTTTACGGATTCCAATAGTGTTTTACTCTCATTAAAACAAATTATGCCAGGCCATCATCTAGTACAAGAGGTGCAGGACTGGTTAGTACTTCTGCAGTCTAGGAAGAGTATCAGTGTTCACTTCTGTTGGGTCCCTGCCCATGTTGGGGTGGATGGGAATGAACAAGTAGATAAGGCAGCAAAGGAAGCTTCAGGGCTAAGTAATCCATCCCCCTTGAGTATTCCTTACAAAGATCTTAAAAGTGAGATTCATCTTTACTGTAAAATTAAGTGGCAAGCTCGATGGTCTGAACTGACCACCAATACAAAATTGAAACAAATCCACCCATTGGTGGATAAATGGTCATCTTGTAATTCTACAAGTAGAAGGGATACCATTATTTTAACTAGGCTGCGTATTGGCCATACACATGCAACGCACAATTATTTAATGAAGAGTGGGGAAGGGAGACAGGCCCCTCTTTGTAATACCTGTCAAGTGACAATGGATGTTAAACATATTTTAGTCGATTGTCCTGTTTTTAATCTTCAGAGGAGGACACATTTACTCCAGGACAAACTTTTAAGAGATATACTGGGGGAAAACTGTAATACCCTGAACTTGAAAAAATTTATACAAAGTATTGGGTTATATTACGAGCTATAATTTATTTTATTAATTTATTTATTTATTTTACCCTTTTAATCCCTATTTATTTCACATCTAGATTTTATTGTATGAAAGTGTTACGATTTGTATTAAAGGTTAAAATGATATTAAATGGTGTGAGTGTACAGATATGATTGAATGATTTTCATTATATAGCGCTGAATGGCCTTTGATGCCCCAGTGCTTGGCTTAATGCCTAAATCCTATATTCAATTCAATTCAAGCAGTGAGCCGTAAAGGTCAACTGGTTAGACCAAGTACCTCCCCTCAGGCTTTGGCCCCCTGCCATGTTCTTTTCAAGCGCCAAAGAAGCATTTAGACTCCTAATGCTGTGGGGTCTGGGCTTTCCTGGAAAGGGGACCCCTGCACTACTGTAGGGCCTGACGATCACTTGCCTTATCCAGAAGAAGAAAGTTTTCTTGGAGTCTGGCTCCTTCACAGTGAGATCTCGTACGACAGGCCAAGAATCTCACCTACTCTTTGCTGATGCCAGAGCTAAACGAAAGACTGCCTTGAGGGTGAGCTCCTTGTCTAGAATGTCTTTTAGAGGCTCGAAGGGAGGTTCCAAAAGCCACTTCAAGTACCCTAGCCACATCCCCCTGGGGCACTCTTAACGGCTTGGGGGAAAAACGACTGCTTGAAGCTCTTGAAGAACGTCGAGATCTACCTGGAGGCACCCAGGTCTATGTCCTTCAGGAGGAAGACTTGGGATGGACATGCCCACTTCGTCCCTGAGATAGACCAGGAAGTCTGCTATCTTGTGAATGAAGGCCCCTAACGGCCTGATGTTTTTCGAGGAGCACCCCTTAGAAAAGGTAGCCCACTACGCCTGGTACACCTCGACTGACGAACGCCTCAGGTACCCTGACATCCTTGATGCTGTCCTCGACGGAAATCCTTCCTTTTTCAGGAGACGCGTGAAGGAGGGACCAAGGGTTTTCGTGGAACCTCTGGAAGTGAGGCTGCCGGAGAAGGCCTGGTCTGTCTGGAATTGTCCCAGGTGTAAGGCATGCCAGTTCCTTTAGATCCGTGAACCACACTCTCTCTGGCCACCAGGGCGCTACCAAATTCACCCACAGGTTGGCCGTCCGTCTCATTGGAAGGCGTCCTCGAACGCTGCTGCTGGATCTGGCACAGGAAAACAAAACACGGGGAGCTGTGCGTTTAGTCTCGTGGCGAAGAGGTCTAACACCGGCGAGCCCCACTTCAGGGAGAGGGTTTTGACCACTTCTGGGTGTAGGGACTACTCGGGACCTACCACTCGACCCTTCCAGTTGAGGCTGTCGGCCAGGACGTTCCTCTTCTCCGGAGAGAACCTGGCTGAAAAATTAATTTGTTCCACTTCAGCCCATTCTAGGAACTCCATCGTGAGACTGCACCATTCCTTCGACTTCAGTCCTCCTTGCTCTTTCATGTAGGCCACCACCGTGGCGTTGTCGCACCCCAGATCCACGGAGCTTCCCCGGGGTAGATGGACGATCTCTAGGCACGCTCTTTGTACGGTCCTCATCTCCAGCACGTATATGTGCAGGTTCGTCTCCTCGACTTCCCATTTACCTTTTGCCATTTTGTCGAGAAGATGGGTACCCCATCTCTCCTTGGATACGTCCGTGAACAGGAGTATCTCCGGAGGGTCGGCAGAAAAGGGCATTCCCTTGAGGGTGTTCGTTCCGATTGCTACCACCCCAGGACTTCCTTCGTCTCCAGGGACACCAGGACTATCTAGTGCGGGAAGTCCTATCAGTCTTAGCCAGACCTTGGCTCTCCTGGGCTGGCCCGACAGGAAGGGCCAGAGTATCTGCTTCTGGGTGTCCAGTTTCTCCTCGGAGGGGAAGGCCCTCGCCATCCGGGAGTCTAGAACCAACCCTAGGTAGGTCATCCTGGTGGAGGAAATCAGCCGGGACTTCTCCAGGTTGATGATGATACTCAAGACGTTGTAGAACTGCAGGAGCTTCTCGTCTTGCTCCCTCAGTACTCCTCTGAGACTGAAAGCAACAACCAGTCATCTAGGTACCGAATCTGGCGGAGGTCCTGTTCGTGCGCCCAGCCTGAAACTGTTGCGAAGACCTTCGTGAAGCCCTGAGGACTTACGACAGTCCGAAGCATAGGGTTTTGAACTGCCACGTTTTGGTACTCCATTTTACCCTTAGGAACCTCCTGTTGGAGGGATGAACAGGGACCTGGAAGTAGACATCTTTGAGGCCTATGGACCTCATGAAGTCCTCCTCCTTCAAGGTCGCTAGGACCATCTTCGGAGTTTCCATCTTGAAGTCGGTGTTGCACACGAATTGTTGAGGGCTAAAAGGTCTCCAGAACCCTGTCGCCTTCTCCACCAGGAAGAGCCTGTTGTAGAACCCTGGGCTCTGTTTCTCGACAGGTTCTACTGCCCCTTTCGCCAGCATTGCCGAGCCTTCTTCCTGCAATACTGCTACTCTCCAGGGGTCGTTGGGTGCTAACCACTCCGCCTGTTGATCCGAGGTGGGGGTCCGCTAGGAAGGTCAGCTTGTACCCCTCCTTTAGTACTGCTACGGTCCACGGATCCGCTCCGTGGTCCCGCCATGCTTGCCAATATCGTTTGAGGCATCCCCCCACCTGAGGCGCCAGCAGGAGTAGGGGGCCTCCCCTCCTAACTCCTTCGAGAGCCGCGGCCTGAACGCCCTCTCCTGGAGCCTGAGTAGGAGGGTCTGAAGGTAACTGAGGAGTCGAAGCTCCCTACGGGGGGCAAGGCAAGGGAAAGAGTACGTGTGCCAACTTCTACATCCGACGGGCGGACGGAGTCGAAGAGGCACTGGGCAAAGGTGCGGGGTCTCTCTCCAGCGGCCACTGAGGCAGGCACTGGAGAGGCAATAGCCCCGTTCGACCCGCTAGGGGGGAAAACCACTTTGCCTTCATCACGGATGGAGCTGTCAGGAACGGGGGGTACCCGTCATGAGTCTACACCCCTCCCGGGGCAATCCGTGGGGTTTAAGTACCCTGCCATGTCAGCGGCCTCTTCCGATGGGGCTGGCCGGGACGATGGCACGGCTGGCCATCACGGATGGAGCCGCCGGAACGGAGGTAGCCGTCATGGGTGTGTCAGCGGCCACCTCCAATGCTTGGATGGGGCTGGCCGGGACGATGGAGCGGCTATCTCCATCACGGATGAAGCCACTGGGACGGAGGTAGCCGTCATGGGTCTACCCTCTCCCGGGGAGATCCATGGAGTTTAAGTACCCTGCCATGTCAGCGGCCGCCTCCGATGCTTGGATGGGGCTGGCCGGGACGATGGCACGGCTGGCTCCATCACGGATGGAGCCCCCGGGACGGAGGTAGCCGTCATGGGTGTGCCAGCGGCCACCTCCAATGCTTGGATGGGGTTGGCCAGGACGATGGAGCGGCTATCCCCATCACGGATGAAGCCACAGGGACGTAGGTAGCCGTCATGGGTCTACCCCCTCCCGGGGAAAACCGTGGGGTTTAAGTACCCTGCCATGTCAGCGGCCGCCTTCGATACTTGGATGGGGCTGGCCGGGACGATGGCACGGCTGGCTCCATCACAGATGTAGCCGCCGGGACGGAGGTAACCGTCATGGGGTGTGTCAGCGGCCACCTCCAAAGCTTGGATGGGGCTGGCCGGGACGATGGAGCGGCTATCTCCATCACGGATGAAGCCACTGGGACAGAGGTAGCCGTCATAGGTCTACCCCCTCCCGGGGAAAACCGTGGGGTTTAAGTACCCTGCCATGTCAGCGGCCGCCTCCGATACTTGGATGGGGCTGGCCGGGACGGAGGTAGCCGTCATGGGTGTGTCAGCGGGCACCTCCAAAGCTTGGATGGGGCTGGCCGGGACGATGGAGCGGCTATCTCCATCACGGATGAAGCCACTGGGACAGAGGTAGCCGTCATAGGTCTACCCCCTCCCGGGGAATTCGTGGGGTGTGAGTACCCTGGTATACCAGCGGTTGACCACGAAGCTTGAATGGAGCTGTCGTGGTACCGGGTATGGATGCCATGCTGCCGGTTCGAGCCAGCGGCTACCTCCGCTGGAAGGATGGAGCTCCTGCGGAGAACCATGGAGCCAGGGGCTTCCCCGTGCTGGCTGGTTGGTTCCTTCGTTCAGGGCGGGCCATCGAAGAACCGGAGGCCGGGACAAGGCTGCCAGCCCGAAGGGGCGACACACTCCTCTGGGCGGGAGAAGTCGGAACCTTCGCGGTCTTATGCCTGTCGATCGAGACCTGGCTGTCGAAGTCTTGGAGGCTGGGACACGGCTGCCAGACCGAAGGGGCGACTCTCCACTGGGCGGAAGGAGTCGAAACCCTCGCGGACTTATGCCGGACTGCCAGGGCCTGCTGTAGGGTTGCCGGGGTTCACGTCGAAGGACGGGCACCACCGTCGGAACGGGGGCCTCCGTCCTGGGTCCAACGACTCTTCCGGAGGTTCTCGTATCTGCGGGCCTGCCCATCGAGGAAAACCGAGGGCTGCGCTCGTGACGAGCTAGGTGGCCTTAGGAGGTCAGGACTCGGCTGCCAGACGGAAGGGGCGACTCTCTCCGTTGGGCGGATGGAGCCGGAACCTTCGCGGACTTACGCCTGTCGACTGGAACCTGCCATGATGAGTCCCTCCGGCGGGTGCCGCTGCTGCCAGAGGAGTATCTATCCGGGGAGTTCGTCCTCGGAAGCCAACTTGAAGGGCCCGGTGGCCGCCGCTAGCCGTCTTGGGAGGCTCCTTCTCGGCGACGTCCTCGGCTGCAGAAGTGACTGAAAAACACGCCAAAGAGGCTGGAGAAGAATTAGGGACATTTTTCCCCCACATGAGGGAGTCAGAGGAGACGTGGCCTGCTTGCACCAGGACTCCGTCTCCCAACACACTCCCGCCCCTCCCTCGTCTGGAACGACGCCACAACCCCACTATCCTGAAGATCAGACTCTTGGGGAAGGGCCGCGGCCTCTTCCCCACAACGGACTTACCTCGTCCCCTACTCTGGGTAGGGGAGGGTGGTAGGGAAGCTCTGTCAGACGAGATGCCCGGCGAAGCAAGGGAGGAAGGGGCGCTAGGCTTCTTAGGCGACCTCTTCGTCGCCTACTTCTTGGTGCTATACCGCACCCACTCAGACTACTGGGGAAGAGCAATGGGCACTTC
>NC_090725.1:72684729-72829729 GCF_036898095.1 Palaemon carinicauda
CATGTTCCACTCCACCTGAGGTTACCCCTCATAGAAAACGGGATTAGGGTAAACTACACAAAACTCTGGTCGGTTGGGAGGAGATCCCAGATACTCCTAAGAAAGTAGTTCGAGGTAAGTATTCTGTGTTGGAACAAATAGGGATTTATTGCAATTTATGGCCATTTCCTATGTTCTTTGTTCTTTTACAATGGATTTTGCACAATATGATCGAATTTCAAGAGAAAAGTGGATTTATTATGCAGCAATGTAACAAATATTAAAAGGAAATAAGCTCAAAATAGATAAAAAGGATAAAAGGAAGGAAAATAACTTGAAGGGATAATAGCTGAAAATCTAATAAAAAGAGGATGATAATTTGCATACACAGAGAGAGAGAGAGAGAGAGAGAGAGAGAGAGAGAGAGAGAGAGAGAGAGAGTATATATATTTAATGATTGTCTAGAGGTGGTCTCTTGACGGATTCTTTATCCGTGTAGTATACTTGGATTGCACTATGACACAAGATTTAAAAATAAGGGTTGCACATTGCGTCAGAGATTTTACTGCATAGAACTTCATAAATATTGGTGGTTTTATTCTTTACCTTTTTAATTGTGGTAGGATAAATATTCTTGTGTTAATTGAAAGAGAACTACTAATAGTGTATTTACAGCTGAATACTGTAGGGGCTCAGGGTTAAAATCAGTTGTTCAACTTCACCAGGTGACTGACTAGTTCAAGCTAACGTTATATTCTAAATTATTGAAGTTACATTAAAGCATTTTTGTACTTTTATTTTCAATTTCGGGTGCCTTTCAACCATCAACAATAAACTTTTTAACTACAATATCAGTAATTTTGTTACTTATAAATAGGGTGGTGGGGCAATGACTTTCATGTTATCAGGTATCTTACCTTTTACAGGTTATGTTATTAATAGACAATCACCTCTGAAAAGTAGTATGAACTATACCATTATAGTAAACACAAGAAAACAATGTAATGCAGTACAGTGTGTTACCTAGTGCATCAGTCAACCGTATCTAGGCAGTGGTTTGTGTTTTGGGAGGGGTACGAGTTGACCCACCCTAGGGGACCAAGTATTCGCAGGGTCTCTGTTACCTAGGCCGAAAATAAGGAGGGCTGACTGTATTACATTGTCTGCAGACATGACAAATTCGGAGATAATTTGTATTTTTCCTAACCATACAAACCTTAGCTATTTACATAGGGTATTACTTTCGGCGTAGCTGAAATGGCGAGCCATTAGATTTTTAACGAGGGTTAACTACCCCTGCGCTAGTTAGCAGGGGTAGGGGAGGGGTAGCTAGCTACCCCTCCCCCCTCACACACTGGTGAACTGATTCACTTCGCTTAGAGGTAGGACTTGACTTGGGGGAAAGGGCTAGTGGGCAAATATGTGTAAATATCACAAATTTTTAAGTAATTTTTATTTTTCCTAACATACTTACCTAGAACTACCTCCTTAGGAGTTACTGGTTAACTTTACCTAACCGACCAGCTTTTTGTATAGTTTATCTCCCTCTTCCCGTTTTCTACGGGGTCAACCTCTGGCAGTGTGGTATGTGCCCCGAGGCGACCCCGGGGTCAGGCAGCGTGCTAGCTCAGGTCGAATCGCCAGTAAGTTTCGTTGGAATAGGTATTACTCGATCCTGCAGGTTCTCGGGGAAGGATGGGAGGGCCATAACCCGAAGGTAGTTCTGGGTAAGTATGTTAGGAAAAATACAAATTACTTGAAAATTTGTGATTTTTTCCAACACGGTTACTTACCTAGAACTACCTTCTTAGGAGACTTGCACTTTAGGAGGTGGGAGTGTCCTGCAGGGATCAGGATTCGACGGGGAGGCACGCGAGAGAGGGAACCTCTAAGGAGGTCTTGATTCTAAGACCCCTTGGAAACTGCACGAAAAGTAGGGGAAAACTATCCAAAAAAACTCACTTAGTGTCTAAATGGCTTACCTTTTCAAAGGCTTACCTTTTCAAAACCAATTTCTTGAAGGGTGTTCCTTTCAGTGATTAAGGTATTCTCATCATCTTCCTGGCTGTTCGATCCGGGGAAGGAAGGAAAAAGGGGAGGGGGGGATAAGGTTAAGGAAGGAACTAGTGTCTCTTGGCATTAACACCCCCGGTTACCCTGGGGCTATGACCTTAGATCTCCTGAAGAGCCGACACGATCGGGCCAATAGAAAACTTGTCCGAGGATTTCCTCGTACAATCTTTTAGATAATGTTCCGTGAACGTGGACTGTCTAGACCATGTCCCAGCCTTCAGGATCTTACCCACAGCCATGTTCTTCTCGAAAGCCAGAGAGGTGCTCAGAGCCCTGATATCACGTGGTCTTGGTTTTCCAGGGAGAGGAGTCCCAGAAGCCTCGTAGGCCCTCTTTATCACTTGTCTCAGCCAAAAATAGATAGAATTTTTCGAGACCGGTTTCTTCACCCAGCCTGTTGAGATGAATAAATTTTTGATCTGAGGGCGGTATTTTGCAGTCCTTTCCAGGTATTTTTTTACAGTTCGTACGGGACATAAGAGGAGATCCTTCGGGTTGTTGGATCGAGGGATGGCTGGCACCGAAAAAACCCTCGAACCGAGGATCCCAGCACGCTGGGTTCTGCGTTTTCGCCACAAAACTAGGGACGAACCTAAAGACAACTTCCCTCCACCCTTTGGAGTGTGAGACCTTGTAAGAGAGGCCGTGTAACTCGCTAACTCTCTTCGCCGAGGCCAGAGCTAAAAGAAAAGCTGTTTTAAGGGCGAGTTCTCTGTCTAATACATCCCTGAGAGGTTCGAAGGGCGGCTCTGACAGAACTTTCAGAACTCTTGCTAAGTCCCACTGTGGAACCCGTACCTCCAGGGGGGGACATGATTGCTCAAAACTGCGGATGAGCATCGAGATGTGCCTCGAGGCTTCCAAGTCAATGCCCCTAAGGAGGAAAACTTGACCTAGGGCTGCTCGAGCTCCTTTGATGGCCGGGATGGACGAACCCACGTAGTCTCTCAGGTACACCAGAAAGTCTGCAATGTCCTGGATCGACGCCCCTAAGGGCCTGATGTTTTTGGATGCACACCACTTCAGGAAGACTGCCCACTTCGCCTGGTAGACAACTGCCGAGGAACGCCGTAGATAACCAGACATCCTTGTCGCGGTTCTTGATGAGTATCCTCCTTTCTTCAGGAGCTTCTCGATAAGCTCCACGCGTGAAGGCGGAGGGATCGAGGGTTTTCATGCCACCTGTGAAAGTGAGGTTGTCGCAGGTGGTCTGGCCTGTCCGGAAGCGGCCAAGGAGGACGAAGAGCTAATTCCTTTAGGTCTGCGAACCAGTCTCTCTCCGGCCACCAGGGCGCTACTAAAGTCATCGACAGGTTGGACGACACACTCACTCTGTTCAGCACTTGCCTGATCAAACTGAAGGGAGGGAAGGCGTACACATCGAGACCGTCCCAGGGATGTTGGAAGGCGTCCTCGAACGCTGCTGACGGGTCTGGGATTGGAGAACAGAACACGGGGAGTTGGGCATTCAGACGTGTGGCGAACAAGTCTATCACTGGGGAGCCCCACAATAGGATGACTGCTCGAGCTACCTCCGGGTGTAGGGTCCACTCCGAACCTATCACTTGACCCGCCCTGCTGAGGCCGTCGGCTATCACGTTCCGCTTTCCTGGAATGAACCTTGCCGTCAGTTCCATCCCTTCTTCTGTGGCCCACTCCAACAGTTCCGTGGCTAGGGCGCAGAGGACCTTTGACTTCATGCCTCCATGCTTCTTTACATATGCCACTACTGTGGCGTTGTCGCACATAACGCCACAGTGTTCCCTCGCAGTAAGTGTATGAACTGTCGACACGCCCTTAGAACTGCTATCATCTCCAGGATGTTTATATGGAGTGACGCCTCCTCGCTGGACCACTGCCCTTTTGCTGATTTTCCTAGCAGGTGCGCTCCCCAGCCCTCCTTCGATGTGTTCGTGAACAATAGCATCTCCGGGGGGTCGGAGGCGAAGGGCATTCCCTTCTCTGTGTTTGACCTGATGCTCCACCAAAGAAGGGTCTCTCGTCTTCGGGAGGACTGGTACTACTTTGTGGGGCTCCTTGCCTTGGATCCACGACTCCTTTAGATTCCACTGTACCGGGCTGAGCCTGAGTCTCCCTTGCGGTACTAATTTTTCCAGGGAAACCAGATGACCCAGTAACTTCTGCCAGTCCTTGGCCCTCCTGGGTTGTCCCGTCAGGAAGGGTTGAAGGATACGTTCTAGGTTGGCTAACCTTTCTTCTGAGGGGAAGGCCCTTACTAACTGGGTGTCCAGGACCATCCCCAAGTAAGTCATCCTGGTGCTGGGGACTAGCTGGGACTTCCCTAGGTTGACCGTGATCCCTAACACCTTGCAGAGGTCGAGCAACATAAACGCCTTGCTCCTTCAGTTGTTCCCTTGAGGCAGAATGCAGCAACCAGTCGTCCAGGTACCTGAGTAGTCGAATGCCTTTCTCGTGTGCCCACGCCGAGATCGCGGCGAACACTCTCGTGAACACTTGCGGGGCCGTCGAGAGGCCGAAGCACAGGGTTTTGAACTGCAGGACACTGGACTCCCACTTGATCCTGAGCAACTTCCTGCTGGAGGGGTGCACGGGGATTTGTAAATAGGCATCCTTGAGGTCGAGAGACATGAGGAAATCCCCCTCCCTCAAGGCTGCGATCACCGTCTTGGGGGTATCCATCTTGAAATCCGTCTTTGAGACGAACTTGAGGGCTGAGAGATCTATGACTGGCCTCCACCCTCCTGTCAATTTTTCCACAAGGAAGAGCCTGCTGAAGAAACCCGGGCCGGGGTTCTCCACTGTCTCCAAAGCTCCCTTGTCGATCATGGACGCTACTTCCTCTTGTAGCGCCGACCTCTTCAAGGGGTCCTTTAGAACCAGCTAATCGGCCCTCTGGGCTGGGATAAGAGGGGGAGGCTCTTCTAGGAACAGGAGTCTGTAGCCCTCCTTCAGGACTGTCACCGTCCAGGGATCCACACCGAGATCCGCCATGCTTGCCAAAAATGTCTGAGGCATCCCCCTACTAGGGGCTCCTGCGGGAGTAGGGGGCCTCTCTTCCTACCTCTCCTAGCGTTACCATAGGAGGGTCTGTAGGCTGACTGAGGGCCTGCCATGGTACTACGGGTGGGCTGCTGCGAGGCTTGAAGCCAAGGGGCTGAAGGAGGTTCTCTTCGGGGCAGCAAGGGTGTGGCCTGTGAGGAGTGAGGGACGTCCGTTGGGGCTCTCCTAAACGTGGCCTTCCTCATAGGCGGGGGCCTAGGATCCGCTTCTCTCACTTTAATCACCTTTTCCATAGTATCTTCCACCAAATTGATGGGGAAAATGTCATTCCCCCACATGGAGGAATTTCTCAGTCTCCTTGCTTCCCTGTCCGGCAACTTCCGCACTAGCTTGCTCAGTACTGTATCCCTTTTTCTCAGGACCCAGTTCGAAGCTACCGACAGAGACTGGGACAATAAGAATTTAAAAGCCTTGCCCCCAGAGCTAACAAGATCCCTCAGCATGGCCTGATTTTCTGGGAGGGAGAGGTCGTGTGATGCCTGAGACCCCACCAAAGCGCACGACCATCAATCCAACCAGGAGGACACGTTGACCAGGTCCTGAGCCATGTCCTCCATCATAGATGCTTCCGATGGGGAAAAGCACACGTGGGCCGTGGATGCCCTGTCTTCCGAGGTTCCCTGGTTCAGCGCGGTCACCGCTGCTTCCACCGCACGGGGACCACCGCGATGCCCTTCGGGAACGTAAAAACGTTTCTGGGATTTCAGGCCCGGAAGAAGTTTGGAGGAACTCTGGCTTCTGGGGGCCTCTGCTAGTCCTGCCAAGTATCCATCAATCTGCTCCATCCCCAACTTCACGTCTTGAGCGAGAGGGAGAGACAGAGATGGCTTTTGTTATACCGGACTGTCGATCATCCTGGACAGTCCGGAAAGTACGGCCTTTGCAGCTGAGGGCTTAGGCTCATCCAACCGGTGGTGTCTTCAAATAAGGGCAAGAACCTTACGGTAGGAGGAGATGTCGTCCATCGAGCACTCCCCTCCTTCCACCAGGTCTTCCATCACCAGTTCCTCCGTATAGGGGTACGCAGTGACGGTGGGAAAAACAATGCCCGACGGGCCTGCCAGTGGTATGGGCTGTCCCGAGGGGACGAAGGCATCTGGGAGTACCAACGTCCTCCGAGCCTGCCAGTGGTATGGTCTGCCCCGTGGATACGAAGGCATCCGTCATGGGAGTACCTTGTTCCACGGGGGGCTCCGTGGATGGGGGATCCATGAGGACCGACCGACGGGCGCCCTTGGTGCTTAAGGAAGGCCTCCAAGGTGCCCGTGGTCGACGCTAAGCCTTCCTTCATACTCCTTATATCCTTCCTAAGGGAAGAAGGGGCGGAGGCTACCGTCGGGTTAAACATTACACAGGGGTCCCGGTTCGAGCCCTCATGCCGGGCGGCTAGTCCGAAGGAGGAGCTAGGAGGGTGACACAACGAAGGCGAGGCTCTAGGGAGCCACACGGAAGCAGCCGCGACAAACCTAAACAGCTCGCTCCGGGGCACTGTGACATTCACCCAGTCCTTTGACTTACTCCTCTTCGCTTTTTTCTTAGAGGACTTCGACCGTTTCCTACCATGCCTCGAGCGGGAACGAGACTTTTTCTTCTTGCGGGATTTTTCCTTCTTCCTTTTGCTAAGGTTCCTGTCTTCGTCCTCTGATGACGAAGAAGACGAAGAGTCCGAGGACGACGACGACAATGACGAGGATGAGGACGGAGCTCTCCGACCGGCCGACATGTCCAAGACCGTGGGGGAAAATCACGTCGTTTCTCAGGTGTGGGCGGTTGCAGAAACACTGGGGGTAGCGTAGCAGAGGGAGCCGGAGGGGACCTCGCGAGCCCTTTACAGAGCCATTGATCTACATCCTCTCTAACGGGAGACCTGAAGGGAGTCCTAGGATTCACCCATGTGGCGAGGTCCGAAGACGACGAACTACCTTTCTCCGTGTCTTGAAGCACCCGCGGTTGAAGCACCCGAAACACGCCACGAGGCAGGGGAAGTATCGGCACTCGGCCTACCCCACATTGGATCTTCCGAGGCGACGGGACCTGCGGGCACCAGGCCCTCGCCTCCTACCCACACTTCCGCACTACACTCAGGCCCCACGCATGCCTGCCCCACACTGGACACATCCTCCACAGGAATATCAGACTCTTGGGGAAGGGCAATGGGCCTCTTCCCCGCAACGGACTTACCTCGTCCCCTACGCTGGGTAGGGGAAGAAGGACGGGTGCTACGGTCTGCCGAGTCGTCTGGCAAACCTACAGGCGAAGAAATGCTGGAATCTTTAGGCATCTTCTTAGCTGCCTTCTTCTTCGTCCCGAAGAGCACCCACTGGATCTCAGTCCAATTAGCACACTCCGGGCACGTAGAGGTAGGGGAACACGCTTTCCCCCTACACGTGGAGCACAGGGAGTGGGGATCAACCTCAGGCTTGGAGAGGAAAGCCCCGCAAGACTTCCCAGCCACAGGCCCAGGGCAACGACAAGGATGCTCCATAACACAAAGCTAACACACCAAGAGACACAAGGATGAAACGGGAAAGTGAAATTGAAAACACGTGGGCAACACGCGGTAAGCACAAAGGATTGGGGGACACAAGGGTCGCACAAGGTAAGAGAGAGCGCGGCGAGATGTTTATCGCGTCGCGACCAGAAACTTACTGGCGATTCGACCTGAGCTAGCACGCTGCCTGACCCCGGGGTCGCCTCGGGGCACGTACCACACTGCCAGAGGTTGACCCCGTAGAAAACGGGAAGAGGGAGATAAACTATACAAAAAGTTGGTCGGTTAGGTAGAGTTAACCAGTAACTCCTAAGAAGGTAGTTCTAGGTAAGTAACCGTGTTGGAACAAAGAAGGTTCGTATGGTTAGGAAAAATACAAATTATCTCCGAATTTGTCAATTGTTCCGTAACCGAAATACAAACCACGCTATTTACATAGGGTGACTTGCCCCTTAGGAAGGGTGGAAAGTCCCGAGCCATACTGGCTTTGGCTTTACACGGGGACTCAGAATCCGAGTGAGCAGCACTTCAAGAAAGAGTCCCTGCACCTCGCAAGTTCCTTGCTCCGCAAGGAGTGTGCGGCCTACATAAGCTTGTGTGTGGAGGGAAGAAGCGTGACTTGTCCTAGGCAGTCGACCTGAAGACCTTTAGATGGAATTCTGGACTAGGACTTTCCCAATACCACCTCGTCAGGGTATGGGGGACGCGACAGTATCATTTTAATACTAGGAACACAAGGAAGCATGGTTTACCTGCAGAGGTTTGAGGTCAGCTATGCAGAGAACCTAGGATGCTGCTTTCCCCAAGAGAGGGGAGGATGAAGAAAGAAGTAAGGGCTAGACATAGCACCGGGTAACAATGCCCCAACCTTCTGTTACCTGTCCATTAAGGAGCCTGAGGTTAGACCAGCTGTTGTGTAGCCACCACAGGCCGATAGAAAACCGTATCGAGGCTCCTGTGGGTCACGTCCTGCAGGTAGTGAGCTGTGAAGGTCGTCCGACGCTTCCAGACTCCAGTTCGTAGCACCTGCGTCACAGAGTAGTCTTCTTAGAGAAGTTGCGATGCCTCTGACATCGTGTGCTCTAAGGCTACATGACGGAGGAGAGTCTGGATTCAGGGCGAGATGGATGGTCCTAGAATCCAGGCTGCAAAGGTATTCTTGGTGACCCCCCTCTTCGTCCTTCCTGTGCTCCCAAACAGGACTGCACGTGAGGACGAACTGCTGCTGTTCTTTAAGATAACACCTCAGACTCCTTGCTGGGCATAGTAGGAGAAGGCCTGGGTCATCTGTTACAGAATGGAGACTCGAAATCCTGGAGGACTCGAACCGAAGGTTTGGGACTCCCAAGATCTTGAGTCTAGAAACCGACTCGGGGACGAACCCGAACGTTACCTCTCCCTATCCTCTTGAATGGGCGAAGTCGTACGAGAGACCATGAAGTACGCTGATACGCTTAGCCGAAGCCAGAGCGAGCCGGAGCACCGTCTTCTAAGTCAGATGACTAGCGTAATGGTTCACAGGGAGAAGCCTTAAGATCCCTAAGAACCCAAGCCATGTACCATGGAGGAGGTCTCACTTCCGACTGGGTGCAGGTAAGTTCGTAGCTTTGTATGAGCGAAGAAGGATCCAGCGAGGAGGAATTGTCTAACCTTGGAGCCTGAAGGCCAGGCTTGAGGCTGAGCGATAGGCTTTACCGCCGAGAGCAAAACGTGCAATTCCTCCCGCAGACGGACAATAACCCCGCTAACGCTGGAATAATGGCATCGAGGGGAGAGATACCTCTCCCACGACACCAACCACAGAAGACTCTACACCTCGCCTGGTGGACCCCTGCGGATGACTTCGCAGGTGTCAAGACATCCGTTCCGCGACCTGTCGCGGAACGCCTCTCTCAGTGAGGAGATGCTGGATGGACTCCAGGCATGGAGCCGAAGCGGAGCTACGGCTTGTGGTAGATGTAGTGGTGTGGTTGTTATAGCTCTTGTCGTGGGGAAAACACTCTCGGGAGTTCCATCAAGGGATGCAGAAGGTTGGGAAACCACGCTGCCTGATGCCGTAGCGGAGCTATCAGAGTCATCGACAGGTTGACCGAAAGTCTGGTCTTGTTGAGCCCCCTTTCCCCACAGACCCAACGGTGGCAAGGCGTAGACGTTGATGTTGTCCCACCGATGTGGGAAGACATCTTGGCAGAGTGCCTTGGGGTCCGGGGCTGGGGAGAAGTATGGCGACAGCTTGAAATTCCAGGTCGTCGCGAACAGGACCACAAGGTCCGAGCTTGCTGGCTACTGGGGGTTCCAAAGACTACTCGGTACTCTCTATCTGCGATGCCCTGTTCCGACTGTCGGAGAGCACATTCCTTGTCCGGAATGAAGCGAGCCGATAGTGGTATTGAGTGGACTTCAGCTCATCTCAGTATCTCTACTGTAGGATGGGAAGACTTCTGAAAAAGTACCTCCCCGCTTGAAGAAAAGCAACTACCGTGGTGTTGTCGCTCACGGAGTGACTCGGCGGGTCCTGTTGGGACTGTTGACGGCCAGAATATGGCCTACATCCCCAGCCAATTGATGTGGAGGTACCCTTCTAGCTCTGGCCATAGGCTTGAGATCCTTTGGTTCAGAACGTGCCCCCACCCCTTTTTTTGACGCGTCCGAGGACAGCATCAAATGCGGAGGAAGGACGAGAAGATCCACTCTCTAGCAAAGGCTTCGTAGGTCAACCACCACTGCAGGATCCCTCGTTCGGCAGGTCCCATAGGACCAGAATGTCTGGGGAATCGTGGTTTTGATTCCACCGGGACTTGTCACCAAAGCAGGAGACTCATTCCGAGGCGAGTGTTAGGGACTAGAGGGGTCAAGGAGGAAGGTGACCTAGGAGGCGTAACCAGAAAAGGGCTGGAGAGACTCCTCGCCTGAGGAAAGGTTCTCTTACTCTCCTCCGCCTTGCTATCCTGTCATCTGAAGGGAAGGCTTAACGGAGATTGGAGACTAAAATTAAGCCTAGATATACCAGTTGTTGCGATGGAAACAGAGAAAACTTCTCGAGATTTACCATGATCCTTAGATCTTGGCAAAGTCCCAGAGGCTTGTCTCGGCGTCGAAGAAGGGTCGATACCGAAACCGCCCGGGTAGCCAGTCATCCAGAAAGCGAAGGAGGCGGATGCCGCTCCTGTGTGGACATGAGGGTTCGGGATGAACTTCCTGGTGAATGCCTGCGGAGCTGAGGAAAGATCGAAGCACCGCACCTTGAACTGGTATATCTGTTGCCTAGGCTGAATTCAAAGTACTTCCTGTAAAGACGGATGGATTGGGATCTGGAAGTACCTGTCTCTCGGATCCAGTATGCACGTGAAGTCTTGTGGTTTCCCTACAAGTCCGATCGAAACTGTTGAATCATACTGACCGAAGTTTGTACGGACAAACTTGTTCAGGGCTAAGAGGACGATGGCGGGTCGCCAGCCTTCAGGCGCTTCTTACAAGAAAGAGTCATTTGAAGAACCTTGTGGGGAGCCGCCGACAACCTTAGAGAGCATCCCTCTAGAGCATGGTCTTGCCCTCTGCCCGAGGGGCTAGCCCCTTTGCCGATCCCATGACATAGGGGCTCAGCGACACCGGATTCGCTGACAGGGGAGGAAGAGATGCTACGAAACGGGACACGAAACCCCTGGCTGATCATGGAGATCGTTCAGGAATCGGCCCAGAGTTGCTGCCACTTGAAGGCGCAAATCCAGGCATACCCCCCCACTGGGGGATGCAGGTAGGGGTTGCCAATCCTAGCGTTTGCGGCCTAGGCCGCCCCCTCTAAGATTATTGCCCTCCCAGGAGGGCTCCTCGCCCTTCGTCCCCGACAGGAGGGGGGAAGCTGCATAGACACCTTGTCTAGCTGCCCGTGCCGGTTCTGATGTCCTAGGCTGAACGAGGCTGTAGAAGTTGAGGCGCTGGAGGCTTGTAGGGACTGGATTTAAGCCCTGGAGGAGCGAATAATGATACGTTCTCCCCACCTCTCAGTTGCTCGTTCCTTGTCTTTGGGCTGAAACAAGCCCCTTCCAAGGATGGAAGAGAGTCTGGGTTGCCGAAATCCACGGTAGGGACCAACGAGAGAAAACTACTTGGTCACTGCATCTCAATGCTTCAACATCGAGTTTGTCCCCAAGTTCGACACTTGGTGTCGGGAAACGAAAGGTGCACGTGTCCGAGAGGAGGAAAGTTCCATAACCTTCCCGGAGCTTCCTTGTAGAAAACCTCGGGTCACGACCGGATGGCCAGAGACTCAAGCTCGACGATCAGCCACGAGGTGGCCTGCCTGGCACCCTTCGCGGCTTCCTCCTGGTTCAAGATTCCCGAAGATGAAAATGTCACCTGCCCGGCGGAGAGTTTCTCGAGGGGAAAAAACCCCAGAAGGTCCGTTGCACGGAATGGTGGAGAGGAAGAGCTAAATCAGGCTACCCCATGATCTCGAAGTATTCCCGCTGTTGACGACTGACAGAGGCAGTGTCAGCAGCCACCGTTGGAGGGAAGGGAATCGGGCGATCCTGAGGAGAGGGATGTTGGGGCCTGCCTGAAGAGGGAGAAGAATGTTACCCAGACTCTTCTGAAGATTCTTCATGGTTTGTACATGTCATGTTCTGCGCTTAAGAGGTGAAGATCGTGACTATGATGATCTGAAAGTACGCGCTCCAGATGTACAAGACATTTCATATTTTCACATGGTGACAGGAAAGACTAGTAATTATTAAGAATTTGGTATTTCAATTGCCTACTCTTGGTACCATCAAACTGTCTTTCCTGCCGTCCAGTCTTTAAAGATGGGTAGTTTGCTAACTCCTCCTCCTTCCATATGCTTTACTCGAGCGAAAACGTCGACGAGGAGGGAGGCAGCCCGGCCGTCCGACAGTGTCAGAGAGAGAGACATGCAGAGACCTCACTCACCTGGGAAGGTTTCCACAATTTTGACTTGTCCGACATGCCTGTCTTAGGCTAAAGGCTTTTATTGGGATCCCTGGTCTACGTCACTCTCTTGTGAACATCTGCCAAAATCCATCTGCAACGCCTTTATGCATGGTTCGACAATGGTGAGTACCAAGAATATATAGGGCTTATTTTTAATGTTATCATTGCGAACTCTCATTGCCTTGACCCTCTTAACGAGAGAATGCCTTGATGAAGTCATTGGGCTTCAGCACGGCATATCATTCCCGTGCTGAAGGCTTGTGACGGGCAAGAGGGCTCTCGAACTGGGGAATTTCTTTTCCTCAGTTTGACTCTAAATTTCTCTCATTCTTTTTCTATTACCTCTTATTGCTTATTCCTCCTTCATAATTATCAGCTGTCTCCAACCTTGCTGTCAAAACTCTCTTACCCATTTCACTGTCCAGGATTTTTAGAGGGGACATTGTATCCATGATCGGTTTTTATTTCAAAATCAATTGTGGGAGCTGTGGTGGTCTTGCCAACTGCCCGAAAATGTTTGGACACCTAGGAGTGTCAGTATTCCCATACTGGCACGCGGAACTATCTCGTATGAAATTTGGCCTTCGGATTTCAGGGGTTGGCGATTTTATATAGATAGGACTCTCGGCATTCTGTCCGGTTTGCCTGCCACTATGATTAGAGTGGGGATGATTGTATTCTTGAAATGCTCTCAGTCCCATCAAGCGGGTTTGGCATACACTTGAGCCACTTTAATCATAGTGTTACCATCCCTTTGTGGTAGGGTAGGGAGTGGACATTTGGTAAGCAGCTTTCACAGGTGTCATTGGTGGAGAAATTAATTCCAGGAAAGGCTAACGGTGTCTTCTTTGGAATTTCAGACAGTCTTAATTTTTTCTCTCCCTTAAACTTTATTTTTTTCCATTGTTTTTTTTCATTGTTATTATGACCCCTTCCCTCCCCCTGAAAAAATAATTAATGAGTAAACTTAATATTCCCCGTACCCCTGGATCAAATGGCGAACCCCAGACACCGTTGACGACTTCTGCTTGTTTAAATAGGGAAAGCTCTGTTGACAACCTCGGCAATAAAAAGGATTCCTCCAACAAAACTTCTCTGACCAGTGTTGTTAAAGACAATTTATCGGCACTGGTGGAAAATGATGCTTGTAATAACCGTAATACTTTACTCTCTGGTTCTGGCTCATTACCAGATCCAACAAAAAATCTGAAAATTCTCCACTTAAAAAACATAGCAATTGGTTGTAGCTATGACATAATTCATGAAGCCTTCTGTAGATTTGGGGCAATCAAAGAAATTTTAATGGAGCTTAATGGTAGTAAAGGCTTTTGGGAAGCTTGGGTATCATTTTCAAGTTTTGAGATTGCTTTAGAAGCAAATAAAAATTTAGAGAGCATAAAAATTGACAATTGTTTGATTTCTGGGGCTCTATGTGATAAAGCACCAAGACACCTAGAGGTATATAAACCAGAAGAATGGATGGAAAAAGAAATAGAGCATAGACTTCCAGAAGTAAGAACCCCCAAGCCCCCAACATGGATAATTGCATCTGGGAAGATAGATAATTATAACTATTATAAGATTAGTAAATTTATACAAAAAAAAAGTTGGTTTAATTAAAAGTAAGGATATTAGTAGATACGGTAAGCAATCTGTTTTGATTAATGCAAAATCAGATACTCAAGCTCACATGCTTTGTGGCATGAAGATTGCAGAAATTGATCCTATTAAGGATATTAAACCACATATGAGCTTCAGCTATGGTAAAGGGGTAGTTTTTGATAAAGATCTATATGAATTCTCAGAACCAGAAATTCTGGACATGTGCCCTGCTAATGTTTGGAATGTAAGTAAGATCCCTCAAACAAGCATGGTAGTTTTAACATTTGAAACCCCTGTTATACCAGATCATATAATTATTGAGAATGAAAGAGTACGTGTTCGAGAATATAAACCTAGGCCTTTACAATGCTTTAATTGTTTCAAGTACGGTCACCCTTCCCGGTACTGCAATAATACGAAGATCTGTATTAACTGTTCTTTGTTAGAACATGGCCAATGCAACAGAGATACAACCTGTGCAAACTGTAAAGATCATCATAAATCAAATGATAAAAGATGTAGAGAATACAAGAAAGAAGCTGCAATCTTGAAAGCAAATGCTGAACATATAAGTGTAGGTTATGCAAAGCATTTACTCAATCGGCAACTTAATTTTGCTCGCGCGGTTAAGATGCCAACAAAAGATTATAATCCACTACCCCTTACTACCACAGGGGGACCAGTGGCAGCACCTGGCCCGTCAGGTGCATCTCCCTTAGTGGTAGTAGCCCAGCCATTTGGGTCAAGTGCTCTGCCTATAAAAGCCAGAGCACAAACCTCCAAAGAGGTCAATATGGTTTCCAACACACCAAAAGTGTTGTCACTGATAGGAGCATCTCCCCTAGAGGTAGTAGCCCAGCCTTCTGGGTTAAGTGCTCGAACTGTTGAAGTTCTAGCACAATCCTCCAAGGAAGCCAATGTGGCTTCCACCACCTTAAATGTATTGTCTCAGGCAGAATCTCTACCTGATTTGATGGAGATTGGAAAACAAGATCTTCCAAAGAGGAAAAGGTCCCCATCATCCTCACCTTCATCTAAGTCAGGTAAGTGCCCTACTGCTCATGATCCTAAGGTTGACTCTTATAAAGATCCTAGAAAGAAAGATAAGAGTGGTGGCCTAGTAAAGCCTTCCATCTCTAGGCCTTACATGGCTTCATCTGAAAAGTCCCAAAAGACAAATGAGACAAAGAAAAATAATAACAAAAGATAATGTCTATCATCCAGTGGAATTGCAGAGGTCTAAGTACTAGCATTGAGCAAATAAAAACTTTAACCAGGGACTCAGACACGAAGGTAATTTGCCTACAGGAAACCAAGATCAGTGACAAACCATTTAATCCTGGACTCAATTATCATTTTTGTAGATCCCCTCCTTTGCAAGCTGCAAGAGCTCAAGGTGGTACAGGTTTTATTATTCACAAATCTGTAAAATTTTAAACAATCCCACTCAATACACCACTACAGGCATGTGCAGTTAGAACTCATATCGGGAAAAAAATTACTTTATGCTCGCTATATATTGAACCATCCTTAGAACTTTTCCTCTTAGATCATGCTGGTAATCCAAGAAGGCTTAGACTTTCTGACCTCCAAGACTTGATCAATCAGCTTCCTGCCCCTTTTATTTTAATGGGTGATTTTAATGCAAAGCATACTTTATGGGGAGGAAATGTGTGCGATAGATGGGGTAATCTTGTTGAAGAATTAATCGACAACAATGATGTAATACTAATGAATGATGGTTCTCCAACTAGGTATGATGTATTCCACAACTCTACATCAGCCATTGATTTGTCAATCTGTTCCTCATCCATTCGATTGGACTACCTTTGGTCAGTAAATGAACACCTACATGGCAGTGACCATTGGCCAATAATGTTAAATTATGTCCATAATCTTCCTTCTCAGTGTCCACCAAAATGGAAGATAGATGAGGCAGACTGGGCAGCTTATGAAAACTGTTCACACACTGATAAAGAATATGATGAATTTACATCTCCAGTGCATGCCTATCAACATCTTGAAAATATTATTGATGATAATGCTAGCAAGTTTATACCTAAAACATGCGGTTTACCTCATCGCTCTGTAGTTCCTTGGTGGAGTAAAGAATGTGCCAACGCAAGAAAAGTGACCCGAACTTGCTTCAGAAGATACTTGAGGACAAACTATTTAGCAGATAGAATAGCATATCTCAGAGCCTGTGCCAAACAAAAAAGAATTTTTAAAAAAGCAAAGAGAGCATCTTGGAAGAAATATATATCTAATATTAATACCAAAACTCCTTCAAAGGAAATATGGGACAAGATTAGAAAACTTCAAGGTAAATTCGTCCCTAAGCCTCTACCAATATTAAGGGAAAATAATAGATATATATCTGACCCCAAAGATGTAGCAGAGGTTCTTGCTAAGCACTTTGCTCATGTATCAAGTGCTGACAACTATTCCCCAGCATTTCAACAAATTAGAGCATCAACATCTGTTGTTCCTCCTGCTTCGTCAAATACTGAAGCTTTTAACCTGCCTTTTAGTATGGAGGAGATGCAAAATGCTATCTCCAGCTCTTCTTTAACTGCCCCAGGTGAGGATGGCATCCGGTATGAAATGATATCACATCTTCCAGTGGATACCAAGGAATTTTTATTAGAAACCTTTAATGGTCTATGGGCTTCCCATACATCTCCTGATTCCTGGCATACTTCAATTGTAATTCCAGGCCACAAGTCTGGTAAAGACCCAGAACTGCCATCTAGTTATAGGCCCATATCCTTGACCAGTTGCATATGCAAATTATTTGAGAGAATGATCAACAACAGACTTGTGTGGTATCTAGAATCAAAAAATCTTTTATCTAACAGACAGTTTGGTTTTAGGAAGAACCGAAGTACTCTAGACCCTTTGCTGATGTTATCAAGGGAAATTTCAAATGCGTTTTCTAACCAAAACCAGGTGGTGGGTGTCTCTTTTGACCTCGAAAAGGCATATGACACCACCTGGAGGGGTGGTATTTTAAAGCAATTGGCCTCGTGGGGTATAGGAGGACATATGTTCTCTTTTATTGAAGAATTTTTATCAAACCGCTCAATTAAAGTGAGAGTAGGGTCAGAACTATCTTCATCCTACATGCAAGAAGAAGGTGTCCCCCAAGGCAGCGTATTGAGTGTGACCTTGTTTGCTGTTACTATTAATAGTCTCATTAGTCACATACCTAATGGCATACAAGGATCACTATTTGTCGATGACTTTGCTATTTATTGTAGTGGATCATCTGCACTACAAGCATGCCAAAATCTTCAAATTGCAGTAAATGCTGCTTCTACATGGGCAAATTCTCGTGGATTCATGTTTTCTCCTCAGAAGACCAAAGCCATTCGCTTTACTCGTACTCGTAAAAGGGAAGAGATCCCCACTCTTTTCTTAAATGATTGTATTTTGCCATATGAGGATAGTGTCAAGTTTCTTGGAGTCATTTTCGACAAGAAAATGACATTTGGTCCCCATATAAATGACCTATCTATCAGGGTTAAGAAGTCACTGAACATTTTGAAAGTGATATCGCATTTTGATTGGGGTGCTGATAGAACAACTTTGCTTAGAATTTTCAATATTTAACTTAGCCGGTGATTATAATAGCTGCAGCTCTGCTGCTCGACAGAAAACTCTACGGAAAAAATCCGCCAGCGATCGCTATGCAGGTAGGGGGTGTACTTCAACAGCGCCATCTGTCGTCCAAGTACCCAGTACTCATTGTAAACAAAGAACTCAATTTTCTCTCTGTCGTGCTACCGGCAAGACCTACTAATTCGCTGTTGCTAACTGGATTTGTTTTCACAACTATTTGGTGAAGTACACTTTTCTAGTTTTGAGCTTTCGCTGTGCAGGCTTTCTCTTCAATAAATCCTTGCATTCTTTTTTTGATATCGGATTATTTGTTGATGACTTTGGATAGTTTTTGAATTCCCCTTTGACCAATTCAAAATGGCTGACCCTTCTCAAGTCCCAAAATTCAGGAAGTGTAATGCTAGGGACTGTTCAAGGCGTCTTCCGAAGGCCTCTATCGATCCTCACACCGTTTGTTCCAATTGTCGGGATAAAACCTGTCAATTGGAAGATCGATGCGAGGAATGCGTTGGGCTTTCGGAATTCGATTTTATCGAATTCCAAAAATATACACGTAGGCTAGAGAGAGATAGAGTCAGGAGAAGTTCATCTCGTTCTGTTGATTTTTCCTCTCCTCATGCCCCACAACCTATTCCTTCCCCTGTAGTGGTTGCTCCTAATCCCCCTTCTGGCACTCAGGAACCTTCGATGGCTGATATGATGCGTGCCATCCAAGCTCTGGGTGAGAGAGTTGAGTCCCTGGCTAGTGACCGTAACCAGCTCATGGCGGACGTCAAGGAGCTGAAGTGTAAAAGTGCAGTGGGAAGTGATAGAGTGATAGTGTTGTGGATAGTGTTGCGCTTGAGGGTTCGTCTGTTCGTGCCTGTCGTCCTCCTAGTCCGGGACCTCTTGCAAGCTCCCAAGTCCAGGGGAGAAGCAATGTCGTACGACCAATGGGTTCGAGAGGCTTTAATCAGCGAACAGACGTTCCCTCCGTGGTTTCGCGCGTATCTACCCAAGATCGCCCCACCCACACAAAGACGAGAGAGCCCATTTATTCCTCGTCTGCGGAAGAGGTTTCTCGTAAGAAACCATGGACCAAGGTCTCACGACCGCTTAAGCGCAAGTCGGTCCCTTCCGCGCAAGTCCAACGGCCCAGTTGTAGCCACTGGGTCAGTTCGGACTCGCTGCAGTCTTCCGATGACTGCTCACCTCCTAAGAGAGGCAAAGCGGTACCGCCGCAGACAGTTACACCGTCTGTCGCCGCACCTGCTCCTGCAGACCCCAAGTGGTCTTTGCTGCAGAACATGCAGTCACAATTAACGTCTCTGATGCAGGACTTTCGTGCGGAGAAGGTTGCTGCTGCACCAGCCTCTTGCCTACAACCAACCACACACTCGGTTGTGCGTCCTGTGGACGCTGAGGCAACCTTCTTGCGCACTCCAGTTGAGAGAGTTCCGCCACCCATGCGTTCCAGTGTACCCTGCCAGCCGCATGTTGACGTTCAGCGACGCACGGAGCCGTCCGTTGACGTTCGCGAGACACAACAACAGTCAGAGTTGTTTTGTTTTGACGCGGTGCGTCAACCTCCGCAACCCAGTGTGGTTGCCACTGCTCACCCGCATCAGGCTAGACAGTCTGGAGTAGACGCTGTGCGTCCCCGCGCTGCTATGGTTGTTGCCAGCTCACAGACTGGGCAACAGTTCCATGACGTTGCGTCCGGTTCAGTCACGCGTGCACCCGTGCGACTGGACTCGGCTAACCAGCCGTTACCTACTCCATTGCCGCTTCCTCCTCAATACTCGGATGAGGGACTTTCGGATGATGATGGTGCCGCTCACGTTGATGAACCACATTCGGATCTTGACGAGCCTAAGTCCACGCAACCCTCTTTGGACTTTAGAAAAGTTCTAGCTCTGTTCAAAGAGATGTTTCCGGACCAGTTTGTGTCTGTGGCTCCGCGCTCTCCTCCGTCAGAGTTTGTAATAGGTATGCCGTCATCCTCGCCTGCCTTTACTAGACTCGTCCTCGCACGCTCGTCCAAGAGAGCTTTACGAGTGGTAGGAGAATGGATGCAGTCCAAAAAGAGTCTAGGGAAGACAGCCTTTATGTTTCCCCCTGCTAAACTCTCTTCTAAATCGAGCGTCTGGTATGCCACGGGAGAAGTTCTCGGCTTGGGAGTTCCTGCCTCTGCCCAGGGCAACTTCTCAAGTCTTGTAGACTCTCCCCGCAGGCTAGCCATGAGACGCTCGAAAATATGTTGGTCATCTTCGGACCTAGACCACCTTTTGAAAGGGTTATTTAGAGCCTTTGAGGTCTTCAACTTTTTAGACTGGTGTCTGGGAGCTTTAAGCAGGAAGATCTCTCCGTCAGAGAAGGAAACTTCCTTGCTCATCATGTCCTGCATGGACAAGGCCATACGTGACGGGTCTAGTGAGCTTGCTGCATCGTTCGTATCCGGAGTCCTCAAGAAGCGTGAGAACCTTTGCTCTTTCCTGTCAGCTGGAGTGACACCTTGTCAAAGATCCGAACTTCTGTTTGCTCCTCTTTCTAAGTGCCTCTTTCCAGAGGACTTGATTAAGGAGATTGCTGCTTCTTTGATACAGAAGGACACTCATGACCTGGTTGCGTCCTCTGCTCGCAAAGCCACCCCTTTGCCTACCTTGTCAGCTAGACCAAGGATGGACACTCCAGCGTCCCGATTTATTCCGCCCTTTCGTGGCAGAGCCTCCAGCAGAGGAGGTGCTCGTGCCGAAGGGAGACGTGGAAAGAAGAAAGGAACCAAGTCCTTTAAAGGCAGAGTCTGACTGCCAGCTTCTTCAGACAGCAGTGGGAGCCAGACTCAAGAACTTCTGGCAGACCTGGGAGAAGAGAGGCGCAGATGCACAATCTGTGAAGTTGCTCAGAGAGGGGTACAAGATCCCGTTTGTACGAAAACCCCCTCTAGCAACGTCTCCCATCGATCTCTCTCCCAGGTACAGAGAGGAAGACAAGAGACGAGCATTGAAACAGGAGGTGTCTCTCTTACTAGAAAAGGGAGCGGTAGTCAAAGTCCTGGACCATCAAACCCCGGGCTTCTACAACCGTCTCTTCTTAGTGGCAAAGAAGACAGGAGGGTGGAGGCCGGTGCTAGACGTCAGTGCGCTGAATGTCTTTGTCACAAAGCAGACGTTCTCCATGGAGACCACAAAGTCCGTTCTAGCAGCGGTCAGAAGGGAAGACTGGATGGTCTCTTTAGACCTAAGGGACGCATACTTCCACGTCCCCATCCACCCAGACTCCCAACCTTTTCTGAGATTTGTTTACGAAAAGGTTGTCTACCAGTTTCAAGCCCTGTGCTTTGGCCTAAGCACAGCTCCTCTTGTGTTTACGAGGCTGATGAGGAATGTAGCCAAATTCCTTCATTTAGCGGACATCCGAGCCTCCCTCTATTTGGACGACTGGCTTCTAAGAGCTTCTTCCAGTCGTCGCTGTCTGAAGGATCTAAAGTGGACTCTAGATCTGACCAAGGAATTGGGTCTCCTTGTCAATATGGAAAAGTCTCAAGTGGTCCCATCCCAAACTATTGTGTATTTAGGGATGGAGATTCACAGTCTAGCTTTTCAGGCTTTTCCGTCGGCCACCAGAACGAGCCAAGCCCAGTTATGCATCCAGAACATGCTGAAGAAGGAACGGTGTTCAGTCAGGCAGTGGATGAGTCTGATAGGGACACTATCATCCCTGGAACAGTTCGTATCGTTGGGAAGACTACACCTCCGTCCTCTTCAATATCACCTAGCTGTTTACTGGAAAAAGGACAAGACGCTAGAAGCGGTCTCGATCCCCATTTCCGAGAAGATGAAGTCTTGCCTGACTTGGTGGAAGGACAGTATCAGCCTCAGAGAGGGTCTGCCCCTGGCTGTTCAGACTCCCAACCACGTTCTCTTCTCGGACGCATCGGACACAGGCTGGGGCGCGACATTAGACGGTCGGGAATGCTCGGGAACTTGGAACTCGAGTCAAAGGACAATGCATATCAACTGCAAGGAGCTACTGGCAGTTCATCTGGCCTTGAAAAGCTTCAAGTCTCTCCTTCAAGGCAAAGTGGTGGAGGTGAACTCGGACAACACCACGGCTTTGGCGTACATCTCCAAGCAAGGAGGGACCCACTCTATGACGTTGTACGAGATCGCAAGGGACCTCCTCACCTGGTCAAAAGGTCTAAACATTTCGCTAGTAACGAGGTTCATCCAAGGCAGCTTGAATGTCATGGCAGATTGCCTCAGTCGAAAGGGACAAATCATTCCAACAGAATGGACCCTACACAAGGATGTGTGCAAGAGACTTTGGGCCACATGGGGCCAGCCAACCATAGATCTCTTCGCAACCTCGATGACCAAGAGGCTCCCAATATATTGCTCACCAATCCCGGACCCAGCAGCAGTTCATATAGATGCCTTTCTCCTAGATTGGTCACATCTAGACCTATATGCATTCCCCCCGTTCAAGATTGTCAACAAGGTACTGCAGAAGTTCGCCTCTCACGAAGGGACAAGGTTGACGTTAGTTGCTCCCCTCTGGCCCGTGAGAGAATGGTTCACCGAGGTACTTCGATGGCTAGTGGACGTTCCCAGAACGCTTCCTCTAAGGGTGGACCTTCTACGTCAGCCACACGTAAAGAAGGTACACCAAGGCCTCCACGCTCTTCGTCTGACTGCCTTCAGACTATCGAAAGACTCTCGAGAGCTAGAGGCTTTTCGAAGGAGGCAGCCAGGGCGATTGCTAGAGCAAGGAGGACATCCACCCTTAGAGTCTACCAATCGAAGTGGGAAGTCTTCCGAAACTGGTGCAAGTCAGTATCAGTATCCTCGACCAGTACCTCTGTAACTCAAATAGCTGACTTCCTTTTATACCTGAGGAAAGAACGATCTCTTTCAGCTCCCACTATCAAGGGTTACAGAAGCATGTTGGCATCAGTCTTCCGTCACAGAGGCTTAGATCTTTCCAACAACAAAGATCTACAGGACCTCCTTAAGTCTTTTGAGACCACGAAGGAGCGTCGTTTGGCTACACCTGGTTGGAATTTAGACGTGGTACTAAGATCCTCATGTCAGAAAGGTTCGAGCCGCTACAATCAGCCTCCTTTAAAGATCTCACTTTAAAGACACTTTTCCTGGTTTGCTTAGCCACAGCTAAAAGAGTCAGTGAGATTCACGCCTTCAGCAGGAACATCGGATTTTCATCTGAAACGGCTACATGTTCTCTACAACTTGGTTTTCTAGCCAAAAACGAGCTACCTTCTCGTCCTTGGCCGAAATCGTTCGATATTCCAAGCCTATCAAATATGGTTGGAAATGAACTAGAAAGACTCTTATGCCCTGTGAGAGCTCCTAAGTTCTATTTAAGACGAACTAAACCTTTACGAGGACAGTCAGAAGCTTTATGGTGTTCAGTTAAGAAACCATCTTTGCCTATGTCAAAGAATGCTTTATCCTATTTTATCAGACTGTTAATACGAGAAGCTCATTCACATCTGAGTGAAGAAGACCAAGCTTTGCTGAAGGTAAGGACACATGAAGTTAGAGCTGTCGCAACTTCAGTGGCCTTTAAACAAAATAGATCTCTGCGAAGTATAATGGACGCAACCTATTGGAGAAGCAAGTCAGTGTTCGCGTCTTTTTATCTTAAGGATGTCCAGTCTCTTTACGAGAACTGCTACACTCTGGGACCATTCGTAGCAGCGAGTGCAGTAGTGGGTGAGGGCTCAACCACTACATTCCCCTAATTCCATAACCTTTTTAATCTTTCTCTTGAAATGTTTTTTATTGTTGTTTTTGGGTTGTCCGGAAGGCTAAGAAGCCTTTCGCATCCTGGTTGATTTGGCGGGTGGTCAAATTCTTTTCTTGAGAAGCGCCTAGATTAGAGGTTTTGATGAGGTCCTGTGGTATGGGTTGCAACCCTTCATACTTCAGATCCTAGGGGTCGCTCAGCATCCTAAGAGGATCGCGAGGCTCCGTAAGGAAGACGTACTTAAAAAGGCAGAGTAATTGTTCAAGTCGACTTCCTTACCAGGTACAGTACCTATTTATTTTATTTTTGTTATTTTGATAACTTCTAAAATGAAATAAAAAATTCTTAGCTCATAATAATGTAAACATTTATTGCTGGTCTCTACCCACCCCCCTGGGTGTGAATCAGCTATTATAATCACCGGCTAAGTTAAATATTGAAAAATGTTATTTTGATAATAAAATCAATTTTTGAATATACTTACCCGGTGATTATAAATTAAAGGACCCTCCCTTCCTCCCCAATAGAGACGCAGTGGACCGAGGAGAAAATTGAGTTCTTTGTTTACAATGAGTACTGGGTACTTGGACGACAGATGGCGCTGTTGAAGTACACCCCCTACCTGCATAGCGATCGCTGGCTGATTTTTTCCGTAGAGTTTTCTGTCGAGCAGCAGAGCTGCAGCTATTATAATCACCGGGTAAGTATATTCAAAAATTTATTTTATTATCAAAATAACATTTTATACATCTTTGTGTCTGAGCAAGTTAGACTATGCATGCCAAATATATGGGTCAGCTACAAAGACTTTACTTGGAAAACTTGATATTGTTCACAATGCTGGGCTTCGCATCTGCACAGGTGCTTACAGAACATCTCCCATTGACAGTCTCTATGTTGATTCTGGCATACCTCCCCTTTCCATTCGCAGAGAGGAGTTGAGTTTGAGGTTTTTAGCTAGGTCCCTTGCTGTGAGAAACAATCCTAACTGTAAATATGTTAGGGCGCCTTTAGATCGGGCTCCTAATAGATCTAGAGTGCCTAAGCCTTTGGAAGTACAGCTGAAAAATGATGCTAGAGAAGTAGGCTTGTTAACAGCACAGATAGCAGAGGTAGGATATCCCAAGTCTCCTCTTTGGTGTAATCCACCTGTTAAAGTATGTTTTACGGCAGGAGGGAAAAATACCTTACTAGTAGGGTAATGAAAAGTGAGTTTTTAAATCATGCTGCTCAACATCATGGGAAACATGTTTTTACAGATGGCTCCAAATCGGCTGCAGGAGTTGGAAGTGCAGCTGTGGTGGGGGATATTGTTATTAGAAGGAAACTCCCATCCTCCTGTTCAGTTTTTACTGCTGAGCTGTATGCAATAATTCTCGCAGTCCAACATATTTTTAAAAATGGCAACCAAAATAGTTTTTATACAATTTTTACGGATTCCAATAGTGTTTTACTCTCATTAAAACAAATTATGCCAGGCCATCATCTAGTACAAGAGGTGCAGGACTGGTTAGTACTTCGGCAGTCTAGGAAGAGTATCAGTGTTCACTTCTGTTGGGTCCCTGCCCATGTTGGGGTGGATGGGAATGAACAAGTAGATAAGGCAGCAAAGGAAGCTTCAGGGCTAAGTAATCCATCCCCCTTGAGTATTCCTTACAAAGATCTTAAAAGTGAGATTCATCTTTACTGTAAAATTAAGTGGCAAGCTCGATGGTCTGAACTGACCACCAATACAAAATTGAAACAAATCCACCCATTGGTGGATAAATGGTCATCTTGTAATTCTACAAGTAGAAGGGATACCATTATTATAACTAGGCTGCGTATTGGCCATACACATGCAACGCACAATTATTTAATGAAGAGTGGGGAAGGGAGACAGGCCCCTCTTTGTAATACCTGTCAAGTGACAATGGATGTTAAACATATTTTAGTCGATTGTCCTGTTTTTAATCTTCAGAGGAGGACACATTTACTTCAGGACAAACCTTTAAGAGATATACTGAGGGAAAACTGTAATACCCTGAACTTGAGAAAATTTATACAAAGTATTGGGTTATATTATGAGCTATAATTGATTTTATTAATTGATATATTTATTTTACCCTTTTAATCCCTATTTATTTCACATCTAGATTTTATTGTATGAAAGTGTTACGATTTGTATTAAAGGTTAAAATGATACTAAATGGTGTGAGTGTACAGATATGATTGAATGATTTTCGTTATATAGCGCTGAATGGCCTTTGATGCCCCAGTGCTTGGCTTAATGCCTAAATCCTATATTCAATTCAATTCTCATTGCCTTGTGTTGCCTATTCAAGTTTTCCTGTCTGTCATTTTTAATCTTATGAAGATTCGTAATAGTTTTTTGTGGTCAATATGTTTTATACATGGTATTCTCTTGTCCCTTCAGGTGATTTAGCTCTCGGACTAGTAACTCTAGCTTATTCATAAATTCACGTTGTTAACACTTGGGTAAGAGAATCGTCTAATATATTAAATGTTTCGAGTGGTTATATTTATGACGGATTGTCTCCCATATTACGACCGAGCAAATTTATATTAGGTTTACCGTTCATTTCAGGATGGTGTTTGGTTTCGGTGTAACGGCCCTTTTATTTCCTTCTTGATACTAATGTAAACCTCAGTTGCTCAATTGTAAGGTAATTTTAAGTGGGTTATTATTCCTATGGGTATATTCTTTTACATAAATGACCATGACTTTTAGATACTAATCTTCCTGAATATTTCTTTACAGACAGCGAGCGAAGCAGAACGAAGGTAACGCCCCACGATCTACGTGAATTGCCTTGTTCTCCAACCAATTGTTTGTAACTACGTTACTACGTAATTTTAAAGGCTTATTTATGTAATGAATATCATATTTAATTACATTTTTCCTTCCAACCTTTATTTCAAATCACAGATTTTTATGGTGTTCTGCTTATGGCGCCCAACGTGGGGCAACACAAAGAAAGGTGCTTAATGATGGTGCAGATCCAGTAGAGAATTGACCACGACTGGGGCTCCCAATAGTCTCTCATATTTCTATTTGCAGGACATTGACATTTTCCTTTCCAGGATATTAACATTTTATTGAAATAAATAGAATTTTCCTTTTCAGAAAATTAACATTTTATTATTTTGCATTTGTTATACGTTTGTTA
This sequence comes from Palaemon carinicauda, assembly GCF_036898095.1. Lineage (NCBI taxonomy): Eukaryota > Metazoa > Arthropoda > Malacostraca > Decapoda > Palaemonidae > Palaemon > Palaemon carinicauda. Next base: position 72,711,403 of record NC_090725.1, read on the forward strand.
TAATGGCTAACTTACAGGTATTGATCGAACAACGAAAAGTCATTCGGAGAAAAGTCACCGAACAATTCAATAGGTCTGACACCTATTCTGCCCTTACACAAGAAGAAAAGTTAGCTATTAAAGGTTTTCTTGTTAATTATAGAAACAAGTTGTCAGAGCTAGATGATCAAATCCTCTTGAAGAAATTTCCTGACATATCTGATGAAGCAGAGTTAGAGCCAGAATTAACAAGTTGCCAGGATTATCTAGACAAAATTGAGCATTGTCTACCATTACTTGAGATTTCCAGGGGTAGGAATGATTCTAATAATATTCCCGATGTGGCCCGCAGTTTACTGAAACAGCCAACAGCTCCTCTTCCTAAGTTTACAAGCAAAGAAGGAGAAGATTTCTTGAAATTTATAGCAGAGTTTGAGGCTACAACTAACGCATTTCAGTATCCAGACAGAGATTTACTTTTATTGCTGAAGCAACAGATAGACGGTCGAGCAAAGACTTTATTAAGTTCTCTTGTGTAGATGCCAAAGAACTATTGATTTCCGCCTTTGCTTCTAAGGAGGTTTGTAAAAACAATGCAATTAGGAAAATTAAGGAGTTAAGTCTAAGAGAGGGTGATGATCCCTTCACATTTATTTCCATCCTCCGATCAGTATGCGAAGCAGTCAAGACTTTTAACATTGGAGCGGATGAATTTGTCAGATATTTTGCTTGGCACGGCTTAAATGGTCGCTTTCAGTGTCATTTTATTAATATTACAGGAAAGACTCATCCTTCCTTAAATGACATTATTTCACATTACTTTGCAGCTTGCGAAAGGTACGAAAGTGACGGGAAAGGTGTTGAAAGTTTGAAATGTAAAGCTTCACCTGTTAAGACATTAACACTCCCTCTTCGTAAAGAGAGAACTACCAGCATGGCTGCGGAACCAGTAACATATGATAAAGACAGGTCTTCGCCTCAATGTTCCTTGTGTACTGCGGTTGGAAATACTGATAAATTTCACTTTATTCATAAGTGCCCTAATTTTCTTTCTCCTACAGATAAAGTGCATATTTTAAAATCTAAAAATGGATGTGTAAAATGCGGCCAGTTTAATCATGTTTCCGGTAAGTGTCGTTTTAAATTCAAGAGACGCTGTTCAAATTGTAACAGCTGGCATATGACTCACCTGTGTGATAGGAGTCCGTCACCAGGCAGAAACTCAAAACGATATTAATAACTGCAAATCCAAGAAGGAAACTTCTCCTCAAATAAGCAGCGGTGTTGCCGTCCTTCCTACTTGTCATGATGATTCCATTTTACCTACCTTTTCATTTAAAGTTGGGGGGACTGTTTACAGAGGACTGAAGGACAGTGGTTCGCAGAGCACGTTTGTCACTAAGAAATTGGCGGAGGAGAATAATCTTAAAATCATTAACTCTAAAGTAAAGCTAACAGTTAGGCTAATGGGTTTAATGGTAACAAGGAGTATTTTACTGAAATTGTTGAAGTTCCTGTTACGATCGGAGATAAATCCTTTATAATTTATTGCTTGGTTGTACCAAACATTAATGTAGCATTGAAATTACCTCTGCTTGGTAGATTAGTTGATAAATTTCAGGCACAAGGTGTTAAACTAGCTGATCAATTCCTTCATAAATTTTCTCATGAAATTGATAATGTTCAGCTCATTTTAGGTACAGACTTCGCTTATTGTATTGCAGGTACAGATACAGTTTTTGGAGGAATAATTCATCGATGTATACTGAGTGTCATGCAGGTATTTTGCTGTTTGGTAGCATTGATTTAATGATTAAGAATATTGACAATTTAGCTGATACGAGAATGCAAACATCGGCTGTTAGTAACCCATTTGAGTGTAGTTCTGCTATTCATATCCATAGTTCCTTTTTGCTGAACTCTAAAGTTGACATTTTTGCCGATGATGACATTAATACTAACTTTGAGGTGAACTGTTCATTTTCTGTAATAAATGAAAGAGGTATGCTTATGGAGAAACCACTGCAACAGGCCACTGATCAACTAGAGTCTGAATGTAATTATTACTTAAATTACAATCAGAATTTCTACAATGATGAAAGTATTGAACTTAACAGCCAGTTGCAAAATTCTTGCTTTTTTTCAGGACCAAATTTAAGTATAAATGAAGTTCCAGAATTGTCAACTACTATACCAGCATTTGAGATGCCCACTGAGGTTCAAGCAACTCCTTCCACAGCTCAGGTTATTGAAGTTGCTAACAATCTTATTGATATTAATAATTATTCCAATTTCAGGAAACTTGTATTGATTTTTCGCAGAATTTTCTTAGTGGTGCACAAGTGGAAGCTGAAAGTGAAAATTGCTTGCTTGCTCACCAGTCGCTAATTACTTTGCCCAGGCTATAAATTACTTGTTAAACAATGAACAAAGGAAGCATTATCCCGAGGTATATTCTTACCTGCAGCATGGTCTTAATTCCAGAAAAGACATTCCTCCTATTATAACGCAACTTAATTTATTTTTAGATTCACAGGGTCTTCTGAGAGTTAAGAGTAAATTAAAAAAATGGAATTATGGCTTAAGTGGAAATTACCCTTTATTATTGCACCCATACAGTCATTTGACCAAACTAATTATTTTGGATGCACACCTCAAATTATTACATTCAGGATGTTATTCTGTATTAACAGAGCTCAGAAAGCATTATTACATCCCTAAACATTTCTCAGTTGTGAAAAAGGCTCTTAAACAATGTGTTCATTGTCGTAGGTTTAATAATCGTTATATAAGGCTAAATCAGAACTTTTACAGAGACTTCAGAGCAGATCCTCCTACGGTTCCTTTTTCTAACATATTTATGGACTATCTAGGACTCTTCAATACGAAGGATGGAAAGGAGACCCGTAAGGTTTGGTTACTGTGTGTCACCTGTACTTGGTCTAGGGCAGTTAACCTCAAAATTTGTAGGAGTTTGAATGTTGCAGAATTTTTAAGAGCATTTCAGCTACACTGCTTTGAGTACGGGATTCCTCAACTTTGTATTAGTGATCTTGGAACTCAGTTGGTGGCAGGAGGTAATACCATCACTTCCTTCATTAGTGACCCTCAGACGCAATTATATTTTGAGGAAAATAATGTAAAACCTCTCTCCTTTCAGCAATATTTCAATGGCTGCAGTCAATTGGGATCATTAGTAGAAGTCTGTGTAAAAATGGTCAAAAGATTGTTTGGAGCAATTTAGAATTTTGTATTGACGTATGTAGACTTTGAATTTCTTGTCTGTAATATTGTGCATCTCATTAATCGACGACCTATAGCCTTCAAAGAAACTGTTCGTGCTGAGACTGACAACGTTCCCGAACCAATAACGCCGGAACAGCTCGTGCGAGGCTATGAATTGACTTCTCTAAACCTCATCCCTAATCTTCAACCTCTTTCAGTTGAAGATCCAGAATTTGACCCTAATAATCCAGCTATTTCTCAGAATTACCTAAAGTTGTGTAAAATTATGCAGACCTTAGAGACCTATCATAATGAATTTCTAGGTACTCTCATTCAGCAAGCAGTTGACAGAAAGGGGCGACATCGACCCGTTACTCATAAATTACTAAAGGTTGGCGATGTTGTATTAATTAAGGATGAACATACCAAAAGGAATAATTATCCTCTAGGCATAATTCTAGAAGTTTTTAAGAATGATTTGGGTGAAGTTACCCATGCTGTTATTAAGAAGGGAAAACCAGGCCAGACATCAAGGTTGCATGTAAATATTTTTATTCCAATACTAGAAAACACAGGAAGTACCAATTCAGCTACTCCTGATGTTTGTAGTTCTGTTACTTCGTCCTTAAGGCCCAAAAGAAAGGCTGCTATATTAAGCCAAGAAAGGACAAGACAGATGCTTTAATCTGTATTCAGTATTTGTATTTTCTTGTATTTAATTTAATTATTTTTACATTTCTTGAATGTATTTTTTCTTACAATTGTCCTGTTACATATGTTTCAGGATGGAATTTTTTCATTTCTGAAAAAATACCATCTTCGCCCCTGGACTGTACAAGACATTTCATATTTTCACATGGCGACAGGAAAGACTAGTAATTATTAAGAATTTGGTATTTCAATTGCCTACTCTTGGTACCATCAAACTGTCTTTCCTGCCGTCCAGTCTTTAAAGATGGGTAGTTTGCTAACTCCTCCTCCTTCCATATGCTTTACTCGAGCGAAAACGGCGACGAGGAGGGAGGCAGCCCGGCCGTCCGACAGTGTCAGAGAGAGAGAGAGACACAGAGACCTCACTCACCTGGGAAGGTTTCCACAATTTTGACTTGTCCGACATGCCTGTCTTAGGCTAAAGGCTTTTATTGGGATCCCTGGTCTACGCCACCCTCGTGAACATCTGCCAAAATCCATCTGCAACGCCTTTGTGCATGGTTCGACAATGGTGAGTACCAAGAATATATAGGGCTTATTTTTAATGTTATCATTGCGAACTCTCATTGCCTTATGTTGCCTATTCAAGTTTTCCTGTCTGTCATTTTTAATCTCATGAAGATTCGTAATAGTTTTTTGTGGTCAATATGTTTTATACATCGTATTCTCTTGTCCTTTCAGGTGATTTAGCTCTCGGACTAGTAACTCTAGCTTATTCATAAATTCACGTTGTTAACACTTGGGTAAGAGAATAGTCTAATATATTAAATGTTTCGAGTGGTTATATTTATGACGGATTGTCTCCCATATTACGACCGAGCAAATTTAGATTAGGTTTACCGTTCATTTCAGGATGGTGTTTGGTTTCGGTGTAACGGCCCTTTTATTTCCTTCCTGATACTAATGTAAACCTCAGTTGCTCAATTGTAAGGTAATTTTAAGTGGGTTATTATTCCTATGGGTATATTCTTCTACATAAATGACCTTGACTTTTAGATACTAATCTTCCTGAATATTTCTTTACAGACAGCGAGCGAAGCAGAACGAAGGAAACGCCCTACGATCTACGTGAATTGCCTTGTTCTCCAACCAATTGTTTGTAACTACGTTATTACGTAATTTTAAAGGCTTATTTATGTAATAAATATCATATTTAATTACATTTTTCCTTCCAACCTTTATTTCAAATCACAGATTTTTATGGTGTTCTGCTTATGGCGCCCAACGTGGGGCAACACAAATAAAGGTGCTTAATGATGGTGCAGATGATCCAGTAGAGAATTGACCACGACTGGAGCTCCCAATAGTCTCTCATATTTCTATTTGCAGGACATTGACATTTTCCTTTCCAGGATATTAACATTTTATTGAAATAAATAGAATTTTCCTTTTCAGAAAATTAACATATTATTTTGCATGTTATAATGGCTAACTTACAGGTATTGATCGGACAACGAAAAGTCATGCGGAGAAAAGTCACCGAACAATTCAATAGGTCTGACACCTATTCTGCCCTTACATAAGAAGAAAAGTTAGCTATTAAAGGTCTTCTTGTTAATTATAGAAAAAAGTTGTCAGAGCTAGATGATCAAATCCTCTTGAAGAAATTTCCTGACATATCTGATGAAGCAGAGTTAGAGCCAGAATTAACAAGTTGCCAGGATTATCTAGACAAAATTGAGCATTGTCTACCATTACTTGAGATTTCCAGGGGTAGGAATGATTCTAACAATATTCCCGATGTGGCCCGCAGTTTACTGAAACAGCCAACAGCTCCTCTTCCTAAGTTTACAAGCAAAGAAGGAGAAGATTTCTTGAAATTTATAGCAGAGTTTGAGGCTACAACTAACGCATTTCAGTATCCAGACAGAGATTTACTTTTATTGCTGAAGCAACAGATAGACGGTCGAGCAAAGACTTTATTAAGTTCTCTTGAAGCTGATAAACAGCGTTATGTAGATGCCAAAGAACTATTGATTTCCGCCTTTGCTTCTAAGGAGGTTTGTAAAAACAATGCAATTAGGAAAATTAAGGAGTTAAGTCTAAGAGAGGGTGATGATCCCTTCATATTTATTTCCATCCTCCGATCAGTATGCGAAGCAGTCAAGACTTTTAACATTGGAGCGGATGAATTTGTCAGATATTTTGCTTGGCACGGCTTAAATGGTCGCTTTCAGCGTCATTTTTTTAATATTACAGGAAAGACTCGTCCTTCCTTAAATGACATTATTTCACATTTCTTTGCAGCTTGCGAAAGGTACGAAAGTGACGGGAAAGGTGTTGAAAGTTTGAAATGTAAAGCTTCACCTGTTAAGACATTAACACTCCCTCTTCGTAAAGAGAGAACTACCAGCATGGCTGCGGAACCAGTAACATATGATAAAGACAGGTCTTCGCCTCAATGTTCCTTGTGTACTGCGGTTGGAAATGCTGATAAATTTCACTTTATTCATAAGTGCCCTAATTTTCTTTCTCCTACAGATAAAGTGCATATTTTAAAATCTAAAAATGGATGTGTAAAATGCGGCCAGTTTAATAATGTTTCCGGTAAGTGTCGTTTTAAATTCAAGAGACGCTGTTCAAAATGTAACAGCTGGCATATGACTTACCTGTGTGATAGGAGTCCGTCATCAGGCAGAAACTCAAACGATATTAATAACTGCAAATCCAAGAAGGAAACTTCTCCTCAAATAAGCAGCGGTGTTGCCGTCCTTCCTACTTGTCATGATGATTCCATTTTACCTACCTTTTCATTTAAAGTTGGGGGGACTGTTTACAGAGGACTGAAGGACAGTGGTTCGCAGAGCACGTTTGTCACTAAGAAATTGGCGGAGGAGAATAATCTTAAAATCATTAACTCTAAAGTAAAGCTAACAGTTAATGGGTTTAATGGTAACAAGGAGTATTTTACTGAAATTGTTGAAGTTCCTGTTACGATCGGAGATAAATCCTTTATAATTTATTGCTTGGTTGTACCAAACATTAATGTAGCATTGAAATTACCTCTGCTTGGTAGATTAGTTGATAAATTTCAGGCACAAGGTGTTAAACTAGCTGATCAATTCCTTCATAAATTTTCTCATGAAATTGATAATGTTCAGCTCATTTTAGGTACAGACTTCGCTTATTGTATTGCAGGTACAGATACAGTTTTTGGAGGAATAATTCATCGATGTATACTGAGTGTCATGCAGGTATTTTGCTGTTTGGTAGCATTGATTTAATGATTAAGAATATTGACAATTTAGCTGATACGAGAATGCAAGCATCAGCTGTTAGTAACCCATTTGAGTGTAGTTCTGCTATTCATATCCATAGTTCCTTTTTGCTGAACTCTAAAGTTGATATTTTTGCCGATGATGACATTAATACTAACTTTGAGGTAAACTGTTCATTTTCTGTAATAAATGAAAGAGGTATGCTTATGGAGAAACCACTGCAACAGGCCACTGATCAACTAGAGTCTGAATGTAATTATTACTTAAATTACGATCAGAATTTCTACAATGATGAAAGTATTGAACTTAACAGCCAGTTGCAAAATTCTTGCTTTTTTTCAGGACCAAATTTAAGTATAAATGAAGTTCCAGAATTGTCAACTACTATACCAGCATTTGAGATGCCCACTGAGGTTCAAGCAACTCCTTCCACAGCTCAGGTTATTGAAGTTGCTAACAATCTTATTGATATTAATAATTATTCCAATTTCAGGAAACTTGTATTGATTTTTCGCAGAATTTTCTTAGTGGTGCACAAGTGGAAGCTGAAAGTGAAAATTGCTTGCTTGCTCACCAGTCGCTAATTACTTTGCCCAGGCTATAAATTACTTGTTAAACAATGAACAAAGGAAGCATTATCCCGAGGTATATTCTTACCTGCAGCATGGTCTTAATTCCAGAAAAGACATTCCTCCTATTATAACGCAACTTAATTTATTTTTAGATTCACAGGGTCTTCTGAGAGTTAAGAGTAAATTAAAAAAATGGAATTATGGCTTAAGTGGAAATTACCCTTTATTATTGCACCCATACAGTCATTTGACCAAACTAATTATTTTGGATGCACACCTCAAATTATTACATTCAGGATGTTATTCTGTATTAACAGAGCTCAGAAAGCATTATTACATCCCTAAACATTTCTCAGTTGTGAAAAAGGCTCTTAAACAATGTGTTCATTGTCGTAGGTTTAATAATCGTTATATAAGGCTAAATCAGAACTTTTACAGAGACTTCAGAGCAGATCCTCCTACGGTTCCTTTTTCTAACATATTTATGGACTATCTAGGACTCTTCAATACGAAGGATGGAAAGGAGACCCGTAAGGTTTGGTTACTGTGTGTCACCTGTACTTGGTCTAGGGCAGTTAACCTCAAAATTTGTAGGAGTTTGAATGTTGCAGAATTTTTAAGAGCATTTCAGCTACACTGCTTTGAGTACGGGATTCCTCAACTTTGTATTAGTGATCTTGGAACTCAGTTGGTGGCAGGAGGTAATACCATCACTTCCTTCATTAGTGACCCTCAGACGCAATTATATTTTGAGGAAAATAATGTAAAACCCCTCTCCTTTCAGCAATATTTCAAAGGCTGCAGTCAATTGGGATCATTAGTAGAAGTCTGTGTAAAAATGGTCAAAAGATTAAGGTTTGGAGCAATTAAGAATTTTGTATTGACGTATGTAGACTTTGAATTTCTTGTCTGTAATATTGTGCATCTCATTAATCGACGACCTATAGCCTTCAAAGAAGCTGTTCGTGCTGAGACTGACAACGTTCCCAAACCAATAACGCCGGAACAGCTCGTGCGAGGCTATGAATGGACTTCTCTAAACCTCATCCCTAATCTTCAACCTCTTTCAGTTGAAGATCCAGAATTTGACCCTAATAATCCAGCTATTTCTCAGAATTACCTAAAGTTGTGTAAAATTATGCAGACCTTAGAGACCTATCATAATGAATTTCTAGGTACTCTCATTCAGCAAGCAGTTGACAGAAAGGGGCGACATCGACCCGTTACTCATAAATTACTAAAGGTTGGCGATGTTGTATTAATTAAGGATGAACATACCAAAAGGAATAATTATCCTCTAGGCATAATTCTAGAAGTTTTTAAGAATGATTTGGGTGAAGTTACCCATGCTGTTATTAAGAAGGGAAAACCAGGCCAGACATCAAGGTTGCATGTAAATATTTGTCCTCACTTCACTCCGCATTCTCTACACTACAGGTATAAACATAATAAAACATTAAATTGCCTTATAGCGCACCGTGCCGGTTGACGCCAGGTTTATTTTTCTAATGAATCATACTTTTTAAAAAACAATTTATATATAACATCACATTCTAATAACTTCTACAAACTTCTGTACTGATATAGCAGTGCATATTTAAAACAAAATGAACAAACTGTCAAATTAACATATAAGCCTCCTCTGCCGCCCAGGAAAAACCATAGATAAAAAACAAAATCTCAAGTTTTGAAAAAACTATGGAAACCTGTGTATCCACGGCAATAATGCAGAGTAACTCAAATTTGAGTGGTGGAACCTCACTCTTGTACTACTAATAAATAATAATGATAATAATATTAATAATAAATTCGACTTGCTCGGGCTAGCGTGCGCTAGAAAGTGACCACTTACTAAATACCTCTTCAAACATTGAATACGTTTCACCCAACACTAAATTCTCATTGGCCACTGCCTACATAACAACTGAACTTAAGTAACAAGACACTTAAGATCTGCTTACATGTCGTTAGGACAATTATTTTTCGCTATACTTCGTAACGCGAAAAAATTCTAGTCCTCACTTCACTCCGCATTCTCTACACTACAGGTATAAACATAATAAAACATTAAATTGCCTTATAGCGCACCGTGCCGGTTGACCCTAGATAATACCAAAGAAAGGGAGAGAAGGAAAAAAATGGAGAGAGAGAAATAAATGCTCCGATTGAATGATTTACACATTTAACCTCTTTTTGAAGCCTTTGACAAACATGTTTACTTGAAACAGACTACCAACACTCATGTCTATGAAGACACCTATCATTGACGTTATCGTTTGCGATGTTTGAACTTGTAGCCACAGTTTTAACAAAAAATTATGTTTGGTTACCTTACAGGAGCTTTTAAAAAACTTCTTAAAGAGAAATCGATCAAAGGACAAAATCATTCCAGCTTCCTCTGCATCAAGCAAAATACATCAAATATGGAAAAGCATTTGTGATAACTTCCGATATCAAAAACTAAACAGTATTGGTGATTTAATTTTTTTTTTTTTTTTCTTTTTCTGTTCAACTAAGAAATCTTCAAATTACAATAAACTTAATTCCCCAAATCTCAGATAAGAAAACTTTAATGATCTATCAAAATAATAAAGAAGATTTTCAATATAGGAAAATATAATCCGCACGGATTCTGCAACACCATATTATCAAAAAGATCCTTTGTATGCACCGATCTACCAGCTTAATGTTTCACAGGTGCTTGCAAAGATTTAACAAGTGAATTTTCCGTTGGATCTATGTAACCCCTCATTTCATGCATGCACGTTATGACATAAATAGCTTGATCACTGGAGATTACTAAAACGCCGTTATCTAATAGAAGCGTGATAAATAAAGCAACATACAATGGCATTTCGCTTTGCTCGTGACCATTATTGTAAGTTTCTCTTTGATGAAAGACAAATTTGTAGGCCTTGTCGGTGCTGCCATTCATCGATGATAGAAGATGCTCATGACAACTGAGGTCCCCCAATTTCCTTTCCAAATTAGATGCCACCGTTAAAGACGACTGCTGGCATTTCATTGCATTCACGATCCTGGAAAGCAGATTCCAAAAATAAAACAATGTACATATATACTTGTAATTTCAAAAACCTTTACCTTCTATATCAAAGTTAAATTTCAGCGAAAAATTTCTTTTTTATTTTTATTTTTTTTTTTTTTCTCTCTCCTTATCTTTGCCGTGTAATAAAACCTTTGTTACGTAAACACTCAAAGTTTAACAATAAAGTTTCCCTCGTTAATATGAACAGTCAAGATGCAGAGGACTTTCACTCAGGAATATTCTATTTAAGAATTTTTACCTCCATTTTATTAATAACCTTTGGTATAAAGCACCAAACCTCAAGTTAAAGCATCAATTGCCTCTGTACCTGGACACCAATATTAGAGATTAAAAACCTCAACATATTTTTAAAAGTAGCAAAACAGTCTAAAGAATTAATAACTCTCACAAGTCCATAACTCTGAAAAATGTAAAAAGAATTGACCATTCATCCATGTTAGTTGACAACACTTAAAAAAAAATCCGCTCTTTTGTACTCTTTCTGGGCTTACATACATTGATGACCTGAACAGTGTATTCAGTACAAGTTTAAATTCTTTGGTTTTCTATGATTTCCAAATCTGGCTTTTTGCTACCTACTTGCATTAAAATCGAAAATTTTATCTGGAACAACGTTCAAACATTGCCAAAGTACTTTACATAATTGTCGACTGCCTCCTGCTCCTTCATGTTTAATTTTAAAGATTAATTTGCTGTCCAGTTTCCAACCACTCTTTTCATGATATGAAAAAAAAAAAAAAAAAAAATGCGCTGTATTCATCGCTAAAAACTTCAGAATTACTCCAAACCTACTACTGAGGTGTCACAACATATAAATTTCCCAACACCAGAGGCGTCACAATAGAGTGATAAACTGCCTACATCTGAGGCGTCACAATATAGTGATAAACTGCCTACACCTGAGGCGTCACAATATAGTGATAAACTGCCTACACCTGAGGCGTCACAATATAGTGATAAACTGCCTACACCTGAGGCGTCACAATATAGTGATAAACTGCCTACACCTGAGGCGTCACAATATAGTGATAAACTGCCTACACCTGAGGCGTCACAATATAGTGATAAACTGCCTACACCTGAGGCGTCACAATATAGTGATAAACTGCCTACACCTGAGGCGTCACAACATAGTGATAAACTGCCTACACCTGAGGCGTCACAATATAGTGATAAACTGCCTACACCTGAGGCGTCACAATATAGTGATAAACTGCCTACATCTTAGGCGTCACAATGAAGTAATAGGTTAAATAAGTCTGATGCAAGTATATAGTTAAAGTAAGGACCAAAATAAAAAGAATGAATTTCTGCGTCAAAACGTGCTCTCAACCGGAGCATCTGATATTTCTTCATTAAGTTCTCAACTAGCTTTGCTCAATATGTAAAAATACAGAAATACTTTATCGTTTTCATTTTAACAATACCTTTCACGACAAATTTCGTGGAAATTATGTAACAGACAATTCTGTCCAAAAGATATTCGTTAAAATAACGTTTTCGTTAATTCAGAATGTTTGGCATCTAAACAAGGTCTTTAACGACATAGTTTATCCTAACACTGTAGTTACGAAATTCGCCTTCAGTATTCGTCCTCTGTAAACCTTTCCAAATACAATTTAGAGTCTGAAAACCAATTATACTTTCTTGTAAATAAATCCAAATCTTGAAGCTTTTAAGGTAAATAGCTAGCATCCAATGCCCCTTCAAATAAACCATCCGCAGCTATGCCATCATTTAAAAATACTTCAATCTTCACTTCCTTAGATCTCCAATATCTAACAGACTTAAGAACTTTAGTAAAGATGTACCGCCGCTTCAAAAATATCTAAAGAATATCCATTATAAAAAACTTTTTAAATTTTTCCCCCAATGAGAAAGATATTGGCAACGTTTTAATAGATTTCTATGCGATAAGCAGACTGTAGACTGATTAAATCCTTAAAAAGTTTGTAATAAAAAACCAGCCTTTGCTTACCATTTCCATTCTTGGTCACCGTCAAAGGAATTATTTCTTAGTTTTTCTGATACCAGTGTCACCCATTCTCTTAATAAATTCTGATTCGTCCCTTTCTGACCTATTGTTACCCAATCCAACAACCACAGTAACGGTTTTGAAATGGAATTTTGTGATCGCCCTATTAGACGTCAATGACTATCTTACCGGACCCAATCTAATTCTGTTCAATGTATTGTGAATAACAACAACCAACAGGCGATTAAAACAATAAAATAAAATAAACACAATGTTCCAATTTCCTTGTACCAACTGCTAAGTATACAAAAATAAAACAGCTATATTTTCACTTATCTTTTTTGGGCTCAAGCCATGGCGTCCTGATGGAAGGTTCCTGTTTGGTAGCTTCCTTGGGTATAAAACTACTAAGATATTCCCAGAGAATTTAACCACAGGTTATCACAGAATTCTAACTTCTGGAGCGAGTATCTCAAAGGTTTCCCTTTAAGACATCGTAATACAACAGGGGACACGCATGTCTGGTCGTGCCACATAGCTATCTCCACCCCGAACAGAGTTAACGCTTCGGTGTGTAAGGGCTGAGAATAGCTGGGAGCCGTTCCACAGCTAATCTCACTCGTGGCTACTACTGATACTCGAGACGTAAACAAACGGACGCCATTGCTCTAATGACGTCACGAGCGTCTTCATCCTTTGTTTAGTAGCTGCCCTACTGAGACGGATTTTCCCTTGTGTGAACTTTATCGTTTTGCATCTTCGCTATGTCGTTACCTTCAGCCTCGCCTTCTTCTGGAAAGTTGAGTACAAGGTTCCAGTATTGTTTAATTAAGCTCTGGCCGTAAAGTAAATATTATTTTGCGAAATAATTGATGTTTTGTGGCAGAGCTGTGCCTCTACCGGACCCGCCATTTTATGGCGTCGTTGTTGTTTTGCATGTCTTATTTAGTTAGCCACAACAACGCTTCCGGCTTTATATACTAATCGAATACATTAGTTTATTTAGTCTTCATAGCTAGGAACTTTTATTTCGTGTTTAGACGCTTTTTATCGGTCATCGATTGACCTCATACCAGTCGGCTACTATAGCCCCCAGGCCAGGAGCCTATATACAAGTGTTCATGCATGATTTATCAGTGATCCTAGACTAAGTTATGAAGATAGTGGCATTATTATTTTACAATACTTTTGACTAGTGATGCAAATGTTTTCGCCTTCAGGGACCATATAGGGGATAGGCTAGTCAGTGATTCTTACTAGCCTAACCTAACCTTAGGACCCCTATATGCTTCCTTCATCCCCTGCCTTGGCATTCCCTCTAATTAGCCTTGATCCCTTTTCTGAGTAAAGGGATTCATTGTCTAATAGAGTATTATATCGCCTCTCAGTCCTCCCTAAAGGAATGAACCCCCTTTAGGATTGCGTCTGAGAGTGAGGTTAGGCTAGCCTACCTCTATGGCTAGGATAGTCTGCGACTTTCCTGCGATAGCGATACGTCTTCTTCCTTGCCTAGTTCAGGACTTTTAGCCCTGATCTAGGTCGGGTTAGGAAGGTTTCTCTGTTCCATGCTGAAACTGTACTCTTGCACCGTTTTAGCCGATCAGCCTAATCTTAGGTTAGGGAGTGTCCTCCCTTCCCTTTGTGGCCGCTCTGGTACAGAAACCCTTCCTGGGAAGACCCCTCTCTTCTCCCTCCCCACCTATCTCTTGTATAGCCTAGCCTATGCTTAGGTTAGTTTATACTCATCTGTCCCCTGTCCTACAACTCCTCCTTAGGGTGGATGAGTAGGGCTACCCGAGCTTCCTTGTGCAGTCCGCTCTGGTACATATACCTTCATAGTGTCCTATAAGGTTAGTTCCTAGTGTAGCTCTGCATAAGGGAGTCTCCCCCCCCCCCCATCTTGGATGTTCCCTAGTCCTCCCTCGGGCTACCTGCTCCCGGTCCCTAGTGACCCCTGCATATGGATGATAGAGCCTGTCTCTATCATGGGTACACCCCCTCAGGGAGGGGGAGGGATGTCTGGAACCCTGAAGGTACTTCCTGCATCCTTCCCCCCCTCCCCCTGTCTCTCTATCTATCTGGGTGCCGGTCTCTTGCCGCCTCTTATGCCGGCAATACCTGCCTCTTGGTGACTTCCCTACCCTTGCCGCCAGCCCCCCGTGTTCCGAGGGACTGCCGGCTGCCGCCGGCTACTACCGGCGGCTCTCCTACTCCTATCTAATCGTCCGCTTGCCGGTCGATCTCCGGAGTGCCGGCATATACTGCCGGCAACCCGATACTACCTGTACCATCCTTACCCCAGTCACCAATCCGGCATCCTCCGGCTGCCGGAGCCGCCGCTCCCTGCCGGCGTGCCGCCGTTGTGCCGGCGGCCGCCATCCTGGTATCTAACTGACTTTTGAAAATTGTCTGTTCTAATGCCAGAATCTATGCTGGAGCGAGCTCCGGCGTGCCGGCGGCTTGCCGGATACCCCGGAGGCGTCAAGAATACTTGCACCCCCTCTCTGTAGCTATCATAAGACTAAGATAGCCCTACCTGGCAAATAGATAAGCTGCTTTGCTTCTAAGATCAGTACCTAGTACTGCTCTATTAGTGATCATGCTGTCTCTTTGCATTCTTCTATTTCCAGCATGCTATGTGCATCTTAGCACGGCTGGTTGCCAGAAGCAGTTACCCTTAATGAGACCTTCTGGCTCTTATCTGGGAACCGAATGAATTCGATCCCAACCTTGTCCTTGGCTTTCCATGGAGTTCCAATATAATGGGAATCCTAGGAAACTATATCCAATGATCTCGGTCATTTGGATTATCCCAGGACCAAGCCTATGGTAACCAGCCGGGCGAGATGCATGGAGCGTGTTCTCCTTTACTGTTTCACTCTCTATGCATCACACCTTATATAAGTTAAAATTAATGATTAATATTAACTTAATTTAAGAGCCATTCCTATGACTCCCCCATACTCATTTTCTCTTTCTTCCACAGGAGGAGCAGATGAAGTGCGATTTCGCATACTGTGCCGTGAAACGCTCCCAGTTTTACGGACATACGGCGTGCAGGACTCACGCCCCTTGCTCAGACAAGAGAGGGGATTGGAAGTTCTGGAATCCACTGGATTGTACGGTCTGCCAGGCCTACCTAGTTGAGGCCTTCCATAACCCTCCCTCAGCGGAGGTTAGAGACATTGCTCGTGAGAAACTGCGCAAGTGGGTGCGTGGTTTTCAGAGGAATGCCACTGGACCGTACCTGGCCACCGAAGAACTGAGGTCCCTGCTGTTCCCTAAGGCCTCCCCTGATTCAGTGGTTCCAAAGGAAGCAATCCCCACTGTCCAAATTACGGTGGAACCTGATGTGGTCATGGCTCAGTCCATGCACGAGTGTCGCCTAGATTCCGAAGAGGATGAACAGATCTCTGACGTCTCGGAAGACACGGAGAAGACGCTTATGGCTCAAGGAGCCGAAGAGGACGAAGACAAGGTGGAATACACCGAGTCGGAGATTGGAGCTACTCCCTCGTCCATCCCTCCGCCTACTCCTACACCGACGGATGTGTCCATTCCGTCTACCTCCTCGACCCCGGATCCTTCTTCCTCTACACAAGAACTGATCCGACTGATTAGAGCTGTCATGGACGACAGACTGAAGGAGAACCAGGAGTCCATCAGGTCTATGATTGGATCCAGAGAACCGAAGAAGATCTCGGTTAAGGATCTCCCAGCTTGCTCTCATGCCAACCCGTGGAGGTATGCAGAGCATATGGTTATTGCGACCGGCAGGATCTTTGTTAGTGACAAAATCGGCACGGTCCCGTTGGAAGATGTGGAATTCTTCCCAAGCTTCGAGGCCTACCCGGACTGTTACGTCCGGCTTCGTTCTGAACCTGCCTCGAAGGAGGAGACCGAACCTAAGGAAGAGATAGTGTTCGATCTCGCAAAGGCCCAGGCTATGCTAGCCTCCGCATTTAAGAGCAGGGGCTTTACCTGCTCTAAGCTTCCTGCCTTGAGCAAGAAGCATCCTACTTATGTCGCTCCCGACACTGCGATTCTTCCATTTTTGGAAAAGGCCTTGGCTGCATGCCTTAAGGCGGCGGAAGAAGGGAAACCCTGCCCTGCACTGGAGGAGTGCAGACCCTTCTCCATCGTAACGCCCCCTGACACTAGACAATGGAAAGATGTCCAACATACTTTCGTTGTGGGTAGGCTCGATCCTGACGTTGCCGGACGTCAGTTTAATGAAGACCTCCCTAAGCTCAATGATCACCTCCTTCGCCGGGAACAAGACACGAAGGAGAGGCTTGCAGCGTCTCTTTCTCATCAAGTCCAACTTGAAGTTATGGCCTGTGACACAGCAGTACCCGATCACTACATGGTACTGGCCAAATCCCACTTACTGACGGTAATGAAGGACTTGTACCACTTCATAAAGGCTCGTAGAGCCTGTCGTGAATTCGTGTTTGTCGGTGCCACCGTGAAACACGAACCCCGGAGGCTGATTTCCTCCAACATCTGGGGAAAGCACCTGTTTCCTTCGGACCTTGTCAAGGAAATAACGGACAGAGCCGCCACGGAGAATAGGAACCTTCTCCACAAGTGGGGCATGTCCAGGAAAAGGAAAACCTCTCAGGACGATGGACCTCAGCCTAAGAGGAAACCTCAGAAACCGAAACCCCAGCAACGTCAACAAAGACGTCAGTTTCCGGGACCCGCTACCTCCCAAGTGGTTGCCCAACCACAACAGACCTTTCAATTGGTCCCCCAACCGGTGTTGTCACAGTCACCGGTCTTCACCCCTGCCTTTGAACAGCCATCCACTACCTTTCATGCCAGAGGTAGAGGCTCGTCCAGGGGTGCAAGCAGAGACGCCTCTCGTCGTCCCTCCAGAGGTAGAGGAGGAAAGGGAGCTAGCGGCCGAGGCAACAAGTCCTCGGGACACCAGAAGCAATGAAGTGCTTCCGGTGGGAGGAAGACTCCGCCAATTCCAGGATCGTTGGACCTTCGATCCTTGGGCACACAGCATCATCAAGAATGGTCTAGGCTGGAGTTGGGTGCAACCACCCCCAATCTTCCAGCGGTTCTTCCAACAATCGACCCCCATTCTGGAAGAATATGTTCTAGACCTCTTGAACAAGAAGGTGATAAGGAAGGTAAAGTCCACCAGGTTCCAAGGGAGACTGTTTTGCGTTCCCAAGAAGGACTCAGACAAGCTCAGAGTCATTCTGGACTTATCCCCCCTCAACAAGTTCATAGAGAACAACAAATTCAAGATGCTGACGCTTCAACAAATAAGGACCCTTCTGCCTCAAGGTTCCTACACGGTCTCTATAGACCTGGCGGATGCCTATTGGCACATTCCAATGAACCATCACGCTTCCTCCTACCTAGGATTTCGACTCCAAAGGAAAAGCTACGCCTTCCGGGCCATGCCATTCGGCCTCAATGTGGCCCCTCGGATCTTCACAAAGCTGGCGGATGCCATAGTACAACAGCTCCGCCTAAGAAACGTCCAGGTGATGGCCTACCTCGACGACTGGCTAGTCTGGGCTCCATCGCCCGAAGAGTGTACAAAGTCTTGCGACGAAGTTACCCAGTACCTAGAACACCTGGGATTCAAGATCAACGAGAAGAAATCTCGCCTCTCTCCAGCTCAGAAGTTTCAGTGGCTGGGAATCCACTGGAATCTTCAGTCACACCGCCTTTCCATCCCCCAGAAGAAAAGGAAGGAAATAGCAGGGTCTGTCAAGCGACTACTGAAATCCAAACGCATTTCAAGACGACAGCAGGAACGAGTTCTAGGCTCTCTACAATTCGCCTCAGTGACAAACCCAGTGCTTCGTGCACAGCTAAAGGATGCCGCGGGAGTCTGGAGACGATCGGCATCCATCGCTCGAAGAGACCTCAAGAGACGGCTTCCAAACAGACTTCGACGCCTCCTAAAGCCGTGGTCGGAAGCAATGGCCCTGAAAAGGTCCATTCCTCTCCAACACCCTCCTCCATCACTCAACATCCACACGGATGCCTCACTGGAGGGCTGGGGAGGTCACTCCCACCTGAAACAAGCTCAAGGGACCTGGTCTCCACTATTCAAGACGTTCCACATAAACATCTTGGAGGCCATGGCGGTCCTTCTTACTCTGAAGAAGCTATCCCCGCCGCCCTCGATCCACATCTGTCTAACCCTAGACAACTCGGTGGTAGTTCGTTGTCTCAATCGCCAGGGCTCAAGATCGCCCCAGATAAATCAGGTGCTTCTCCCAATCTTCCGTCTGGCGGAGAAGAAGAAGTGGCACCTGTCTGCAGTTCACCTACAAGGATTCCGCAACGTGACAGCGGATGCTCTATCTCGGACAAACCCGATAGAGTCGGAATGGTCTCTAGACGCAAGATCATTCTCCTTCATCTCTCATCAAGTCCCAGAACTTCAGATAGATCTCTTTGCAACGAGCGACAACAATCAACTTCCTCTGTACGTAGCCCCGTACGAGGACCCCAAAGCAGAAGCGGTGGACGCCATGTCACTGGACTGGAACAGATGGTCGAAGATATACCTGTTCCCTCCCACCAACCTTCTGTTGAAAGTCCTCTCCAAACTGAGAACCTTCAAAGGGACAGCGGCCCTAGTGGCTCCCAAGTGGCCCCGGAGCAACTGGTACCCCCTGGTCCTGGAGCTGCAGCCCAAGCTGATCCCTCTCCCGGGCCCAGTTCTCTCTCAACAAGTACAGAAGTCGACTGTCTTCGCTTCATCATCGAAAATCAAGGACCTTCATCTCATGATTTTCTCTCCCTTGCCGCAAAGAAGAGGTTTGGGATCTCGAAGAAAAGTCTAGACTTCCTAGAGGAATACAAGACCGAATCCACGAGACGGCAATATGAATCATCCTGGAGGAAATGGGTCTCCTTTGTTAAAGCAAAAAATCCTAAAGAAATCACCATTGATTTCTGTATGTCCTTCTTCATTCACCTTCATGGACAAGGATTAGCAGCCAATACGATTTCAACCTGCAAATCGGCTTTGACTAGACCAATTCTATATGCTTTCCAAATTGATCTGTCCAACGACATCTTTAACAAACTGCCGAAAGCATGTGCTCGCCTACGCCCAGCACCCCCTCCGAAACCGATCTCCTGGTCTCTAGACAAGGTGCTCCATTTCGCCTCCAACTTGGACAACGATTCATGCCCCCTCAAGGATCTGACTCAGAAAGTTATATTTTTATTTGCTCTCGCCTCGGGAGCTCGAGTCAGCGAAATAGTGGCATTATCAAGAGAAGAGGGACACATCCTGTTTGCTGATTCAGGAGAAGTGACCCTCTCCCCTGATCCGACGTTTCTCGCCAAAAATGAATTACCCACCAAAAGATGGGGCCCTTGGAGAATATGCCCCCTGAAGGAGGATGTCTCTCTATGTCCAGTAGAGAGCCTCAAGGTCTATCTTCGCAGAACTTCAAACTTTGGTGGAGGCCAACTCTTCAAAGGAGAAACATCGGGCAGCGACCTGTCACTGAAACAATTAAGAGCGAAAATCACCTACTTCATTCGCAGAGCGGATCCGAACAGTACACCCGCTGGTCATGATCCTAGAAAAGTGGCATCTTCTCTGAACTTCTTTCAGAGCATGGACTTTGAGAGCCTTAAAAACTTTACGGGCTGGAAGTCCTCGCGAGTTTTCTTTAAACATTATGCGAAACAAGTGCACGAAATCAAACATTTTGTGGTAGCCGCAGGTAGTGTTATGAAACCTGCACCTAACTCTGCGTAGAACAGTGAGTTATTTGGGACTCTAACTCTTCGGGTGCCTATGTTGACCCTCGAGTGATTCATAGTGATGTCTAAAAACACTTAGTGCTTTTATAACTGTTCTTATCCCAGGTGAAATGTCATAGTGTTACACAAGTGCCGCATGCCTTGAGCATGATGTGTTATTTAAAGACTTGCGTTCCTCGAGAACGAGTACCTACTAATCCTGAAATTCCCTTTCAGATTCAAGAGCAAGCCTTTATTTCTATGTACATTATTATTACTGTAAATGAACTTTACTTTTGCTGTAAATTATTTAATTTCTGCATTGTGAAATAAAATTTCTATTTTATTACTTATGCGTCTCTTTCAGCTCCTACTTACTATGAAATACATACTGTCATAGTTTTATTTATTCCTCCTTTCTTATGGTCATGAAGAATTTAAGATGTCTATCCTTAAATTATATTCACCTTGTCTCAGTAAGGTTCCTACTCGAATACTTACTTCTGATAATCAGGAGATGAATCCTACACACAGTGCCCAACCACCACTGACCTACTCAGAATGTTCCTATACAAATATCAAACATTCTGCTTCATCTCTAAGCTCTTAAAAAGCTCTTCTGTCAAGATGAATAGTCCTTCAATACCACTTTGACGTCGGCATAGCCCATGGGAACTTCCTACCAATGGGGGGCAGGATACTTCGTTCCTATGGTTCTTATCTAAGATTACTTTGCTATTTTGTCAATGCCTAGGCACTTAACTCTGGGGGAAAATCTACCACGATACATTGATTCTCTGGTACTCTTCCATCAGGACGCCATGGCTTGAGCCCAAAAAACGGATTTTGAGCGAAGCGAAAAATCTATTTTTGGGTGAGATAGCCATGGCGTCCTGATGGACCCTCCCTACTACTTCGTCAGTTTGTTCCCACCCTACACAATTGTATCATGGTGATGGGCAGCAACTGGCGCCAGGATAAAGACGCTCGTGACGTCATTAGAGCAATGGCGTCCGTTTGTTTACGTCTCGAGTATCAGTAGTAGCCACGAGTGAGATTAGCTGTGGAACGGCTCCCAGCTATTCTCAGCCCTTACACACCGAAGCGTTAACTCTGTTCGGGGTGGAGATAGCTATGTGGCACGACCAGACATGCGTGTCCCCTGTTGTATTACGATGTCTTAAAGGGAAACCTTTGAGATACTCGCTCCAGAAGTTAGAATTCTGTGATAACCTGTGGTTAAATTCTCTGGGAATATCTTAGTAGTTTTATACCCAAGGAAGCTACCAAACAGGAACCTTCCATCAGGACGCCATGGCTATCTCACCCAAAAATAGATTTTTCGCTTCGCTCAAAATCCGTTTTCGACGTCTTTCTTGGTACATTCCTGGCTCCAATGTCAACTCTCGGCCTTTATTGAGCTCTAGACCTCTTCCAACAAAGTTGATATGAATCCACACTTTCCCTCGATCTTTAACTAGCTTGACACTTTCGGCGATGCTGCTCTGTGCGTACTAACTCGTTTCTGCAGCAGTTTTAGATGTTCCTTGTCCTCCAAGTTGATAAACAATCGCATCTAATGCTAACATTTTCGTATCAGTTTCCTCAAAATAACGCGATGCTCATTCAAATGGTTTTCCATCATACTTTAACGAGGTGCGGATACTTGTTGAATATTCTGCTGGAAATCGGATAATAGATTGTCCATCACTTCTTGAAACGGTTTCAGCATTCTGATTGCTAACGTGAAAACACTATTCACATCTGAAGCTGTATTTGACCCTGCCTGGCGTCCTGGCTAATAAATTCGACTTGCTCGGGCTAGCGTGCGCTAGAAAGTGACCACTTACTAAATACCTCTTCAAACATTGAATACGTTTCACCCAACACTAAATTCTCATTGGCCACTGCCTACATAACAACTGAACTTAAGTAACAAGACACTTAAGATCTGCTTACATGTCGTTAGGACAATTATTTTTCGCTATACTTCGTAACGCGAAAAAATTCTATTATTCCAATACTAGAAAACACAGGAAGTACCAATTCAGCTACTCCTGATGTTTGTAGTTCTGTTACTTCGTCCTTAAGGCCCAAAAGAAAGGCTGCTATATTAAGCCAAGAAAGGACAAGACAGATGCTTTAATCTGTATTCAGTATTTGTATTTTCTTGTATTTAATTTAATTATTTTTACATTTCTTGAATGTATTTTTTCTTACAATTGTCCTGTTACATATGTTTCAGGATGGAATTTTTTCATTTCTGAAAAAATACCATCTTCGCCCCTGGACTGTACAAGACATTTCATATTTTCACATGGCGACAGGAAAGACTAGTAATTATTAAGAATTTGGTATTTCAATTGCCTACTCTTGGTACCATCAAACTGTCTTTCCTGCCGTCCAGTCTTTAAAGATGGGTAGTTTGCTAACTCCTCCTCCTTCCATATGCTTTACTCGAGCGAAAACGGCGACGAGGAGGGAGGCAGCCCGGCCGTCCGACAGTGTCAGAGAGAGAGAGAGACACAGAGACCTCACTCACCTGGGAAGGTTTCCACAATTTTGACTTGTCCGACATGCCTGTCTTAGGCTAAAGGCTTTTATTGGGATCCCTGGTCTACGCCACCCTCGTGAACATCTGCCAAAATCCATCTGCAACGCCTTTGTGCATGGTTCGACAATGGTGAGTACCAAGAATATATAGGGCTTATTTTTAATGTTATCATTGCGAACTCTCATTGCCTTATGTTGCCTATTCAAGTTTTCCTGTCTGTCATTTTTAATCTCATGAAGATTCGTAATAGTTTTTTGTGGTCAATATGTTTTATACATCGTATTCTCTTGTCCTTTCAGGTGATTTAGCTCTCGGACTAGTAACTCTAGCTTATTCATAAATTCACGTTGTTAACACTTGGGTAAGAGAATCGTCTAATATATTAAATGTTTCGAGTGGTTATATTTATGACGGATTGTCTCCCATATTACGACCGAGCAAATTTAGATTAGGTTTACCGTTCATTTCAGGATGGTGTTTGGTTTCGGTGTAACGGCCCTTTTATTTCCTTCCTGATACTAATGTAAACCTCAGTTGCTCAATTGTAAGGTAATTTTAAGTGGGTTATTATTCCTATGGGTATATTCTTCTACATAAATGACCTTGACTTTTAGATACTAATCTTCCTGAATATTTCTTTACAGACAGCGAGCGAAGCAGAACGAAGGAAACGCCCTACGATCTACGTGAATTGCCTTGTTCTCCAACCAATTGTTTGTAACTACGTTATTACGTAATTTTAAAGGCTTATTTATGTAATAAATATCATATTTAATTACATTTTTCCTTCCAACCTTTATTTCAAATCACAGATTTTTATGGTGTTCTGCTTATGGCGCCCAACGTGGGGCAACACAAAGAAAGGTGCTTAATGATGGTGCAGATGATCCAGTAGAGAATTGACCACGACTGGGGTTCCCAATAGTCTCTCATATTTCTATTTGCAGGACATTGACATTTTCCTTTCCAGGATATTAACATTTTATTAAAATAAATAGAATTTTCCTTTTCAGAAAATGAACATTTCATTATTTTGCATTTGTTATACGTTTGTTATAATGGCTAACTTACAGGTATTGATCGGACAACGAAAAGTCATTCGGAGAAAAGTCACCGAACAATTCAATAGGTCTGACACCTATTCTGCCCTTACACAAGAAGAAAAGTTAGCTATTAAAGGTCTTCTTGTTAATTATAGAAACAAGTTGTCAGAGCTAGATGATCAAATCCTCTTGAAGAAATTTCCTGACATATCTGATGAAGCAGAGTTAGAGCCAGAATTAACAAGTTGCCAGGATTATCTAGACAAAATTGAGCATTGTCTACCATTACTTGAGATTTCCAGGGGTAGGAATGATTCTAATAATATTCCCTATGTGGCCCGCAGTTTACTGAAACAGCCAACAGCTCCTCTTCCTAAGTTTACAAGCAAAGGAGGAGAAGATTTCTTGAAATTTATAGCAGAGTTTGAGGCTACAACTAACGCATTTCAGTATCCAGACAGAGATTTACTTTTATTGCTGAAGCAACAGATAGACGGTCGAGCAAAGACTTTATTAAGTTCTCTTGTGTAGATGCCAAAGAACTATTGATTTCCGCCTTTGCTTCTAAGGAGGTTTGTAAAAACAATGCAATTAGGAAAATTACGGAGTTAAGTCTAAGAGAGGGTGATGATCCCTTCACATTTATTTCCATCCTCCGATCAGTATGCGAAGCAGTCAAGACTTTTAACATTGGAGCGGATGAATTTGTCAGATATTTTGCTTGGCATGGCTCAAATGGTCGCTTTCAGCGTCATTTTATTAATATTAAAGGAAAGACTCATCCTTCCTTAAATGACATTATTTCACATTTCTTTGCAGCTTGCGAAAGGTACGAAAGTGACGGGAAAGGTGTTGAAAGTTTGAAATGTAAAGCTTCACCTGTTAAGACATTAACACTCCCTCTTCGTAAAGAGAGAACTACCAGCATGGCTGCGGAAGCAGTAACATATGATAAAGACAGGTCTTCGCCTCAATGTTCCTTGTGTACTGCGGTTGGAAATACTGATAAATTTCACTTTATTCATAAGTGCCCTAATTTTCTTTCTGCTACAGATAAAGTGCATATTTTAAAATCTAAAAATGGATGTGTAAAATGCGGCCAGTTTATTCATGTTTCCGGTAAGTGTCGTTTTAAATTCAAGAGACGCTGTTCAAATTGTAACAGTTGGCATATGACTTACCTGTGTGATAGGAGTCCGTCACCAGGCAGAAACTCAAACGATATTAATAACTGCAAATCCAAGGAGGAAACTTCTCCTCAAATAAGCAGCGGTGTTGCCGTCCTTCCTACTTGTCATGATGATTCCATTTTACCTACCTTTTCATTTAAAGTTGGGGGGACTGTTTACAGAGGACTGAAGGACAGTGGTTCGCAGAGCACGTTTGTCACTAAGAAATTGGCGGAGGAGAATAATCTTAAAATCATTAACTCTAAAGTAAAGCTAACAGTTAATGGGTTTAATGGTAACAAGGAGTATTTTACTGAAATTGTTGAAGTTCCTGTTATGATCGGAGATAAATCCTTTATGATTCATTGCTTGGTTGTACCAAACATTAATGTAGCATTGAAATTACCTCTGCTTGGTAGATTAGTTGATAAATTTCAGGCACAAGGTGTTAAACTAGCTGATCAATTCCTTCATAAATTTTCTCATGAAATTGATAATGTTCAGCTCATTTTAGGTACAGACTTCGCTTATTGTATTGCAGGTACAGATACAGTTTTTGGAGGAATAATTCATCGATGTATACTGAGTGTCATGCAGGTATTTTGCTGTCTGGTAGCATTGATTTAATGATTAAGAATATTGACAATTTAGCTGATACGAGAATGCAAACATCGGCTGTTAGTAACCCATTTGAGTGTAGTTCTGCTATTCATATCCATAGTTCCTTTTTGCTGACCTCTAAAGTTGATATTTTTGCCAATGATGACATTAATACTAACTTTGAGGTAAACTGTTCATTTTCTGTAATAAATGAAAGAGGTATGCTTATGGAGAAACCACTGCAACAGGCCACTGATCAACTTCTAGAGTCAATGTAATTATTACGTAAATTACGATCAGAATTTCTACAATGATGAAAGTATTGAACTTAACAGCCAGTTGCAAAATTCTTGCTTTTTTTCAGGACCAAATTTAAGTATAAATGAAGTTCCAGAATTGTCAACTACTATACCAGCATTTGAAATGCCCACTGAGGTTCAAACAACTCCTTCCACAGCTCAGGTTATTGAAGTTGCTAACAATCTTATTGATATTACTATTTATTCCAATTTCAGGAAACTTGTATTGATTTTTCGCAGAATTTTCTTAGTGGTGCACAAGTGGAAGCTGAAAGTGAAAATTGCTTGCTTGCTCACCAGTCGCTAATTACTTTGCCCAGGCTATAAATTACTTGTTAAACAATGAACAAAGGAAGCATTATCCCGAGGTATATTCTTACCTGCAACATGGTCTTAATTCCAGAAAAGACATTCCTCCTATTATAACGCAACTTAATTTATTTTTAGTTTCAGAGGGTCTTCTGAGAGTTAGAGTAAATTCAAAAAATGGAATTATGGCTTAAGTGGAAATTACCCTTTATTATTGCACCCAGACAGTCATTTGACCTAACTAATAATTTTGGATGCACACCTCAAATTATCACATTCAGGATGTTATTCTGTATTAACAGAGCTCAGAAAGCATTATTACATCCCTAAACATTTCTCAGTTGTGAAAAAGGCTCTTAAACAATGTGTTCATTGTTGTAGGTTTAATAATCGTTATATAAGGCTAAATCAGAACTTTTACAGAGACTTCAGAGCAGATCCTCCTACGGTTCCTTTTTCTAACATATTTATGGACTATCTAGGACTCTTCAATACGAAGGATGGAAAGGAGACCCGTAAGGTTTGGTTACTGTGTGTCACCTGTACTTGGTCTAGGGCAGTTAACCTCAAAATTTGTAGGAGTTTGAATGTTGCAGAATTTTTAAGAGCATTTCAGCTACACTGCTTTGAGTACGGGATTCCTCAACTTTGTATTAGTTTTCTTGGAACTCAGTTGGTGGCAGGAGGTAATACCATCACTTCCTTCATTAGTGACCCTCAGACGCAATTATATTTTGAGGAAAATAATGTAAAACCCCTCTCCTTTCAGCAATATTTCAAAGGCTGCAGTCAATTGGGATCATTAGTAGAAGTCTGTGTAAAAATGGTCGAAAGATTAATGTTTGGAGCAATTAAGAATTTTGTTTTGACGTATGTAGACTTTGAATTTCTTGTCTGTAATATTGTGCATCTCATTAATCGACGACCTATAGCCTTCAAAGAAGCTGTTCGTGCTGAGACTGACAACGTTCCCGAACCAATAACGCCGGAACAGCTCGTGCGAGGCTATGAATTGACTTCTCTAAACCTCATCCCTAATCTTCAACCTCTTTCAGTCGAAGATCCAGAATTTGACCCTAGTAATCCAGCTATTTTTCAGAATTACCTAAAGTTGTGTAAAATTATGCAGACCTTAGAGACCTATCATATTGAATTTCTAGGTACTCTCATTCAGCAAGCAGTCGACAGAAAGGGGCGATATCGACCCGTTACTCATAAATTACTAAAGGTTGGCGATGTTGTATTAATTAAGGAGGAACATACCAAAAGGAATAATTATCCTCTAGGCATAATTCTAGAAGTTTTTAAGAATGATTTGGGTGAAGTTACCCATGCTGTTATTAAGAAGGGAAAAACAGGCCAGACATCAAGGTTGCATGTAAATAATATTATTCCAATACTAGAAAACACACGAAGTACCAATTCAGCTACTCCTGATGTTTGTAATTCTGTTACTTCGTCCTTAAGGCCCAAAAGAAAGGCTGCTATATTAAGCCAAGAAAGGACAAGACAGATGCTTTAATCTGTATTCAGTATTTGTATTTTCTTGTATTTAATTTAATTATTTTTACATTTCTTAAATGTATTTTTTCTTACAATTGTCCTGTTACATATGTTTCAGGATGGAATTTTTTCATTTCTGAAAAAATACCATCTTCGTCCCTGGACTGTACAAGACATTTCATTGTTCACATGGCGACAGGAAAGACTAGTAATTATTAAGAATTTGGTATTTCAATTGCCTACTCTTGGTACCATCAAACTGTCTTTCCTGCCGTCCAGTCTTTAAAGATGGGTAGTTTTCTAACTCCTCCTTCCATATGCTTTACTCGAGCGAAAACGGCGACGAGGAGGGAGGCAGCCCGGCCGTCCGACAGTGTCAGAGAGAGAGAGAGACACAGAGACCTCACTCACCTGGGAAGGTTTCCACAATTTTGAATTGTCCGACATGCGTCTTAGGCTAAAGGCTTTTATTGGGATCCCTGGTCTACGCCACCCTCGTGAACATCTGCCAAAATCCATCTGCAACGCTTTTGTGCATGGTTCGACAATGGTGAGTACCAAGAATATATAGGGCTTATTTTTAATGTTATCATTGCGAACTCTCATTGCCTTGTGTTGCCTATTCAAGTTTTCCTGTCTGTCATTTTTAATCTTATGAAGATTCGTAATAGTTTTTTGTGGTCAATATGTTTTATACATCGTATTCTCTTGTCCTTTCAGGTGATTTAGCTCTCGGACTAGTAACTCTAGCTTATTCATAAATTCACTTTGTTAACACTTGGGTAAGAGAATCGTCTAATATTGGTTAGATTTATGACGGATTGTCTCCCATATTACGACCGAGCAAATTTATATTAGGTTTACCGTTCATTTCAGGATGGAGTTTGGTTTCGGTGTAACGGCCCTTTTATTTCCTTCCTGATACTCATGTAAACCTCAGTTGCTCAATTGTAAGGTAATTTTAAGTGGGTTATTATTCCTATGGGTATATTCTTCTACATAAATGACCATGACTTTTCGATACTAATCTTCCTGAATATTTCTTTACAGACAGCGAGCGAAGCAGAACGAAGGAAACGCCCTACGATCTACGTGAATTGCCTTGTTCTCCAACCAATTGTTTGTAACTACGTTACTACGTAATTTTAAAGGCTTATTTATGTAATAAATATCATATTCCAACCTTTATTTCAAATCACAGATTTTTATGGTGTTCTGCTTACCAGAAACACTTGCCAGGTTGCCCGTGTTGTGAAAACCCGACGGGAATTGCGGTCGAAATCGCCCTTGGCGCTCGTGCGATGGTACAATCGTTGGTTCTCGCGGGGGCGAACACTAGAGCGCGTGAGGGCGCGGTCGGAAGACCAAAAAACACGTAAGTGAGCGATGGCGCAATTGGCGAGCAATGGTTCATTGCAGGAGATGGTGCATCGGCGAGCGATGGCGCGTTGGCGAGCGATGGTGCATAGCGACCGATCGCGTACAGGAGAGCCAACGCTTGGCCGCGTACGGCGATCTGAAGCGTGGGCGCATTGAAAACGCTAGCGGGCAGGCGAAGAATCGCGCGCGATCGCTAGGAGATCAATGGAGCGCGGTTGCGCGGCCAGAAGATATCAGAAGTGCAGAACCAGATGGTGAGGCTGCGCATAATAGCGAACGCTCGTGGGCGAGTACAGAAGGCTTCTCGTGGGCGCGCGGGCGCTCAGAGACTGTCAAATCTAGAGCACAGAAGATCGTCGGCGAGGTGGTGAAGGAATCAAGACTTTCACCTCCACCCACATCTGGAAGCTCGTGGAGAACGCTGGTGCACCTTGCACACATCAGGAAAAGGGTGAGCAGATGTGCGCTGGCGAGAAGGTGAACGAGGGTGTAAAAAGAAGGAACAATCTCCTTGCCTGTGCCTAGATCCAAAGATCGTGGGCGCGAGGGCGAACGTTGGCACGAATTGCGCACATTAGTAAAAGGAGCGCAGATGTGTGCTGGCGCGCAGGTGATCGTGGGCGTACAGGAGACCGTTGGCGCCCAAGGCGGGGTAGCAGGAAAGGGCGTCCAGAAGTGCGCTGGCGAGCTGAAGAGGGCTGGCGCACAGAAGGACTCCGAGGCGCAGGTGAGCGCTGGCGATCAGGAGATCTACGGCGAGACTCAGTTACAGGAGATCGCAGGAGTTAAGTCTGAAACACAGCAGAAGAGCGCTACTGCGCGCAGGTAAAATCTGTCACTTAAGGGACTTACCCACAATGTGGAGTAAGCCCCTAGCCCCGAAGGGACCGGTGCTCGTAGGAAACTAGGTACGTTGGCGCCCACAGCACATTTGCGTCCAGGAGAAGGTCTGGCAGGAGGATCCTCTGCGGGGAGGGTGAAGATGAAGACAACCACAGGCAGAAGCACCATCATCAGACCTCCGAAGAGGAGTCTCTGTAGTGAACTCCCCCAAGGGGGAGAAGCACTCGCAGGAGAGACCGTGGCATCAGCTGCCCCCGAAGGGGACTGAGCCCTCAGCAACAACAGCAGAAGGAGACCTCCGAAGAGGAGTCTCTGTGGTGAACTTCCCCCCCAGGGAAGAAAAACACTGAGAGACCGTAGGGCTCAATTGTCCCCCGAAGCTGAAGGGGACTGAGCCTTCAGCAACAACAGCAGTAGGAGTCCTCCGAAGAGGAGTCTCTATGAGTGTCCTCTCTCGCGAACAAGAGAGGAAAACTTCGTAGAAGAGACTGAAGATGGAGCCCAAGGGCCGAAGGGTCAGCCAGTGACCTAGGAGCCAACCTCCGAAGAGGTGCTCCTGCAGCTGCTCAGCCCCTTGAGCGTAGCTGCAGGTGAGACCGCTCAGCACTAAGAGCATAGTCGCACAAAAACTATGGTCCGAGAAGTAACCGCTCATCCCCTTGAGCAAGGTTACAAAAGCGGTCGCTCAGCACCAAGAGCAAAACCGCCGGAGGACCAGGAACATATTATAAATATTAAAGGTAAGAGAAGTTTCCCCCGAAAGGGAAAGAAACTCAAACCTGGGCAGGTAACCTCCCTCGGAAGGGAAGTTACCCACCCAAGGAGGCGAACTTCCTGAGAGTTCTAACATGAACTGAAGAGCTGTCGGGTGCCTCAGGAGAACTACCAGGAGGAGGAGACACGCCCCTGACGAAGTCCTATAGAGGAGGCAGCAACAGCCGACTCCCCGAGTCCCAACAAGATAGCTCTGCTTCGTTGTCACATTAGGCAAACGGAAAACAGATCGTTAACTGTGAAAATAAAGTTATTAGTTAACATTCATTCCCCCGGGAAGACTCCGAGGAGGAAACCCGAAGGAAAAGAACACAAGAATTACATAACAGGCAAGAGCCTCAACCCAACCTACACTCACGGGAAGGGGGAAGGGCGAGAACTGTAACCAAAACTGAATTATAAGTTATAAAAATGCAATTCATAAAGGAATGTTCACTAAAAGTAAGAACGAAACACCCCGAAGGGAAACGTTCTAAAAAGCTGAAAAGTTGACAAATACAATTAGCTTTAATAAAAAAATAATTCAGATAAAAAGTACTACGTAGCAGCTCTACCCGAAAGGAGGAGCTATCGTAGAAAACGTAATAAAAGGTGAACGAACTCCAGAGAGACCGTAGTCAAACTACACTTTCCCGATCCTACGCTGAACCCCACCTTCCCCGTAGGAAGAGAGTAGCAGCGGAGAACAGAATAATAAGTCCAGCGATGACGACTCCCCTCGGCGCCCGTGGAAGGAGGCGACCGAAGGACCAAGAGATTGCGGCCCATGAAAATACATCGTAGTGGCCTGACTGCCGGCGGCCACACGGTGATATCGTACACACACACACAGCACGAACACTGAAAAGGAAACTTACTGATTTCTTTACTCAAATATACACACATAAAAATATGTTTACATAATTACTTACTTTCTTTACTCATGTATATGAGTACTGTAAAGACAAAACAATAAATGACTGCCATGCGAGGACGGGAACAGAGACATCCGTTCATCGTCTGAGCCATAAGCGAAGTGAATCAGTTCACCAGTGTGTGAGGGGGGGAGGGGTAGCTAGCTACCCCTCCCCTACCCCTGCTAACTAGCGCAGGGGTAGTTAACCCTCTTTAAAAATCTAATGGCTCGCCATTTCAGCTACGCCGAAAGTAATACCCTATGTAAATAGCGTGGTTTGTATTTCGGTTACGGAACAAATGAACTTTATGAGAGCTCCAAAAAAGTGTGCATATGTCCCACTCTTAACTACCTATGACTTCACTTTTTTGATTGGTCCTGTAGATTTTTGCAAAAAATCAAATCAAAGTAGGTAAAATTGATATAAAGAACTCCATATAAAACTTTATTAAATCAATTTACCATATCAACATTCATCTAGGCCCTTCTGTACAATCTCAAATTCAGCTTATACTTTTTTATACCTATAATGGATCTTGTGCCTTATATACATAAATGACTAAGTGATATAGAAATATAGCATTGACATGCACAATCAACTTGGTCAACATAAATTAAAATCTCCATTCCATGTTACTGCTTTTTCTCTGGATATGGAAAACTTGATGAAAGAGATGGAAACAAAATCTTATCATCCACCAAATTGCAAAATGCCAAAATGAATGTATTTCATACTCAAAAGTTCAACACTCCCAGAGGATATTGAAAGGGTTCCTACTTCTAGAACCATCCAATTGCTTTAATGGATTTTCAGCTTTTTTACCATGGAACAGTTCTATAAAGAAATTAAGCTTCAATGATTCTTCAGCAAAACAAAATTAGCTGAACTTATTGAGCATTTCTTTGAATTTGAACAATCTCAGACTTTTATGCTAAAATACAATTCAGGCAACATTAGTCTGAACATCAAGACAAGTTCAATTCTTACTAACAAAATTTTACTGCTAACTGAAGACTACAGTACTGTTATCACAGATCCATTTAAGGACTATCTCAAAACTGCTGGAATGAAAACTTTAAAAAGTATCTTCTTAGAGAAAAAGAAAAAAAACCAACACCTAAAATTTACATTCAATTATTTAACCATGAAAAAAGTTCTAGGATTGTAAGAACCCTGTCAACAAATAAAAAAAAAAAAAAAACTAGCCACATGACATCAAAACCTATATTTGCAAAAGTGTATATTACTGACTTTTATTGGGATCTTAATATAAAAGGAGACTGATTATGGATGTTGAATTACCATATGTATAGCTTAAAATACAAAGTATCTCATTGTTATCATCAAACCTTGAATAAATTTGATCAAAACTAATTAAAGAATAGATAACTAAAGCCATAATCAATCACCTTTACAGTTTGCCGTTAGCAGGTACACAAAAGACACCGTTATAAAATATACATAGAAAATTTCCCCTTGTTATGCTAAAGCTAGAGAAGTTAATAGTTCATCATATAGGTGGAAAAACCTTAATTCTCTTGAAAAAAAAAAAAATTTAATCCCTATCTATAAAACTTCTAATTAAATTTTTGATGCTAAAGAAACTTAAGATGATTTCAATTCCCTTATCTTTCTCAGACTGGTATAAGAAACTGAAACCAAAATTTTTTTACCAAATCAAAACCCTTATCCACATGAAAATTAATGCTTGTGACTACATCGATTCCGTATACACAAAGGCCTTCCTCAAAGACAGTATGACAATAGTGTATTCTAAATTACATTGCATATTTTCAAAGTGAGGAGGGACGTTTTAAGTAGAAACGGTTTTCTCTATCACATCCTATTGTAATTTCAAAAGTGGACCTCACTGTAAGACATAGTATAATAATATTATTCTGACCAAAAATCAATAACCATTTTTGCTTAAAAGAAAATATGAAAAGAAAACAATCATTATCATTAAACTTGATATTGCTTTTTTGAAAACATAAACCATACTTCTTCAATTCTGGTAAATTATAATTCCTTTAGAGTAAACTTTTCCTTTCTAATACACATTTCAGGGATATCTCTAATAAAGACCCATGATATGATACAACTAAATTATAGGGGGCCCATAGTTAAACAAATCGTTTAATGGGCAACTTCAAAAAAGCAACATAAGAATCCTTTGAAACATATAACTAAGAGGAGAAGAAACCCCTTTCATCTCTCCTCTTCCTCTTGCTCTGAGCTTCCTGTAAAGAAAAAAATAAAATTATACAATAAATACACTTTGCTGTCTCATTTAGATTTTCCTAAAAACCATTTGATTTTATACAATAATCAACATTCTCATTTATATTTATACATTTACCGGTATATATGAATAACAAAATTTTTAGACTAAATTCAAATATTTCAATACTTGCTTTTGAAAAGTTAAAATCTTGTTAGTTCAGAAGAGTAAACTTCCCGACTTGAACAAAAATTTTTAGATTTCGACAGTTCCTCAGTTTGCCTCAATAGTCAATCCGGTGTTAAGAATAGAACAAAAGGACCTCCTTTGGGTGTGGAGAAAGATGGCTCGGGAAGGGTTTTGAGACAGTCAGGCTCAGTCGCCCATCAGTGCAAAAGAATTCTCGGGTAATGGTCGATGCCAATTGCTTGGCCAGGTCAGTTCCATTGGTCCCCAAAGGTTAAGGTGGGGAGATCATTCAAAGGAAACCTGTGCGTTTGGGACTGGTCCCCCAGATTGTAGCTTATAACGTAAATATGTTGGGACTAATGGCGGTCCTCCTGATTTTGAAGAGAATTGGTCCATGACAGAAATATCATATACAGCAAGATCACAGACAACCAGGTGGTGACCTGTTGCCTCAGAGAGTGGGATCCTGCTTGAACTCAAAGAAGGGACTATTCCTTAAGGAGAATAACATGTTCTTTTTACCATTCCGTCTTTCAGACCACTTGACGTACTAGACTATGCCCTATCCAAGCACACAGTCCTACATACAGAAAGTATATTGCACCAAGATTGTTCTCACTATTCCATCTTTTGGGTTTACTCAACGTAGTTGAGGACACCCTATCCAGACACACAGTCCTACATATGGAATGGAAATTGGACCCTAAGTTCTTTTTAAGAGGAGTTGGAGATAGTTCCAGAGTTCCAACTAGACCTGTTCGCTGATGATCTGAGTTAGATTGGAATGAATGGTCGTTGGTCTACCTGTTACTGCAAAGAGTGTGATTTCATAGCTTTGAATGTCCTTTAGGACTTTTCATTCACAGAACAGAACCACATAGGCCCAACAGCCTATAATATTCACTGCTTCAGCATCTGAGGCCAAGAATATACCACCTCCTGTCTGCACAGCTGTATCAAAAAGTAGGAATGGACTACCTTTGCTTCCTTTCTGACCCAGAACTTCACCCAGCAATTTGACTTTTTAATCAGCTGCAAGGTGTCTTCATCCACAAGACAATACCATTGTGCTGGAGTCAAACACCCTGTCAGGTAACCCCAGACTTCTTGGCTTCCTTTCTGGTCCACCTCTTTGAAGAGAGGAAGCTATCAGCTCTCAACTCGGACATGTTTCATATGATCACCCAGTCTTTTAGACTATCTACACCCACTCCTGTGGTTTCTTGGTCTCTGGACAGGGTTCTAAAGTTTTGGCTGGGTTGGATAACTCCACCATTTGTCTTCAGAACCATTACAAAAGCTACAATAGCTTTAGATTTGAAAGTTGGCAAGTGAACTGGCGACCTTTCGGAGGAACCAGGGATTCACTACAATACCCAAAGTCCTGAGTCTGGATCTCCTTTTTGTAGCCAAATAAAAGCCTCTTCAGAGATGGCATCCGCTTTATATCTAGGTTGCGTCTGTAGATAGCGATCTCTGTCTAGGGTTAACCTTAAAATTATATCTACCGAGATCCACGTCTTCAGAAGGTACCTTATTTCAAAACACCCAGACCTACTAGCCCTTTTAATAGGCTACTGTATATTGATGACCTTCCCTTTTTAAAAAGCTGGTGTTTAGTCTCCATCCATAAAAATCACAATGCGAGTGAAATTTACTTTACAATAACATTCTTTGCTTATAGGCAATTTCAGGACACCCGGAGTTTTATGGGTTGGTCTGGGCTTAGGGTGTCCATTAAACACTACCTGAAACAATCCAAGCTGAACAACATGCATGTATAGTACTCTACTTCTACAGGAGTAGTCAGAGGAAGAGCCAAATCACTAGGCCCCTTAGGTAGACAATATTTTTCAGACACCCTTGTGAGGTAGAGTCAGAGTTGTCAGTTTCTCTTCGTGATCTTGGGAACATGCAAAAGAGTTCTAGGTTGGGCTTGGTGTCAGACTGTTATCCTGAAATGGGCACATGTCTATTTATTAATACTCTAATACTAAGTCCTTACAGACCATACACTACTTTAACACTCAAAAAAAAAAAAAAAAAGTTCTAACCAAGGAGAAACTTTATTTTTGAGGAAGCGCTGTGTGGTCTTCAATACCCTCTCTCTTCCCTAGCCTTGAGAAGGAGAGTAGAGCATTGTTATATACCTTCCATCTTGAATGGTAGTTGTGGATTTGTTGCGACGTAGGTACGATGGCAAGGACTGGAACCAAGATTCCTTTCTGGGATGCCGTGCATGACATCTTTCAGCTACTGAGGAGCTGTGGTAAGTTAACAAAAGTTCAATTGAGCCTGAACTTGTGAGGTCTCCCCTATACACACTGAATCCGTGCATTCATAATGATACACTGGCCCTAGAGCAGGGGAGAATCTTTTTTTGGGGTATATACAACTTACTGAATTCCTTATCCCAGCCTTTAACAAGAAAGTCCTTAGAGACAACAGAGCACCTCCCCAAAACAACAAGTTTGGAAGTAATTTGGATGTTTTCTTGCAATACAAACCGGAGTACTTTACATACGAGAATGATAACATCGAAGGTAAAATACAGCATTTAAAATTATAGTGTTTCATTAACCAACTGGTAGCAAGGAAGCATTGCACACCACTGCTAGCTCACTGACAAACCACTTGGATAGTAGACGAGACTTTCTATGGGATTGGTGATGGCAGGAAAGTATGAGTAAGGGAGACTGGTTTGAATAGTTATGAAAACTCAAAATTACTTCCAAATTTATCATTTGGTCTTACACAAATATAGACCCTAGTCCTTTACATAGGAGAGTCATCTTTAAGCATGAGGAAGTCATCATTCCAACTGTTCGAGTAGCTTGATAACACAAGCGGGTCTATGGCCCTGGCACCAAGGGTTTTTCTGAGCCGAATATCTGGAATAGCTATGTGATGGGGTTTACCTGAATTACTTTATATGGCATACATATATGAATATGGATTTACCTGGTTACATCGCATATGCCTTCATAAGGAGTATTGGGGGAAAAACTCCTCTGCACAGAATAGCTGCATGCCGAGTCCAGCTTGCTAGGTTTTTGAAGATGTACCCTAAGAGTAGGGACAAAAAAAAAAAAAAAAAAAAAAAAAAAAAAAAAAAAAAAAAAAAAAAACTTTCACCCGACAGTCACAGGAAACCTTTTCTATGTTCATGGGCGTGTGCGCCTACGAGGAATATATGCAGCTAGTGAAGCGATCAGCCCTTTGTCGGTAGTAGGCACATGCCTGCCCACCTCACGAGCGGGACTAGTGTACCTGTAAGTAAGCAAATACTTGTTTGCTATTGTTTGTAAGTGTAAGCATAAGCTGATTCCATCCCATCGGGATAAAGGTTTAAGGGAATAACTTCGAAGGATTATGGTTCAAGAGACCATTGTGCCCTGAGGGCATGACTGGGTGAGGCAGAGGTCACAATGGATCAAAGGCCAGCACCATGTTAAGAGTTCCGAAGAACTCTCTATCCCGTAGGGAGAAGTCGTAGATAACCCAGACGGATTATGTCTCACGAGACTCGTTGTGCCCTGAAGGCACAATGGTGCGATGCGGCAGCTGCAAGCAGTTGGCAGGCATTCCCATCTGTGAGGAAAATAAAAAAAAAACACGGGGATTGTTTTGACGCGGGTTTCCACCTTCCTTGCGAGATCTGGTGATAGTAAAGACGAGAGCATTGTCCCAACTGAAGTAGCTTGTGCCAGACCTCGTCAGGGAGAGGAGCTTGTCTGGGTACCTAGCTAACGCATAGTGTTTGGGGGGCTTTCTCTCATGAACAGGTGTTGCCAGTGCTCAGCATTTGAGGAGACCCTTGTCAGCAAGAGGAGCTCACCTGTGCGTCTCGACAACGCGCTAGTGTCTGGGTGTTGCCAGCACTCAGCGTTTGAACAGACCTTCGTCTACTAGAGAAACTCTGCCGCGAGGACTTTTTCGTTCATGCATGAGGGAACATTTGTCTGCAAGACGAGCTCTCCCGTGAGAGTTTGTTCATTCATGTACGAGACGATCACTCCCAGAGAACGTCGTCAATTGGTTCAATAAATTCCTACGTTAGGCGGCATGAGGAGGACTGAAAAAGGTTCTTCCGTGTTAACCCTCAACAGGAAAACCAAGCTTTCCTCCTTAAAGGTAGAAAAACCAGGTGGTGGTGGTCCCGAAGAGCCTGGTCTCACAAAAACTCCAAGAGCTTTGTTGTGCCCCATGAACACAATAAGGAAAGCCAGTAGCCGCAAACGATCAGCAGCCATCATTACCTGCGGCAGTAACCTCGAAGGATTAGAGATCAAAAGACTTTTATATAAGATATGTGACCACAAGCATTCAGCAGGCATCATCATCTGCAGCAATACCAGGAAGGGTTAAGGCTTACAAGATTCATTGTTTGGGTGCTCCAAAGAGCTAGACCAAGGCCCGGCGAATCAAGCACTTGTTCCGAACCCACAAGAAGGGAACTCCACAGGTGAGAAGGGTCTTGCTTGTGAATGAAGGGGCTGTCTGCATTGCTTCCATTACTACGGATCCTCAGCGCTCTGTCTGAGGGCGGTTTACGAAATCAGTGGTCTTAGAAGACTAGCGAACCACAATCGCCAAGCTTCGAAGACTGACCTAAATCAGATTCTAGGTTACCTTTGTACACCAACATTAGAAGCCAGGAGAGAGAAAACCTCAACTGGTAACAAAGACTAACACTGGTTGAAATTACTCTCGTTCAAGCAGCTTCTGGGTTACCCTCGTACTCCAGCAATAGGAGGCACGAGAGAAAACCCTGACTGGTAACTCGGAGGAATACTGGTTTCGACTGCTCTCGTTTGTACACAGGAGCTGTAGGAACAAAGTGAGCTAATTCAGAGAGAACTGCAGCTAAGGGCGCGAGTAACTCTGTTGGTGCATTACCCCTCAGAAAGGACGACAGTGGTCAATCCTTAAGGAGTTCAATAAACACTCGCTTTGTGCCCTTTACTGTAGTACTCTTGAAAAAAAATTCCTTAGCAGGGAGACCTGAAAGCCCCAAGGATGGCAGGAATTAAGATTCCCCCGAAGGTGGACTCCATTTCTCCGCTACACCTAAGGGTTTTCTAGGGGTCAAGCAGCCATCACTCTTACTCAACTGTCCTCCAGAGAACGAGTGAGCAGAGTCAGAGTGGAGGGCTCGAGCCGACTGAGAAAAAAGTAAGGACATCTTCACCTTCGAAGAAAACCCCAAGGCGAAGAATCCCTTTAGACTTCTCCCTTCGTTGTCTACAGAACCTCACCCACTGGGAGGAGGGCTACTCAAGACACTTAGTATGAGGAACGTCTTGAAAGCAAAAGTGACTTCAGCAAGCAGTAAAATTGGAATGGGGTTCAGTCTCAGTAGCTGATATGAAGGTGCCGCAATGGCGTCTTTCATGGCCTACCATGATCCCAAAACTGAAGAATTCCTTCAAAGAGTAAAAAGTCTAAATGAGAGAGGGGTGGCCGGTCTAATCCCGCTAACTAGCATTTTGAGGGTGGTTACCCCTCGCTATGTCTTATGGCTGATTTCCAACTTCCCCGAAAGTACAGTATATTCCCAATAGAGAGCGAAAGGGTTTGTATTGTAAGTGTTGGAACAAATGTGAAAAGATTTTTGTTCAAATTTGCACAAAAAAAAAAATAGTGTGGAGGTCAACAGTACTGGTTTATGATGTAAACAATCTTTAAAATTTTTTTACCAGCAAAACACTTTTTGGTGCAACTTTGCAACGTCAAAAGTCTATTTTTTCAGTTAATAAGAGTAAAGATCTTTAAAACTCATAAAAAAAACATTTAGAGGGATTTTTCATAGCTCCATTATTTCATAACCAGACTATACACTACAAATAATATCACCTGCAAACATTAGCTATAGACCCCTATGCCTGAGTCACACAACAGCAATCTAAGGCCACTTTCATCATAACAGTAGAGTTTGGCAATAAGTCACCTTCAATCGCATGACTATGGTGAAAAAAATAAAGAAGTCAGCTATCTGCGACACCATGATGTCAGTCATCATGGTGGTGTAAGACATCACTGCTAAAATTGTACATAATCAAATGGGGTATTCACAGCAATGATTAGTTTCCCTGTCAGCTGGAGCAGTTCTTTCATGTTCGAGAAGGTTGTATCGTTGTGTTGCCAAGTCGTTTCCATCACATAGTACAAAATCATTGTAATGACTTTTATGGCAAAACCAAAAAACTGGCAACCACCTCCATTATTCTGCACGGGTTGTGGCTCTTCTGAGACCGACACTTCGTGACGTCATGCAACCACAGGGCATCCTTACAACAACGGTCACCTTAAGATGGTGACAAATAACGGTTGGATTATGTCGTACACGTGATAATCTAGTGATGCGGAGGCAAAAAATAGCAATTGTTGGCCATTTCTGTATTTAATACATTGTTCCACCGTAATGAGCTAAAATTTTTGTCATTCCAACAATCACAACCTTAGATCGCATTTGTGTGACTGGCATTACACTAGCCTAGCCTTCCTAGTTACTACTGTACAAATTTAACTTTTTGTGAACAATTATGACACCAACATCATTCCAGTGTCAACAAAGACAAAAAAGATACAGACATACATAAAACAGGGAAAAGTCATTGGTAAAGAACAAGACTAAAGACAAAACTAACAGCTAACAACTGCGTATGTTTCAAATATAAACAAGGTTAAGGAGTTTCCAATATTAAAAGGTTTTTACACTGGTACTTTTTTTATTCTACGTTACCATAAAAATTTGTCATCATTGAGTACTTTATATCTGATAAAATCTTTGGTAGATTGTTAAGATAGATTGAAACAATACCCATTTTAATTTTGAAATGTTTTTACCTCATGTACAGTATGAAATTTTACGACAATATATTCTATTGTAAAAACTCATCTCATCTATTCATATTGCTGGCACAAAATTGTAGATCAATTAATACAAAACATACCTTGTCTGTGAGGATGATAAGAAGTCGCTTGAACACAGCAACAAAATCAATGAAGAGATCTACACTGTGCATCACATAATCTTTGCTACCCTGCCTGGCCTTTTCCACAATAGCCTGTGTATCATAAACTATGAAACCACACATTACGGCCAGTCCAATATAGATGTTTGCCTGAAATAAAAACACACGTATAAGATCAAATGACAACTTAGACTTGGGTTCTTAAAATACTAATGCAAATATTTTAAGGTTTATTAGGGAAAAACTACACAATAACACCAAACTTCAAAATAGATACAAACACTCTTTTGCAAGAAAATATGAGAGAGAGAGAGAGAGGAGAGAGGAGAGAGAGAGAGAGAGAGAGAGAGAGAGAGAGAGAGAGAGAGAGAGAGAGAGAGAGAGAGAGAGAGAGAGAGAGAGAGAGAGAGAGAGAGAGAGAGAGAGAGAGAGAGAGAGAGAGAGAGAGAGAGAGGAGAGAGAGGAGAGAGAGAGAGAGAGAGAGAGAGAGAGAGAGAGAGAGAGAGAGAGAGAGGAAAGAGGAGAGAGAGAGAGAGAGAGAGAGAGAGAGAGAGAGAGAGAGAGAGAGAGAGAGAGAGAGAGTCGGCCATACATTTCACCATCCAATCATTGTGTACACTTTCTTAAGTTAGAAGAAAAGATAACCTATATATTACATAATTTATTCAAACTTGCAGCAAATGTTTTCATGTTGACTAGACTGACTTAAATCTCTCTATAGTTTATATATGAAAGATGTTTTAATGTTGTTACTGTTCTAGAAATATTTATTGTTACTATTCTTAAAATATTCTATTTTAATTTATTACTTCTTTTCATATAGTTTATTTCCATATTTCCTTTCCTCACTAGGCTATTTTTCCTTGTTGAAGCCTTTGGACTTTAAGCATCATGCTTTTCCAACTAGGGTTGTAGCTTGGCTAATAATAATAATATATACTCGAGCATAATGTATAGATGTTCACACATGAATAAATATTACCTTCCTCTAAAAGACATATTTAACTCTTGGAAAAAATTGTAATACGATATAAATGAACAGATTTTGACACAATACGATATAAATGAACAGATTTTGACACATGACAACTCTCCTTTTGCTTGTGAAGAGGGGTAGGAAAAAGTGTGTTGTGAAGTGTGTCATTCTTGATTCTGCATTTGGCTATGGCAGACCACATAGTTGCGTCTTAAGGTTTTGTAAGGGGTGGCTGGGTGAACATAGGATTTTTAATAATTTCAGCTTGTTTGGTGCATTGGCGAAGGAGAGCCGACATTCTCGACAATTATTGTGAATGTCGCAATCCCATTTGCTAATGTAGCCATAGAGCCGAGTGTCACTGCCAATGCTTTTGATAGCATGTCTCACCCACCCCCTCCACCTCCTTGCCACCGGTAGAGTAAAATACACCTAAACTTTTTGGCATCAAATCATACTACCCTCACATTGCCATTTTACATTTTCTTTCTTCAAAAGCTTTCGACCATTCCCCTTTTACGAAATACTGACCTTTAGTCTAAGCGGAAAATGATAAACACAAGGGAAAACACGAGGGAATTAAGCTATAAGCACGAAAGCACGATGGAAAGCACAACGGACTACGAGGAAACACACGTGGAACACGAGAGTCGGGGACACAAAGGGTCGCACTGAGATACGGAGAGCGTCGAGATGATATCACGACGCGACCAGAGAACTTACTGAAGGTCAAGACCCAAGCTAACATAAGGCCTGCCTCGAGACTGCCCTCAGGGCACGTATCCTTCCGCCTAGGCCTACCATTACAGAAAACGGAAGTAGGGTACACTACACAAAACTCTGGTCGGTTATGAGGAGGTTCCAGGTAACTCCTAAGAAAGTAGTTCGAGGTAAGTCCCTGTGTTGAAACAAACTAACCTTTTGTCTATTCACTTCTCTTATAAGACTAAGATAAAAGAAAGAGACGTTAATACCAAAGACCTACGCTAAATTTTTGGGCAGCGGATCCACGATACACAAGATTTATCACCATCTGATATACAGTACATTCTTACTTTATAACAACTTACATTTCCATGTTTATTTGTTGTACTGCTGATTACAGAATTTTTCAAAATTTTTGCTTTATTTTCTATTTCATTTCATTCTAAACAACCGATATATTTTTCCATTCATTGTTAAGTGATTATAGGAAAATTTTTCAGAAATGTATTTTACCATTATTAAGGACTTATTCTATGCAAAAAAAAAAAAAAAAAAAAAAAAACTTTATATTCATTGAAATGACTTATTCCCAAGTAGTATTCTTTAATGTATAATTTATAAGGGATACAATAAACAAAAACTAATGACAAAAACATATTTCTTTTCCCGAGAGAGAGAGAAACTTGATATAAA
The DNA here is from genome assembly GCF_036898095.1 of Palaemon carinicauda. NCBI lineage: Eukaryota > Metazoa > Arthropoda > Malacostraca > Decapoda > Palaemonidae > Palaemon > Palaemon carinicauda. Next base: position 72,755,021 of record NC_090725.1, read on the forward strand.
TTTATTTCATTAACCCTTTTACCCACAATGGACGTACTGGTACGTTTCACAAAACTCATTCCTTTACCCCCATGGACGTACTGGTACGTCCTTGCAAAAAACTGCTATTTAAATTTTTTTTTGCATATTTTTGATAACTTTATGAGAAACTTCAGGCATTTTCCAAAAGAATTAGACCAACTTGACCTCTCTATGATGAAAATTAATGCTGTTAGAGCAATTTAAATAATATATATTGCAAAATGTGCTTCCAAAAAAAAAATACCTGGGGGTTAAGGGTTGGAAAGTTCCAAATAGTTGGAAAGTTCCAAATAGCCTGGGGGTAAAAGGGTTAAACATAAGGTCTGTTTCTTCTTCTGCCATTTCACTTTGCGTGCGACTTGTTGAGAACAGGGTAATTCCTGTTTTCGGTATTTCACAAGCTTGGAAATTGAGATTTCACATGTATGAACAAGGCAAATAATCGTCGTCGTCCAGATTGCCCGGCACATACATCCGAATGGAGGCCTCTTTGATACGACGTAGGATGTCAATAAATGGAAACGATGACAGTAGGCTAACTTTTACACGTGAAAACTACGAACAATACTAATATGAAATATATAAGACAAAGATGATGATATTTGGTAGAAATGAGTTGAGAAAAAAAGGAATAAAATACGAAAAGATAAATCTCGTCGTATCAATTTGCATTAATGATAAAATGTTTTGGTCACAGGCGGAGAATTGACGATGTTTGAAGAGCTACGTTACTGTGTGATTTGAACACATATGCCAGTATAGAAATACACAAAAACACTTTACAAAATCATGAATAAGGACTAGAATCGCAAGTATTTTGGTTGGTGGTAAGGCAAGATGCGAGGATCCCTACGTCTCTAAGCAGGGGATGTTGGAGGGTTTGAGTAATGCATTAGGTAGGGAATGTTGCCATTGGCTAGAGAGTGTGATGCAATATTATATAGCAACAAATAAAGACTAAAATAGCTCTTAAGTAATCAGAAATAAAGCCTAGAGTCCCAAAGACTTCGTTGGTTGGCTGAAGGAGATAAGAGGGGCTGATATCAGGGAGATTTCTTTTTTATTGAAATTTCTCGAATGCGGTGTGTTATACGACCACGTGCTATAGTCTTTGGCAAGATATACGAGTTAAGTGTAATTTTAACCTCCATATGGTTTATATTTGTAAATTACGTATCTGGACATCACCGTCTATGTCACCTAGCATGTTTTTGACGTATAACGACGTCCCTGCAGCAAAGGGGCTAACAGATCCCAAGGGCCACATATTAAACTAATGAGTCTCCTGTGAGGCTCAAAGGAGAGACTCCATTGCCATCAAGTTCTCTGGTGAGACACCCCACCATGCTTTCGAAGCCAAAGGCTTACCTAAAAAAAGGCTAACTCTGGATTAGGTTTGGGAGGTTTCAAGAATGAGGCATCATTTGCCAACTGGTAGAACCTCCCTTGGTGCTGGAGTGAAGAAAACTGCCTCTTCCCTTCCCCAATCACCTTAGACACTATCAGCGAAGCAAACCTTAAGACCAAGGAAAAGCGTAAAGACTCACGCAACTGGAGACCCCCCTCAGAGAAGATAGCCTCTGTGGTGCATTTAGGAGGGACTCTTATCTATTCCTTAAGCCTCGCCTAAGAAAGAAAATCCAAGCTATATATAACAGCCTCTGAAATCAACATCCTGGTCTTCATTCAAGATATCGTTTGACCCATTACGAACCCCCCTTGTAGTCAAGCCTTGATGCTTATCAGAAATTGGCCAATCGCCAAGTCCAGACCCACCAGCACACTGGCACTGTTACAGGTTCAAGAGAGGACTCAAAGGGCAAATTACCATCTTGCACCTGTTCGGTCCTGAGCACTTCTAGGCCAATGACATGTAGGGATTCACAAGCAGGGGGATCTGTCGTACCATACCCTTGGTACAGCCGACAGGTATCTGATGAGTTATAAAAGAATCCACGAGTTTATTAGACAGCCAAGTTAATACAATCTCAAGATTTTCTGAAAATTTGCAAAACTTAACTGAAATGTCTAAATTCTGTTTTCTGACCCCAACTAGCTTTAAGAGAAATAAGCCTAGATTCAAAACCAGAACCCACTGTACACAAAGAAAATTACCACACGCTAAAGATTTAAAATCAGACTACTACTTCCCCTTGAGCAGCAAAGATTTGCGATATTTCACACAAGTAGCCATTTTACTATCGGACCAAGCCGCAATGGATAGTCAAATCACATACCTCTCCCCTACACTCAGTAGAACTGTTATGAGGATCATATTCCCTGCAACTCATACTGACACCAGATGAAGGTCAGCTCCTTACTGGATTCAAAGGAGGGATGTCTGTCTTTGCTCTACAAATGGTATTTTTTCAAGTATACATTGGTCTTTTAATTATGGCTTATATATTCAGCTCTCTAATACAATTCCCAGCATCTTTCTATCTTCCCTTTAGTTTGTTATAATATGAAAATTCAACGCATGTAGGTTAACACAAAGTCATTGCACAATATAAAATATTTAGCATTTTGTAATCAATCATGGCTCATTATCATTAGCCTTTTATCAAAATCATTGCTACAATGTTACAGATTTCTACATAACTTCTCAATAATTTCCACACAAGATAAGGCCTTCAACATTAATTTGTTTATTTTTCATGAATTCTTAAAAATCATTTTATTGTTTTTGAAGGGTCGGGGTGTAAACTCCAGTAGGTAATGGACAGTGAAGATTGTCTGTCAAAACGAACTCCTACCTTTAGGACTAGCAGCACTGGCAGGTCATTCCTGAAGGTTAGGTAGGTCCAATATCCCCGACATCATGAGCTCAAACCCTTCTAGATTATCATGGATCACCACGTCTGAAGGTGTACGAGTAAGAAGCAATGCGCTTGAATATTTTCATCTTTACCGTTTCAGTACGGGACAGTGTATTTGGTACCCCGCAAAGTGACCCCGAGTTCTTTAAAAAGCATTGCCATGTATTCACAGGACAAGAAGAGACTGATCCTGTACCGTGCTTGTAAAAAGATGGAAAAGGACACGAGATTCAGAGTTGTACCAGGTTACATTTTAACTAACAAACTCTGGATCAAGGGAGAGGAAGGCTTTGTTCTTCAAGAATGACTCATGACACACAATTTGCTGCGGTACTCCTGTTGTAACACCGAGGCAGAGGCTAGCGAGTAGTCTAGGAGCCAAATCTTATCTGTTGTCCGGTCAAGGGTACATCAGGGTCCGGCTGAGACCTGAGGACTTGGGCTCAGGTTGATCCTTAGATGGAAAAAGGGACAAAGTTCTTCCATCTGAGATCTGGCTAAAGGTCGAGCGACAGCCTATTATTGCACACAGTTTCTTCCACAACGAAAGAGGAGAACCATACTTCATTGCAAAAAGGCTCTAACTGGTGAAGTATCCCTTCTACGATGTTACTAGCAAAAGATGGGTAGTTCTATCAGTATTTTGAAGAGCACCACCAGCAAAGTCAGACATTACCCAGTGTGTGACACTTGGGAGCTGTCCACAGATTGTAGAGTAATCGTAAGCAAGATTAGGCAACAAAATCTATAAGTAACTGTATCTGAATGTTGCTCCTATCCCTGGAACTGGAAAGTAGCTTACCTAAAGATGTTCTAGAAGTTTTGGATCAACAAGGAGGCGGCAAATGGGTCTTTCAATGGTGATACCCGAAGTGCAAAATAGCCTTTCCGCAATTCACAAAGTGTGAAGAGCCCACTGCTCCTACACCATGGCCCTAGTGATTGTACTATATGCTGGAACATTGCTCCTTCTCTGAATGGACCTTGTGTACAGCTCTATCACATTGTACGCTGCCCAGGTGCGTATCTATTTGCAAATCAAAAAGGGTCTGTGAAACCAAACCCCTTAGCTTATAGACATAAGTCACGAAAGTGGTGGGGTTCTTCAATGCTACCGGATGACTTATTAAACACTGTTGGGTAGATAAAATATCAATAGCTTTTTAGGTTGCTAAACAGGTGTCTACTTCTGTGAACTACATGTCAAGAGGTGTTCATCAGCTACTATAGGTGTGTCCGGATCTTGCCGCCTTTCCCGACCTCAATGACGAAATCAAGGGAGAGCAAACCGCTTGGATCTCCTCTTCCTCCTCCTCCCTCTGAAATCTCACCCACTAGGAGGATGACCAGTCCCTGCACACATCACAAGGGGAGTTTGAAGTGATGCGGTGTCCTCTACAAGTCAGACACAAAAGGTGAGGATCAACCTCAACATTGCTTATAAAAACACCCCAGTGTCAATCAGACATCACTGGACATATTTGTATTCTACTAAGTTCCCTCACACATACTGAATTGGGAAAAATAAGAGAAAATTAGAAAAACTTAAAGCAGGTTGGAGAGCATCGAAAACATGTCTGTGTAGCATGATGGCCAAAATCAGAATCAAGGTCTTGCACGCTGTCAGACACGGACCACCAAGGGATACTGGGCATTGATTGCCAAAACCTCAATAATTCTTCACGGGCCGTTACCAGCTTTCACCAGCATCTTCCCCCTACTAGAGGACAAAGGTTTGTTTTCACGTATGAACAATTACTATCTTATCCTTAGTCTTGTTAAACTAAATTATAATAAGGATAGCTTACATAAAATAAACTCAACCATAAGTGTGTGTTATAAATGGAGATTAAAGATGTTTCCACATTGCTATACAATAATACACTATGTACATTTTACACTAGTGAAATTGTTATTTTCAAAATGTCACAAAACTTACATGCACGAGGCATCAAAATCAAAACTTTTAGTGGTTTCATCTCATCTGAGGAATGGAACCCTGCATAAGAAATCTTAAAATTCTTGACTGAAAAATAGACTTACTGTACCTGGAAAATTAGCCGTGAGCCAAAGAAGAGATTCATCATAGAAAGCCAGAATAATGTAGACAGTGCAGATGTGAGTATCCCGCCCAGGAACAGATAATATCCTCTAGGGGCAAACAATGCAGACAAGGAGAAGCAGGCAAAGACAACACTTGTGCCAAGAAGAGCTTGCATGATCTGAAAGAGTTTTCAAGAATTAAATGAGGGGTAAAGTATATTTTTATCTTACATTGTTGGAACATTTCAAGCTAGTTTTGTAATACACCTTTTACCCCCAAAGGACGTACTGGTACGTTTCACAAAAGCCATCCCTTTACCCCCATGGATGTACCGGTACGTCCTTGCAAAAAAATGCTATAAAAATTAGTTTCTCATATTTTTTGATAATTTTTTTGAGAAAATTCAGGCATTTTCCAAGAGAATGAGACCAACCTGACCTCTCTATGACAAAAATTAAGGCTGTTAGAGCAATTTAAAAAATACATACTACAAAATGTGCTGGAGAAAAAATAACCCCTTGGGGGTTAAGGGTTGGAAATTTCCAAATAGCCTGGGGGTAAAAGGGTTAATTCAATAAACAAGTCCTGTCCTGTGTACAAAGACCAATGGAGCACCATGATTTGCATTGTCAATGATCAACTAAATATAATTATCCGATTTCAAGACCAAAATTATTAGATAATGAAACGGTGCATCTGAATACAGAAACTGCATGGTCAACTAAAAGTTCATAAACAACCGTTCTCATTAATAATAGCTCCTCCATCCTCGTGTACACACAAGAAGGAAAACCTGGCTACTATGAGACCACAATAAAAAGTAAATTCTAGTTTCTAAAGTTTCCTTATTACTATACAGTTTTATAAACATTACAGATTTGGTTATCATTCATTCCCCTTGAAATTGTAGCCCAATACATATTCAACTTAAACACTTAGAATGGCTTAAATTACAATAAGTGGAATATCAAAATAACTGCGCTGAACTGGTAAGGGAAATGAAAAAATCCTTAAACAATGACAACGAAGATAACAAAAACTATAAATACCTAGTTAATTCACACATACAGGCTTAAGCATTGTTCACAAAAAAGGGAATTTGATTAAGAATGAAAAAAAATAAAAGGTACTGCATACACTCAAGATATGGGCTCAAAATAACTTTGCACGAAAATCAATAGGAAATAAATATAACTAGAGGAGCACAGTAGGGCCCAGACCCTCCACGGCATCTTATTTCTCGACATTGACCTTAACCTTTTCACCCCCAGGCTCTTTGGAAATTTCCAACCCTTAACCCCCAAGGGGTAATTTTTTTCCCAGTACATTTTGCAGTATATTTTTTTTAAATTGCTCTAACAGCCTTAATTTTTGTCATAGAGGTGTCAGATTGGTCTCATTCTCTTGGAAAATGCCTGAATTTTCTCAAAAAATTATCAAAAATATGAAAAAAAAAAAAATTTATAGCATTTTTTTGCAAGGACGTACCGGTACGTCTATGGGGGTAAAGGGATGAGTTTTGTGAAACGTACCAGTACGTCCTTTGGGGGTAAAAGGGTTAACACATTAATTGACATAGATTTTCATAAGCTTAAATATGAACAAAGTTTGAAGTCTGTGACAACGATGTACAAACTTATGGCTGATTACGTGAATTGGACATAATTTGTTTGAACGTGACCTTGACCTAACAAAATCTAATCAATTCCAGCTTTTTACATGACAACTAATCCTTGCAAGTTTAATTACTCTACGATTAAATTTGTGGCCAGGAAGCAGTTCACAAACACACTTCTTCCCACTTCCTTGGTGGAGGTAAAAATGAACCTAACTTGAAATAAAAATGAACATAACTTAAAAATGAACCTAACTTTAACCAAAATCCATGGTTATTTTCAATGTTGGCCTAACTGCCTGGTTGTTAATAGAACAAATCAACATTACTATACCACATTAGTTCTCTTTCCTGGGTATAAAAATTTACTGATGCTGCATAATCTGATACCGTTGAGAGCAAATCAAAGTCCTAAACCAACAGTTATGTTATATGATCTAGTATTAACCCTTTTACCCCCAAAAGGACGTACTGGTACGTTTCACAAAAGCCATCCCTTTACCCCCATGGACGTACCGGTACGTCCTTGCAAAAAAATGCTATAAAAATTTGTTTTTCACATTTTTTGATAATTTTTTGAGAAAATTCAGGCATTTTCCAAGAGAATGAGACCAACCTGACCTCTCTATGACAAAAATTAAGGCTGTTAGAGCAATTTAAAAAAAATATACTGCAAAATGTGCTGGGAAAAATTTAACCCCTTGGAGGTTAAGGGTTGGAAATTTCCAAATACCCCGGGGGTAAAAGGGTTAATGGGAAAAAATCTGAATACTTACAAGAGCAGGGTTCACAACCATAGCCATACTAAGAAGAGGGCCTAAATTGACACCAGTGAAGAAAGCAAATGAACCGAATAGCGACAGCCGTGCCAGCTGGTTCTGGCCATTGTATGGGGTCATCAACAACCAAATCAATGTACCGATGGCACCAATGCCAGTCAGCAACCCTGCTCCAACAATACTACTGAAAAGGTGAACATATCCTCCAGCTGCAGCAGCCAAGGTAGCCAATGTGAAGGTTGCATAGACATTCTTCAGATGCTTTCGAACGGGAGGTTCTCTGCAAAAAAAAAAAAAAAAAAGACAAAACATGAAAACTCAATTTGATCTAATAAATATTTTGTATTTTCCCATCTAAAAATTCTATGCCACTTCTCCAGAAGAATATTTACAGGCGATTCTAAAAATGGGGCTATTTTTTAGGTTACCTTTCATTAATATACAACATAAGCTTCGTGACATGTAGTTTTCAGCAATTACGAATGACTTCAGTTTACAGTAATTCTGTGATTATACATTTTAATATTTTTTTTTTATCTGTTACTCAAAGGTGATATGCTTGGGACAGCCATGTAAACTCTGGAAAACCTGGTAGTTGCACTATGGACTAAAAGTTTTGTGACTGGAAAGAAAGATGAGAAGTGGAAATGGGAAAGGATGAAAAGAACAACAGATGCAGCTAGGTGCCAAAGGGATGCTGGAAAGACTTGAATAATGCAAGATGCACTGATGGCACCATACCCAGCGAGCGATGGGGTTCGTGGGATGAAGCGAGACAATTCTGCTATAAGACTTTTAGATGGTACTATAAAAGTTATTAGTTTTATCACTAATTATGAATACTGGATATGGTAAATTTGGCAGACACACAATTTACCTAGAGGTATCTCAAATCTGACAATGAAGAAAATTGGTTTGACTTGAAATTGATGATGTGGTCGTGATTAAAAAAATTGACAAGTTCAGTTGAGGAAGGAAATACATGACTAGATCCCGAAAAACTTGCATCAAGTGAAATCTTAAAAATTCAAGGCAACATTAAAAATTGAAAGGTGAAAATTATGATGTAAAAACAATCAATACTTTTAAGTAATTCATATTTTGCCTAACAATACAAACTTCTATAGTTCTTTAAATAGGAGTACTGTACAATATACCTTCAGATTAAGGTGGAACTGGAATAAAATCAACAATGAGGTAGATATAACTACCAACAGGTGGTTAGGAGAAGTCTCCCGACTTGTCAGTTAGCTAGACTAGACCTTTGGCCAGACACAGAAGGGTGGTTAAGGTGGAAATTTCAACTTAAAGGACTCATGACTGTAGAGCTAGGAAAATTAACTTCAAGTAATCTCCATTTTCCCTAAGTATACAAAACTTGAGTCCTCTAATAGGAGCATGATTTCAGCAAAGCTGGAAATCATTGTTAAACTTTATATCCAGGGAGTGGTAGTTACTGCCGGGTAGAGGGTAAGCCCGCCTAACCAACAGGCTGGCAAGCCATCACTTTGACCTTAACCTATGACTAGCGGGAAGGTTGAGGTGGAAAGTTTAACTTAGAAGACAGGATTTTATAGTAAAGAAAAATAATAAATTTTTTAATTCATTTGTATTTTTGCTAACAAAACAAATCGCAGACCTTTTAAAGGAGTATGACTTCAGCAAAGATATGGCCATTAAGCTTTTAGAGGTAAAAAGATGGATGCTGGATGATAAATTCACTTTGACTTTTGAAGTGAACTTTCTCTTTGAGAGGAAGACTCCTCGCTCCGGAGAGCATTTTAAGTTCGTCTAAAATATCGCCTGTCTCTTCTCATCACACCTACTTAAAAGAGAGACCTACCTGGAAGAAACTCCTCCATGCCTAGAGGTGTCAAGAAAGAGTGACCGATCTAGTCTCAAAGACACACATCCTGTGAATGAGACCAGTTTCGAGCCATAGAGTCAGGTTTAGCCATGGGTTTTGTCGATCTGAGGAGACAGGAGATGAGGCTGCATTTATTTATATCCCCAAAAGACAATTGCTTTGGTGTTCTCGCTATGTTAGGTCTTCCCTAGGGCGTTGCTCAGGGAAAAGGAATTGTCAGACTTATGTTTCGACTTGGCAAGTGAGGAGCGACAATGTAAAGACCAAATACGAGATGCCTTAGTTCTAGGGGATTGCGATTCTGACAATTTTATGACCGTATGCTCACGAGACTATGAGCATAAACATTTACAATGTTTCTTGGTTTTAGCCTTGGGAAGCTGCACATCCAAGCCAATGATCGTGTGCATGTACAGTAACACAATTGGGTCCTAACCCGAGACTTTGACCTTTCCTTGGACCAGGAGTGTGACAGTATTCAATTGCTCATGACAGGGATCGAGTTCATACCTTCGAGTGTGGTGAGACTTGTGAGACTTGGCACTTGAGGTACCTTAACACTTCCGCAGGATGGAAAGTTTCACAACGCTGCTCTTCCCAAAAATTCATGCAGAATGACCTGAAGACGACTCAAGAGACTTTTCCATATCAGTCGTCCTGTACCTTGGAGAACTAATCTTCTTTTTCTAGAGGCAGTTAGCTCCTCAGCAAGGGAAGAAAGCACAGGAAAGTTACAGATTGAGGTACTGTAGTAGGGAGCATACACACCTCTCTATCCCCAAGGTCAAGGATTTGGCAGCAGTCAGATCCTCAGCAAATGACAGCGGCTCACCTGCAACAACAATGAAGGACATGTCCAGGGTTGTCACCTCATAGCTCTCCTCCACACGCTGGACGGAAGCAGAAACATGATGGGAAGACTTGAATCTCCAGGAGTTTCTCTGCAGAGTGGGTGCCATCAACTCCAAGGGCAGGCCACATCACACACAGGTCTAGATCCTTGCAAGGGAGAGCTTTGGGCAAGAGGGAGAGGGGGTATTATCTTTGCAAATGGAGCGGGATAGATTTACACTATTGCTAAAGTGCTTCAACTTCAATGACAATCTGGATGATAAATCAAATAAGTTGTACAAAATTCAACCTCTCCTTAACAAACTGAACCAAAGTTTCAAATCGGTATATTCACCTGGAGACAGAGTCGTCATTGATGAGTTAATGATTCCGTTTCGTGGCAGAGTGAGCTTTCTACAGTACAACCCAGGTAAATCCCATAAATATAGATTGAAAATTTACAAGCTGTGTGCACCCAATGCCTACAAATAGAATTTACAAGTTTACTCTGGAGAGTCTGCACCCTTGCCATCGTTCAGCCACTCGGAGTCAGTTGTTTTGAAACTCTGCGATTCTTTGTTGCATCAAGGTTTGACAGTTTTTGCTGATAATTTTTATAAATCTCTTCCTCTGGCTGAAAAGCTTCTCAAAGAACAAACCTATTACTGTGGTACACTAAGAAAGCGCCAAAAATTCATACCATCAAGCCTTCTAAATGCCAAGCTATAGAAAGGAGAGGTGGTGTCACAGCAGAATAAGAATGGAGTAAAGGTTTATAATTAGAGACTAGAGAAATGTGCTAACTCTCTTAACTACTCCTGAACACTCGGATGAACTTATACCATCAGGCAAAAAGAAACGAACTGGCGAGGACATTATGAAACCAGAGTGTGTTCTAGATTATAATAAAGTTAAGAAGGGTGTGGACATTTCAGATCAAATGTCCTCCTATGCTACAGCTCTCAGACGGACCTTGAAATGGTATCGTAAAATAGCAATAGAATTGTTGACTGGAACATGCATTGTGAATGCATGGGTTTTGTACAACAAATACTTTTCTCCTGGCAAACCCATTTCAATAATGGATTTCAAGGAGAGTATAATAATGTCACTTCTTACAGGAACACAAGAAGAAGATGTAAAGCCAGGTCCAAGGCATTCACAAATTGAAGGAACACGATCTGAACATTCCCTCACTGAAGCACCTGGCCCCGAAGCCATGACAAGAAGGCGTTGTCGTTCCTGTTAACACATTTTGTGAGAACTGTGAGGATAAACCTTTCCTTTGTCTCAGTTGTTTCAACTTGAAACATTCAGTTTGAAGAAAGAGATATTTGAGTATTTTAGAAAGAGAAATTTGTGTATTTTGTTTTTCTTATGTAGAAGCAAAACAAAAAGAATGTTAATTTTATACTTGTACTCTAAATACTACATGATTTCCTTCATCATATATAAATGGGTATTTTTTCACCAAGAAAAGGACACTTTTTTTTTCAAAAGTAAAATGTTTACCAAACTGATTTTTTTCTCTATTGAATTTACATAAATATAATCTAGGGTTGAAAGGATAGCATTTACATTGATCTGATGATAATGTTTTCTATTTTTATACTGAAAGAAAATTTTTTGAAAAATGATGCCGCTTTTGCCAGCATATGAAGATTATTTTCAGTAATAAATGAAGTGTTTAGTTAATGTTCTAGTTTATTTCAATTGATTTCCTATACATTACAATAATATTTTGGTAAAAAAAACCCATTTTGAGTAAATTTTGGATACTTGAAAGAAATATATAATTCTTAGCATGTGTACCACATAGGGTACACATCGCTCATTCAGTCCCCTGTGAACAATAAATGGAGTACTGTACATTGCAGTTAACGTGTTAAGGTCATAATGCAATCATTAGGCTAAGCTGAATATGGTATAAATTAAAAACTAATCAAATAGCCTAAAGTTCATAATACAATCATTAGCCTAAACTGAAAATGGGCAAAAAACTAATCAAATAACTTAATGTTATAATGCAATCATAAGCCTCAGCTGAAAATGGTCTAAAACAAAAACAAACCAAATATAGAAGCTTGAAGTTATCATGCAAGCATTAGCCTAAGCTAAAAATTGTCTAAAACAAAAAACAGGGAGCCTTTGTACATCTGCTGCCAGTTCCTACAACATAGACGAAAAATGGACATTAACTAACCTAAACTTATCTCCTAATATAACCTACAAGCCATGTTCTTACCTAATTAACTAACAGGGGGACTAACATCCCAGCGACCCATGTAACACTACCGTTTTCTAAGTCGGCCATAATCATAAATAAAGGTGGCCGCTATCATACATACACCCCCAAAAACAACCTTAATATTTTTAAACTTGAGGTCATCAAGCAATCATTAGCGTAAGATGAAAATTTTCTAAATTAAAAGCTAACCACTATGTAATCTTGAGGTCATCATGCAATTATTACCCTAATGTACCAACCGTGTGTCACACAATTGTACATAATTCCTTTTGTATATAATATGCTTGTATCTTCGCTCTTCCCTCGCACTCAAACGAACATGAAAATTCATGTCTGCTGTTTAGCTCTGAACATTGTCTGTCTCTCGAACATGTTATGTCCTGTTGCCTTGAGGTTTTGTATATAAAGAAGAGCGTTCCTTAAAATATAACTCAGTCTATTGCATCCTGCCTTTGAGTTCACAACCTTCTCCCTCCTTCGTCACATTGGTGACCCCGGAGTGACTCGCTCCTCCCGCCTCCCCATCCCCCCTACACCTCACACCCTTACTCGGCGCCGTCACATTGGTGACCCCGGAGTGACTCGCTCCTCCCGCCTCCCCCTACCTCTTACCGTTACTATGACGCCGTCAACGCATACCTTCTGCAGCAGTACTCGCCGTCGCCAGCCGCCCGTATAGCAACGCTTTTTCAGCTCTCTCAACAACCGTTGGGGGACCAAAGTTTCGCTCACCCTCGGGAAAATAACCAGTATTACTCGCCTGCAACCTGCCGCAGACGGCTCTACTTGTGATGTGAACCCACTTTATGACCTTCAAAACCTCCATCAACGCCTCCACTCGTGACGAAGAGGACACCTATTCAACTTCAACCGAAGCTGACGTGAATGCTGTAGGACATACACACCTATAAATGCCGTAGGACACACACGCCTATGAATGCCGTAGGACACACACGCCTATGAATGCCGTAGGACACACACGCCTATGAATGCCGTAGGACACACTCGCCTATGAATGCCGTAGGACACGCCTATGAACGCCGTAGGACACACACGCCTATGAATGCCGTAGGACACACTCGCCTAACCCGTGACGAGCCGGAGCGGCAACAGCCACCCATCATCCACCACTAGCTCGCACCCAAACCAACTTCTACCACCACTCACTGTCGCTAATCGGCGCAGTTTTTACTACTACCTCTCCAGATTCAGGGCACCTATTTAACATGTTTAGTATGTCATTTTTAGAGGGGGAGCCATGTACCAACCGTGTGTCACACAATTGTACATAATTCCTTTTGTATATAATATGCTTGTATCTTCGCTCTTCCCTCGCACTCAAACGAACATGAAAATTCATGTCTGCTGTTTTGCTCTGAACATTGTCTGTCTCTCGAACATGTTATGTCCTGTTGCCTTGAGGTTTTGTATATAAAGAAGAGCGTTCCTTAAAATATAACTCAGTCTATTGCATCCTGCCTTTGAGTTCACAACCTTCTCCCTCCTTCATCACACTAAGCAGAAAATGGTCTAAATCAAAACCTAAACACTACATAATACAGTACTGAGGTCACCGTGCAACATTAGCCTAAGTCGAAAATGGTCTAAATCAAAACCTAACCACTACATAATATCGAGGTCACCGTGCAACATAAGCCTAGGCCGAAAATGGTCTAAATTAAAACCTAACAACTACATAATATCGAGGTCATCGTGCAACATAAGCCTAGGCCGAAAATGGTCAAAATCAAAACCTAACCACTACATAATATCGAGGTCACCGTGCAACATAAGCCTAGGCCGAAAATGGTTCAAATCAAAACCTAACCACTACATAATATTGAGGTCATCGCGCAACATTAGCCTAGTCTGAAAATGGTCTAAATCAATAACTAACCACCATAATAACCTTGAGGTCATCGTGCAATCATTAGCCTAAGCCGAAAAGGAGCCTTTGTAGGGTGACGGCCAGATCCGTTTTCATTCATAGAAAATGGGAATATTATAAAGTGGTGCGGACTGTGGCCATCGTTCTAAAACCGAGTTCGTAGAAAACTGAAATATTCTGAACTGTGGCCGTCGTTCTAAAAACGATTTTGGCGGGAGAAGCTAACTTAAAAAACCCACCTAACCTATGCTAAAAGCCGTATCCTTACCCAGGGGGCCTTCGCCCCCCCGGACTCCCCCCCCCCTTACCTACTACGGGAGCGAGAAGATTCGTGGCCGGAGTAAGAACTCGAGCCACATAAATTTTCAGGTAATTTAGGGTTTTCGGCAAAAAACAAAAGTGTGCGTTTAAGCACATAATTAAGATCCGTAGACCATTTCCAAACGTTTTTATTCTATACAAGATAACAGTCTGAGCGATAATAAGCAAATTAGGACGCTTGGCCGTAGCGCTACAAACTACCCGCCGAAAATGGTCTAAATCAAAGGTAAATGTGTAGGAGAGCTCCGCGGAAGATCTTGAAGAATTTAAACACCTACAATTCACTATTATATCATATAGAACGCTTATATAATAGTCAATATATGAGCAGCTTCTATTTAACGAAGATATTTGTGTGTATAGTTATGTTTCACTTGGATTTTTTCTAAGTGTTTGTTTTTGTTTACTGTGTGATGTCTTGGCTAAAATGAGCTGTTTCACCGCCTTACTGCGTATGGCAGACTAGTTCTCAATGCTATTCTAACCAATAACAGGTGTTTTCTTGACGTCACACTGTTTGAAAACCAATCATGGCGGTTTTTACAAATCTAGCCAATGCTGACACTTATTACTTCACTTATCCCTGCTATTTTTCCACCAGTTACCACAGTTTACGTGAAGTTCCGCGGAGGAATATTTTTGCACGTCTCGGATCTCCCTTCAAACTGAAAAGCTCATTTTGCCGTGAAGTATGGAGCAATTAGCAGGACCTTCATCCCGTTCCGACTGTGTCACTTGTGACAATTGCTTTATTTCTTATGGGGATTTTTGTGTACATTATTCAGGGAAAGTTGATTTGCTAATTGCATTTGCTCAACGTCATGGTTTGATTTTGGCAGAGAAAAAGTGCCCTAATTGTGAAAATGTGTGCCGTATAGATTACAACAAATTAGCATTCCGGTGTGATCGTAGTGTGGTTGCTCGTGGGAAAAGGAAGAGGAGGTGCAATTTTTTCGTGTCTTGTTTCAAAGGTACATGGTTTTGAAAATTACTGTGGCCTTAAGGGGGGGTGGCAGGGGGGGCGGAGCCCCCCCCCAGTAGGCCTAGATAGGGGTACGGGGCCCCATAGGCTAGGTTAGGTGGGTGTCTTAGGTTCGGTGGTGCCCTGAAAATTACTGTGGCCTTAAGGGGGGGTCGCAGGGGGGGCAGAGCCCCCCCCCCCCCCCCCCGGTAGGCCTAGGTAGGGGTACATGGCCCCCAGGGTAGGGTAGGTAGTTGTATTAGGTTCGGTAGTGCCCCCGAAAAATCACTTCTCCTCCTCCCCCCACCCAAAAACCCCGCTTCCCACTGGGGTCCCCCATAATTGTAGTAGTAGGTTTATGCTTAAATTTTCTGTGTAAGAGTTAGGTGGTTGTAGGAGGATTATCTCACAGTTTCAAGGTAACTGTAGCTCTAATTTACTGTTTTCTTTCGTTTTCTACTTTTAGAAACTTTTAAATCAAGCACGGAGGTCTCCTACACAATTACCAAATCAAAACCTAACCACTACATAATATCGAGGTCATCGGGCAACATTGGCCTAAGCCGAAAGTGGTCTAAATCAAAACCTAACCACTACATAATAACCTTGAGGTCATCATGCAATCATTAGCATAAACTGAAAATAGTCTAAATTAAAACCTAACCAAATCATATTGGTGAAATATTATACATTTTTCAGGTTGCCATGCAAGCATTAGTCTGTAAGGGCGAAACCCTACGATAAGAATTCCCACAGACAAGGTCGCAAAGCCTTTAAAAAACATCGATAAGATTACTGTTAAAGTAGTATTTAATGATCAAATGCCATTTAACACTAGGAAGTTACTTAGAGCAACCTTCGTAGACGGGAATTAGACAATAAAACCATCATCTACTTGGTCTAATCTAAATGATAAGGGCAAGCGAGCTTAAGTTGTCTACGGCAAACCTAAACATAACTTAAGCTTTAGACAACACAGTGAAATAACAGTACTTTTTATTATACTTACAGATCTGCAGTAAGCCCTTGGGCAAATCCTTTTAGGTTTATCCCCTCCATGGCGTTAATTAAAACTGGTGAAAAGAAATTAGAGCTCAGTAATGTTCCAATGTCTACAGACTTTCCTTACAAATGGCGACGTCAAGACAGGGTTGCCAGATTATTTCGACTGGATTATCGTACATGAGCCTTAAAATTGTCGTTTTTCAACCAAAATTATCGTACACACTTTGAACAAGATTATTAAGGAGTAACATATATAGCTTATTTCAAGGTATTTTAGTATAATTGCTTAATCAAACACACACACATGCATTGCATATACCCAAGGTATGTATCGTACATCGTACCGGACACGAAATAATCGTACATGTACGATAATTATCGTACGAATGGCAACCCTGCGTCAAGTCGAAGAAGAATGTACGAGTGTATTCCAAAATAAATAAATGTAATGATTTAATTTCTCTCCAATCAGAAATTACGAGGATTACGGTAAATTAACCACTATATTATTCAGAAGTTTATCAAAGGATGATACTGATGTGAAATGAACTCGAGTTTTGAGAAAATTGCATCTGTAACCTTGTCAATGGTGTTCGGAATTGGTTATATTAAAATATTTTGGAAAATAATTTCAAAATACTTCATCATTGAAGGATTTTTTATAAAAAATTTACAAATAAATTGGTTATTTTCACAATTTAAACTGAGATATTAAGTTATATTTGCAATTATCAAAGGATATTATATAAGTTAAGTCAAAGAT
This sequence comes from Palaemon carinicauda, assembly GCF_036898095.1. Classification (NCBI taxonomy): domain Eukaryota; kingdom Metazoa; phylum Arthropoda; class Malacostraca; order Decapoda; family Palaemonidae; genus Palaemon; species Palaemon carinicauda. The sequence continues at coordinate 72,772,183 of NC_090725.1, forward strand.
TAAGCAATACGAACACGGCTATTTCAATGGTGTTCGAAACTGGTTTTACTAAAATATTTGGGAAAATAATTTCAAAATACTCCATCATTGAAAGATGTTTTATAGAAATTTTACAAATAAATTCGTTATCTTCACAATTTAAACTGAGATATTAAGTTATATTTGTAATTATCAAAGGAAATTACATAAGTTAAGTCATAGATAAAGCTATACGAACACGACTATTTGCGTCATTTTACGTCACACCCACAAGTTTGACGTGGCGTTGTAGGCGCGGTTCACTTAAAAACCTCTAAAGAGTTCTTGGAATTAGCCATTTTTCATCATATTGTTTTTCCCTTAAATATATTTAAATGGACAATGCAGAATATACATAACCCTATTGATTTTGAAATACATATGATAAATTTTCTTTATTTCAACATTATTTTGTGGGAAGAGATTTCCAGATAGTAAGAGAAACGGAAGAAAAAATACTTTACATATTTTAGTTTTTTTTTCTTTGTAATTCTGACCCTACACTACAAGTGAACTCTAATCTCTACAGGAAATTCACATTCAGTTTTATCGTGTTCCTTATATTCCCAGGAATTTGGCATTTCGCACCGCATATTGCACGTTTACAGGCAAATCAACAATATCAAAGCACTTGGAATAGAAGAAAGTCTTCAGTTGTTTTTCATTGAAGGCGTTAATATTTTCAGTTCTTCTTGTATATTTTTGTGGCTACATACTTGAAAGCTCTAGAATCTACTGTAGACACATAGCCCTACTTTGGTTCCAATTATTCGAAACCATCTGTAACTATTCTCGTGTTAACATGATTTTGTTGTCTGCAAAATATATAGGAATTCTCTTAGATATTTTGGACGTCCGGTTCTGATAACTTGATGGATTATTGTACATATTTAAACCCAAGGTTTGCTTTAATGGGCTGCTATAGTGTATTGCCATTAGTATAGAAGTGATTCTTTCTCCAGGTGGGACACATTTTATCAATCTTGCTCCTATGTTTATCATGGTTTGTAATTTCTTAGATTGTAACGGGTCGAATTGGAGTAATCAATCCTGGTAATAACTCAGTTTATCACAAGCTTCTTTACAGAACGTTCACCCAGACAATTCTTTATAAAAGCAATATATGATATCAACCCGTTTTTGCTGCATTATTTGTTTGAGCAGAGACAAGTTACTGTCAAACGGTAGCCTACTCCCAAATTACGAAATATACTAGATAAGCTGATAGAATGGTTATTTATATTTATTTGAATGGTGCTATAAGATATGAAACAAATTAAGACAGATGGTTCCTGGTTCCTTATTGCTCACTCCGCAAAGTAAGTTTGCGGGGACTCTATCTCTTTATAGATAGGTGCAAAGCTTCTAAGCTTATTCTTATTATTGTTATTAAGTTTATATCATCTGTGCCTTAAATAAATGAATATCATAATGAGGTTCTCAATCTTTACTTTTATTCCCTTCTACTTTGAAATTGGATAGGATAACACCTTGCTATCATCAGTTTTGGCAACCTGTTGTGGTAATCAGTTTGGGCTTCTTAAACTCTTCTTTTATATGCATTGCCCTATCTATAAATGCAGCCAGATCCCTGCTAGGATTTTTTAGCGTACCTAAACTTATTTCTACATTCTTTAGCTGTTCTAACTTTGGGCATAAAAATAAATGTTCGGTAGTATCTTCTTCCTATTTGCATAAATCGCACAAATTAAAACTGAATAGATAAATGGATGGACTATAGAATGAGACCCCGCCAGCTCTGTAAAAAAGAAGAAAAAAAAAAAGCCTTTTCTCCAATTTATAGATATTGAAGTTCCACAGATTCTGCTATCTGGCCAAGTGAAAATAAAACTACATCATGAGGGAAAATTGTCCCTCGTGGAGACCTGCATAGGGAAAAAGCAAAGGTTGGATATGCGAGTTACTATTACAAACTTGCGGCAAATGTTTTATTTTTTTTTTTTTTTTTTCTATGTTGAACAGGCTGACATAAGTCTCTTCGTTGATTATATAAGACAGATCTATTTTATACTTGTTACTGATCTTAAAATGTTTTTTATTGTTTTTTATTACTTTTTTTTTCCATTTGGAGACCTTGGTCACCTTGCTTTTGCAACTAGGATTGTAGCTTAGCTTATAATAATAATAATAATAATAATAATAATAATAATAATAATGGTAATTGTTTACAACACCACGCTCTCCATTTACTCCAAAATAATGCAATCCTGCAGTTCTCATGTTCTTGCACAGTAATTTGGTGGTTATTTAAATTCTGGGAAAGCAATAATTAGCAAGATATGTTGAGAAAGGGGAAAGGTTCCGATATAATAACTAATCAGGAGGAAGAAAAAACCTGAATATGTTGAGAAAGGGGGAAGGTTCCGATATAATAACTAATCAGGAGGAAGAAAATGCATGAATATGTTGAGAAAGGGGGAAGGTTCCGATATAATAACTAATCAGGAGGAAGAAAAAACCTGAATATGTTGAGAAAGGGGGAAGGTTCCGATATAATAACTAATCAGGAGGAAGAAAAAACCTGAATATGTTGAGAAAGGGGGAAGGTTCCGATATAATAACTAATCAGGAGGAAGAAAATGCATGAATATGTTGAGAAAGGGGGAAGGTTCCGATATAATAACTAATCAGGAGGAAGAAAAAACCTGAATATGTTGAGAAAGGGGGAAGGTTCCGATATAATAACTAATCAGGAGGAAGAAAATGCATGAATATGTTGAGAAAGGGGGAAGGTTCCGATATAATAACTAATCAGGAGGAAGAAAATGCATGAATATGTTGAGAAAGGGGGAAGGTTCCGATATAATAACTAATCAGGAGGAAGAAAATGCATGAATATGTTGAGAAAGGGGGAAGGTTCCGATATAATAACTAATCAGGAGGAAGAAAATGCATGAATATGTTGAGAAAGGGGGAAGGTTCCGATATAATAACTAATCAGGAGGAAGAAAATGCATGAATATGTTGAGAAAGGGGGAAGGTTCCGATATAATAACTAATCAGGAGGAAGAAAATGCATGAATATGTTGAGAAAGGGGGAAGGTTCCGATATAATAACTAATCAGGAGGAAGAAAAAACCTGAATATGTTGAGAAAGGGGGAAGGTTCCGATATAATAACTAATCAGGAGGAAGAAAAAACCTGAATATGTTGAGAAAGGGGGAAGGTTCCGATATAATAACTAATCAGGAGGAAGAAAAAACCTGAATACTATAAGAAAAAAATCCAGTTGGCGGCTACAGATATGAATGAGCTATATCATCTACTATATGATGTAAATAAGAAAGGTTACTAGGTGGGTATAGCAACTAAGAACTGGTTAATAAATTTATAGAATTCTTTAAAAACAAAATATGAAATAGAATGAGGTCATTTATAGATATTTCATATCAGATTGGTGCTGTCAAACACACAGATAAGATTAACGAGATTTAATGATATAAGAAAAGATGAAGTCATCAGGATCATTAAAGTGGCACAGAAAACAAATTCTGCGATTATTATCATTATTATTATTATTATTATTATTATTATTATTATTATCAGCTAAGCCATAATCCTAGTTGGATAAGCAGAATATTATAAGCCCAAGGGCTACAACAGGGAAAATAGCCCGGGGAGGAAAGGAAACAACGAAATGAATAAACTACAAGAGAAGTAATAAACAATCGAAAAAAAAACTTTTTAAGAACAGTAACAACATTAACTTAGATCTTTCAAATATAAACTATATAAATTTCCAAACAACAAAAGGAAGAGAAATAAGATCGAACAACGAGCCCGAGTGTACCCTCAAGCAAGAGAACTCTAATCCTAAACAGTGGAAGGCCATGACACAGTGGCTATGACACTATCCAAGACTAGAGAACAATAGTAGTTAACCCAAGGGACGAAAAAAAAAAAAGAAATGTTTGGTAATCTCAGTGTTATCAGGTGTGTTAGGGCAGAGGAAAATATGGAAAGAATAGGCCAGACTATTCGGTGTATGTGAAAGCAAAGACAAAATGAGCCGTAACCAGAGAGAGAGAGAGAGAGAGAGAGAGAGAGAGAGAGAGAGAGAGAGAGAGAGAGAGAGAGAGAGATCTAATGTAGTACTGTCTCCCAACTCTTCTAGTGCATTGTAGAATTAATCTCTTAGGGAGTGCGAATAGCATACCTAAATCATTTTCATCCACCCTTCACAATGTATAGCCTATATATATATATATATATATATATATATATATATATATATATATATATATATATATATATATATATATATATATATATATATATATATATATATATATATATGTGTGTGTGTGTGTGTGTGAGAGAGAGAGAGAGAGAGAGAGAGAGAGAGAGAGAGAGAGAGAGAGAGAGAGAGAGAGAGAGAGAGTGTATGTGTATTCACAAAGTTAAAAGACAGTTATTTATTAATGGATAAGTTGGTAAAACAATAGACTACGTGGTAAGTCAAATATTATATCTGTATATGGAAGTCAGCTGCGCACCATACGAATTCTGTATGGGCTACGACAAGCATAAACAAAATAACAACGAATTGTTCACAGTAAACAAACAATGGACTTATTATAATGCTGTGAGGCAGATAGGAGTCAAGTACATAGCCGATGTTTTAATTTCTTTATAAATCACAAAGCAAACCAAATTAAAATCTTCTATACGACAAGCATGAAGAAACATTAATGAATTGTTCACAGTAAGAAACAATAGACCTATTATAATGCTGTAAGGCAGATAACGAGTTCAAGTATACAGCCGATGTTTTGATTTCTTTATAAATCATAAATCAAACAAAATTGACATCTCTAGGGGAGGGGACATTGTTATAACCAATAGGTTTAAATTGTGACGATTATTGTAAAACAGCCAGAGGTCACTGAGAGCATTCCCTTTCGAAAGGCGAGAAAGATGTCGTTTAATTTCTTTATAAATCACAAAGCAAACCAAATTAATATCTTCTCTAGAGGAAGGGACATTGTTGTAACCAAGGTTTAAATTGTGACGATTATTGTAAAAACAGCCAGAGGTAACTGAGAGCATTCCCTTTCGAAAGGCGAGAAAGATGTATAGATATAGTTGGCCATCACAAGACTTAGAGGTGCTGTATATACTATACATATACAAGAGGTCGAATTTGATCACCACGTGAGGTAAGAGTCATCCAATAGAACCACTTATGCAGAGACGCTGTTGGACTGAATTAATAACAAGATGTGACGACGTAAAGCCAAGGCCGTCATGATCGTGATGGCGTTTTAAAAGTGTCATGAATCGCTGCCTTAAAATGTCTGAACTTGAGTCCTAACTACTGTTCGTGTATGGGTGTGTTTAATTCAGCTATTATTTTTACTTTATGATTATTTCATCTTGGTTTTTGTTCTTTGCATTTGAATATTCTTTTCTGAGAAAGTTGACAGTATTTATGCAGGTGGAGAAATCTTAAAAACTGCAGATTCAATTGTCAGTTTTGTAATGTTTTCCTTATTGCATTATAAAAGCAATAGCAATCATAAGTAGATTTGGTCTATTAGATGAATAAAATTCTGTATTAGCTACATTGTATCTCTAGTCTAATCAATCAATCAATAATAATAATAATAATAATAATAATAATAATAATAATAATAATAATAGGGAAGTGGGGAATATGGGAAAAGGAAGAGTACCCCTGGATACAATTCAGTTTATAGCTCAAGGCAGGTACTCGGGAAGGGAAAGATTAAGGAAATAGGGAGAAAGAGAAGTACAGGAGAGGAATAAAAGAGAGGGGCAGACCCTCTGGTGATATTAGGGAATTGGTATTATTATTTACTTCAGTAATAATTTCAATGGTTTCTTGGGCCCGAACACATTTATCCTGTTTGGAAGCGTGTGAGAATTATACGAGAAAATATGACATACTGTGCACTAAATCACTGAATATACAGCTAGAGTAAAGCAGAGGAATGATATTAATGAATTTTTTTTTTAATGATAATAATATTGGCATGTAAGCTGGGAAGTTTGGCCTTGAGCACAGGGCAGCATTAAGTATCGTTGATGGGAAGACTGCTGATAAAATGATACGGATATCTAGCTCTGTCATATCAACTTTCATTACTGATACAATCTTTAATCGCCTAAAGCCGCTTCTCTGGTGAAATATTTGCACTTCTTGCCACATGTTTACTGTTACAGTAAGCTACGGAGAATGGGGATACGTGGATAGTAAGATGATTTACAAATAGGCGTCTTCACACACACACACACATATACACACACGCACACACACACACACACACACACACACACACACACACACACGTTAAAAACATTGGGAGTGTTTAAAACTGATTAATTGCCACATATTTACTGTTACAGTAGGCTACGGGGAATGGGGATACGTGGATAGAAAGATGATTTACAAATAGGCGTCTTCACACACACACACACACACACACACACACGTTAAAAAACATTGGAAGTGTTTAAAAATGATTAATTGCCACATGTTTACTGTTAAAGTAGGCTACGGTGAATGGGGATACATGGGTAGGAAGATGATTTACAAATAGGAGTCTTACACACACACACACACACACACACACACACACACGTTAAAAACATTGGAAATGTTTAAAACTGATTGATTTGCGATCGATAAGTACTGTAAGCTAAGGAATTTTCCACTCAGCAAGACCGTAAAAATACTACCAGTCATCTTTGTCCTCAAAAACCACGTCGCTTTCTCTTGGTCTCACAATACGTGTTTATGAATTGATAAGGAAAAGGAACTTTCTGGAGCTTGCAGCTGTTTCTTCGGGAGTTCTAGACTTTTCTGGCAATCTCTCTAGTATGATGGGTGGATGGATAGCTTGGTGTTAGTGGTATATCAGTAATTCATTGTTTATGAATAACTTATGAGCTCATAGTTATCTGACATAATTTATCAATTTTATCGAGGTTTTCATATGTTAATTTATAATTTAAGCACAATCACACACATACATACATACACACACACACACACACACATATATAGCCTATATATATATATATATATATATATATATATATATATATATATATATGTGTGTGTGTGTGTGTGTGTGTGTGTGTGTTATGTGGTCCTTTGACTGGCCAGACAGTACTACATTGGATCCTTCTCTCTAGTTACGGTTCACTTTCCCTTTGCCTACACATACACCGAATAGTCTGGCCTATTCTTTATAGATTCTCCTTTGTCCTCATATACCTGACAACACTGAGATTATCAAACAATTCTTCTTCACCCAAGTGGATAACTACTGCACTGTAATTGTCCAGTGGCTACTTTCCTCTTGGTAAGGGTAGAAGAGACTCTTTAGCTATGGTAAGCAGCTCTTCTAGGAGAAGGACACTCCAAAATCAAACCATTGTTCTCTAATCTTGGGTAGTGCCATAGCCACTGTCTTGGGTTAGAGTTCTCTTGCTTGAGAGTACACTCGAGCACACTATTCTATCTCGTTTCTCTTCCTCTTGTTTTGTTAGATTTTTCATAGTTTATAACTTTATATAGGAAATATTTATTTAAACGTCATCGTTCTTAAAATATATTATTTTTCTTTGTTTCCTTTCCTCACTGGGCTATTTTCCCTGTTGGAGCCCCTGGGCTTATAGCATCTTGCTTTTCCAACTAGGGTTGTAGCTTAGCAAGTAATAATAATAATAATAATGATAAGACACAGTAGTCCCTGGCACACCTTGTTCTAAAGAAGTGCACCTAGCCACACCCTTACTGAGTGGCAAGTTCCTGTGTTTAGCCCCCCACCCCCACCCCCCAACCACCTCTACCATCACTTCCTACAGTATCTGTTAGTTTATTCGGCACTAGTTAATGGTGAGGCAGGGTGCACTTCTTCCGATGTGTCCAAGTGTTCGTATGTGAAGGACATGTGGGTACATCTTTGCTAATATGAACTAAGTTATCCATGCGTAGAAACTGTAATGCTTTATACCATAAGTGAATAGTATTACAGTAACAACCATCTATAGTCCATTTCTTTTAGCGAGTCATATTTGCACCGACTCGCAACGGTGCCCTTTTAGCTCGGAAAAGTTTCCTGATCGCTGATTGGTTGGACAAGATAATTCTAAACAATCAGCGACCAGGAAACTTTTCCGAGCTAAAAGGGCACCGTTGCAAGTCGGTGCAAATATGACTCGCTAAAAGAAATGGACTATAGAATATTGCACTTGGTTTTAGTACTAATGAATGTGATTAGATATATGCTAATATTTTTGTTAATATTTGGTCAGATCATTGCAGAAATTTCTGTGCAAGAATGAATCTCAATTCGGCATTTGCCAAAGGTTTATCAACTCGCTAACCTCACTAAGATGCTATAGATTTCGCTTGAGGCTGTTGCTGTCGTCCTTCAACATTTGCTGTCTATTCATTCTTCGATGGAAATTGCTCTTACAAGGCGTCAAGGATTTTAGGTTTCATAATTTGATATGTTACAAACAGAATCTATTGAACTTGAATTTGTCATTTCCACGGCAACTAACTTAACGATAGTAGGCTGCATTAGAAACCTTAACAATATATCATTATCATTACAGTAGGTAGTCATCCGGGAATCTCTCTCTCTCTCTCTCTCTCTCTCTCTCTCTCATGTGGCAGTGTTGATCGGAGTTGGACACTTTCGTTCTGCAATAAAACAAAACTACTGTGACTCTCTTCTCTTAAGCAATCGACTGACTAGTTGTTATCATTATTATCATTATTATTACTTGCTAAGCTACAGCCTTAGTTGGAAAAGCAGAATGCTATAAACCCGAGGGCTCCAATGGGGAAAATAGCCCAGTGAAGAAAGGAAACAAGGAAACTACAAGTAATTAACAGTTAAGATAAAACATTTTAAGAACAGTGACAGTATTAGAATAAATATTTCATACATAAACAGTAAAAACAAGTGGTTATGGTGGCCGATGATGTAACGTCCCTAACTGGTGAACACCAGACTGGGGTTCGAGTCCCGCTCAAACTCGTTAGTTCCTTTGGTCGCTGTAACCTCACCATCCTTGTGAGCTAAGGATGGGGCGTTTGGGTGAGTCTATTTGGGTGAGTCTATAGGTCTATCTGCTGAATCATTAGCAGCCATTGCCTGGCTCTCCTTGGTCCTAGCTTGGATGGAAAGGGGGCTTGGGCGCTGTTATATATGGTCAGTCTTTAGGTCATTGTCCTGTTTGATAGGGCAATGCCAATGTCCCTTGCCTCTGCCATTCATGAGCGGCCTTTAAACCTTTAAGAGAAATAAGATAGAATAGTGTGCCCGAGTGTACCCTCAAGCAAGAGAACTCTAACCCAAGACAGTGAAAGACCATGGTAGAGAGGCTATGGCACTACCCAAGACTAGAGAACCATGGTTTGATTTTGGAGTGTCCTTCTCCTAGAAGAGCTGCTTACCATAGCTAAAGAGTCTTTTCTACCTTTACCAAGAGGAAAGTAGTCACTGAATAATTGCATTGCAGTAGTTAACATCTTGAGCGAGGAAGAATCTTTTATGTGTAATCTCAGTGGTGTCAGGTGTATGAGGACAGAGGAGAACATGTAAAGAATAAGCCAGACTATTCGGTGTATAAGTAAAAGGAAAATGAGCTGTAACCAGAGAGAAGGATCCAATTTAGTATTGTCTGGCCAGTCAAAGGACCTAATAACTCCCTAGCGGTAGTATCTGAACGGGTGGCTGGTATCCTGGCAAACCTATTGTTGTTGGTCGTCAGTTGACTGTAACACGAGAGAGAGAGAGAGAGAGAGAGAGAGAGAGAGAGAGAGAGAGAGAGAGTATACACAAAACATTGATGTTCAGTATGCTCTCTGTTAAAAGGTGAACGAAAAAACGGGAGAGTTTGCGCCAGGCAATTCTAACACCACTTACTTCGATTCTCTCATGAGTGAGCATTTTACGCAGAAATGTTATACCAATATTCTATCGTGTAAAATCATAGACTCCATGGAAATGTGACAGTATATTTCAAGTTTATATAAACATAAATTCTCATTGGATCAGGCTAACCAATATAAGTAAAGTCTGAGGAATTTCGTCTGGTACGCACAAAACTTTAGCGCTGCCAAATTCCTTGGCAGTCGTTTCATGTGAAAATTATCTTGGCTTCCTCTAACCCTTTCCTCTGTTTGTTTATTTTGAATTTACTCGTTAATGTGATCATACAGCATAAGGTTGCCTCGTTTTATAATTTTTTTTTTTTTTGTAATGGCTGGAACTATTTATGTACAGTATTCAGTGGTTATCTTTAATCACCTTCTTTGTATGAAATATTGTTTCGCTCCCGATCAATAGTCCTTGTCTATACAATAGCCTGCTTGCATACATACTGTCATACACACATGCCCATGTTAATTTTAGACATTTTCATGGAGAATTCATCCTTTATATTTTCCCTAGATATCATAATACTTAACCAAAGCATAAAAAAAAGCATTGAGATGTGAATACAATAGATTTACCGAAAAGTCCTTTCATTTTAGTGCTAACGCACAAATATTTGTTAATTCCAGATTCAGTGACTGTAGGCATATATATATATACATATATATATATATATATATATATATATATATATATATATATACATATACATACATATATATACATATATATATCTATATATATATATATATATATATATATATACATATATATATATATATATATACATATATATATATATATATATATATCATTATGGATTAAAACAAAATCTGATACAAGTATACGTTGGAGAAGAATGCGAGAAAATATGTGAACTTTCGGTTAGGGTAAGATTATATGGGAAGTTTGTAAAACTCCTTGAAGGCATGAGGACAGCAGAAATGTTTATTTTTTTCTTGGTAGGGGCAAGGAGAGGAGGGATGCAAAGTAGTAAGCGGTGAGATGAGAAAATTGAGGGTTAGGCGGTTGCATGACATAGTAGAAAAGAGGAATTGTAACTAAACCATTACTAAAATTTTAAAAGTAATTTATATTTTCCTTGCTATACAAAGCTGAGTCCTTTGGAATAGGAGATACTTGATTAAGTGAAAGCTGCGGTGGGTGTTAAATCATTAACAAGGTTGTTTTCAGGCAGCCTATTTACCCTAAGTAAGGATAGCCTGTGAGGAGGGTGCTTACCTCCCTGCCTGCCTGCCTGACCTAAGTCAAGCCTACTGTGTGGCCAGTCAAAGGACCTAATAACTCTCTAGCGGTAGTATCTGAACGGGTGGCTGGTACCCTGGCAAACCTATTGTTGTTGGTCGTCAGTTGACTGTAACAGAGAGAGAGAGAGAGAGAGAGAGAGAGAGAGAGAGAGAGAGAGAGAGAGAGAGAGAGTAGGTATGTAGTAGGTTGGCCATAGCACCAGGCACTCGTTGAAATACTGCAGCTAGAGTCATTGGGTCCTTTAACTGGCCAGATAGTACTGCATTGGATCCTTTTTCTCTGGTTACGGCTCATTTTGCCCTTGCCTACACATACCCTGAATAGTCTGGCCTATTCTTACTATAATCTCCTCTGTCCTTATACACCTGGGAGCAATGAGATTACCAAACAATTCTTCTCTCCGCTCAAGATGTTAACTAATGCAATGCAAATGTTTAGTGGCTACGGTAAGTAGCTCTTCTAGGAGGAGACTCCAAATTCAAACCATTGTTTTCTAGTCTTGGTTACTGCCATAGCCTCTGTACCATGGCCTTCCACTGTCTTGGATTAGAGTTCCCTTTGCTTGGAGGTACACTCGGATAAGCTGTTCTATCTTATTTCTCTTCCTCTTGTTATCTTTTTGAAGTTTTTGTAGTTTATATGTGAAGGATGCAATTTAACGATGTTACTGTTCTTGAAATATTTTATCCAGATTGTTTATTCTTCTCTTGTTGTTTATTCATTTCCTGTTTCCTTTCCTCATTGGGCCATTTTTTCTCCTTGGAGACGTTGGGCTTCCAGCACCTTGCTTTTCCAACTATGGTCCTAGCTTAGCTTGTAATGATATATATATATATATATATATATATATATATATATATATATATATTATATAATTTATATATATATATATACTCTTTATATATATGTATATGATATATATATATATATATATATATGTATATATATATATATATATATATATATATATGTATATATACTCTCTCTCTCTCTCTCTCTCTCTCTCTCTCTCTCTCTCTCTCTCTCTCTCTCTCTATATATATATATATATATATATATACTTTCTCTCTCTCTCTCTCTCTCTGTATATACAGTATATACTTATATATATATATATATATATATATAATTGTGTGTAAATATATATATTTATATATATGTACATATATATATATATATATATATATATATATATTCTGGTCCACGAGTAAATGGCCGACAAAATCTCATTTACGATAAGTACTTAGTTCAGTTTTATAAAGCATCCACTCTAGATTTTCCGGTGATGCGATCATAGTTCAGTGATAATGATAATAGCCGTAACAGTAATAGTAATAATGTAAACTTTATCATCATCATGATACAGATATGATAATGGTGATAAAGTAACCAAAATAATGCATAATATTAATTGTAAAATTAAGAGATTTAAAAAGTGAAAGGTCGAGGTCCATAGTTTGCCAGGTATGGAAATTATAAAATAGGAAAAAATCTGCTTCAGTATATAAGGATTTCATGAAGTCATATATTCATCTACGTGGGACTATTATCGTTGCCAGGCCATCTTACAAATACATACATACATATACCAAGGCACTTCCCCCAATTTTGGGGGGTAGCCGACATCAACAAATGAAACAAAACAAAAAAGGGGACCTCTACTCTGTACGTTCCTCCAGCCTAACCAGGGACTCAACCGAGTTTAGCTGGTACTGCTAGGGTGCCACAGCCCAACCTCCCACATTATCCACCACAGATGAAGCTTCATAATGCTGAATCCCATACTGCTGCTACCTCCGCGGTCATCTAAGGCATCGGAGGAAGCAGCAGGGCCTACCGGAACTGCGTCACAATCGCTCGCCATTCATTCCTATTTCTAGCACGCTCTCTTGCCTCTCTCACATCTATCCTCCTATCACCCAGAGCTTCCTTCACTCCATCCATCCACCCAAACCTTTGCCTTCCATCCTACAAATATTAATGATAATTCTTAATGAACCTTATGGTCTATAATCTAGGAGACTCCGGGCCCCTCCCCCCCCCCTCAAAAAAAAAAATCAGAACACAATGATAAACCATAACCATCTGATGCAGATAAGCTTGTAGGAGAATACTTAGGATTATTTGGAGACTTTTTGGCAGGCTTATCTGTCTTCCTAGGAATCTAATAGCGCTGCAGCATTAGTTAATCAACATTGAGTTAACCTTGTATGTTACACCTTGTTGCTTTATACAGTATGGTATGATTCCTATTCGCAATTCGCTGTGAAAAAAAAGAAAATAAAGTCGGGGATTACAACGATCAAAATATTATTAGCCCCCTTTAGTGAAGTAGTATATCTGATTATTGTTATAATCAGTGTGCATATTTTATGAAACACTTCCAAAAGACGTATTTTACATATGGTTACCAAGTTAAACAACAAAAACTTTCTTTTAAACTGAAAAAAGTAACATTACTTTACAAAAAAAAAAAAAGTCTGATTCTTCAAAAAAAAAAAAAAATAGATGCTTGTTTTCAGTATCGCTCTCACTATCTTGGAAACTGTGACGAAATGGTATTTGTCACTTGGCAAAGACGGATTCGGCAGACATGACTGACCAACGCCCAAAAATACAGATTTATTAGCAAACTTTGCATAAGAATCATACATATGTGACCTCATGACACAACCTCAAGGGATTCCAATATTTATATGTGGTAGGCATCCTTTATTACATTGCTAATAGCAAGAGTTCTCTTGCTTGAGGGTACACTCGGGCACACTATTGTATCTAATTCCTCTTCCTCTTGTTTTGTTAAAGTTTTTATAGTTTATATAGAAAATATTTATTTTAATGTTGTTACTGTTCGTAAAATATTTTATTTTTCCTTGTTTCCTTTCCGCACTGGGCTATTTTCCCTGTTGGGTCCCCTGGGCTTATAGCTTTCTGCTTTTCCAACTAGGGTTGTAGCTTAGCAATTAATAATAATAATAATAATTTGAATTTAGTTTTTAGAATTTGGCCCATATGATGTAAACGCTGAAGTGTAACAGAAGAAAGGGGTCTGGGCAGCGACAAGAAAGGAAACTGGAGCTGTGACAAAATAGAAATCTAAAAAGTGGGTGCAGCTAAGACAGAAGGTGTGTCAGGGTGCACTTCTTCGGATACCTTGTTCGGAGTGATGTGTTCCAAGGACTCCTGTGTCCATCTGTACGTACGTGAAGGACATGAGAGTGTATTCTATGCTAATATGAACTAAGTTATTGATCCATGCGTAGGAACTGTAATGCTTTACATTGAAAGAGAATAGTGTTTTACAGTAATAGCCATCTAGAATATTGCACTTGGTTTTAGTACTGATGGTTGGAATTAGATATATGCTAATATTTTTTAAATATTTGGTTAAATCATTGTGGAAATTTCTGTGCAAGAATGGATCTCCATTCGACATTTGCCAATCGTCACCCTCATAAACTAACTGCCTAAGTCATTTTCTCCACTTGTTAGGAAATCAAAAAAGAACCCTCTCATTTCCTAATTCTTTATATCATTGTCTTGAGTTTCAATTCACAAATTCTTAACAGAAGAATTTGTGAATTATAATTTGTTAATTGAAGCTCAATACAATGAAATAAAGAATTAAGAAATGAGAAGGTTTTTTGTTTTTTTTTTAATTCCCAACAAGTGGAGAAAATGACTTAGGCAGTTAGTTTATGAGGGTGACGCAATGGTTTATCAACTCGCTAACCTCCCCAGGTTGCTATAAATTTCTCTAGTGTCTGTTGCTCTCTTCCTTCAACATTTGCTGTCTATTCAATCTTCGATGGAAATTGCTCTTTCAAGGCGTCAAGTATACAGAGTGAGGTGTACTGATATGGAGGGGGAGGGGGAGGACATGCAACCTTGAAAAGTATGCCTGCCCAGGGTTGCCAGGTTTTCCAGTTGAAAAAAGGCCAACGTCTGATCAACTGCAGCTTTAAAAGGCCAACCTAATAGTAGAAAAAGGCCAAAAATATAGCATTTAAGGCTAACCAATTTCAAAAAGGCCAAATTTAGTTATCTAGCATGAAAAAGGGCCAAATTTGGAGTTTTATGGGCCAGAAAAGGCCAATCTGGCAACCCTGTGCCTGCCAAGTATCCGGAACAGTAGGAAATGATCAAAGGAAATGTACATGACGTATCTGGAGGTCACAGTCATCTTCTCATACGTATATCTTTTACCTTGTCTCACAAGATGTATATTCAGACTACTTAATTGATAGACTGGGTCTCAGAATGTAAGGCTACTATAGATAACTGTGGCGAAATGTCACCAGTTTATACAAAATAGCCCGATGTACTGGGCTGAATCACAAGGTCTTATGGACAAACTTCACAAAACCCTCGGGGAAGTAAATAGAATATGGTTATATTTTAACAAGTTTTATTATAAAAATAATAATCTAATACGAAAGAAACATGAAAATTAACCTTTACTTAACATACAAGAACATGTGTGACCGAAAAAAAAAAAACTATGTCCACTTCGGACTCAAGATATCAACAAAATTAATTGAACATTCATAAATCTATCTCGATCGAAGATTGATCAGATCGAAATTTTTTCATATAGAAAGGGACAGGGAGTAAGCAATCTGTTAAAGCACTGAAGTATTAAACTAGAGTTGTCTTACGCAAGAAATGTGTTAGCGTGCACATTTTGAGCACTCCCACAATCTTTCAAAATGCTATCAGCTGCGATAAATTTGATATCTTGTTTTTTTTTATGATTGAGCGTAAAAAAAATGCTCTCATGATTATATCTTATAACACTTATAAACTGATATAAAGAATATTGATAAAACAGTTGTCAGGACAAATGAAGGTGAAAATATGTTTTCATAGAAGAACACATTTAATCAGAAAATATCTTATAATGATATTTCTATTTTTTTCATGAATCCAGAAGACCAGAAATAAAGATAAAATCATAATAAAACCTGTATTAACTTATGACTCAGTATGCTTTATACATTTGCAAATCAAACTGAATCGGTATCCAACTTGGGGTCAGGATGTATGGCGAAACTCCTTGTTTTCAGTTAATGAAATGTTAGTAATAATATCTTATCTTCCATTAACAGACGTTTATTATTAACGTTTTCTGTTTTTTATGTTTATTAAATATGTTAACTCATGTATTTACATTCAGATGATTTTTTTTAACTATGAATTCCTGTTACATTTTCCATTTTAAAAGTTTTGACACACGCACTCAAACAGATGAAGATGGATGTTGGTACAATCTATCAAAAGCCATCGTATTATTATTATTATTATTATTATTGGCCTTGTGTGAGACGAAGATAAAAGGAAAGGGTGAAGTGATGTTTGGTGAAATGTCTGGTAGAGTGTCTGGGATTGAACGGGGAAGAGCGAGAGAGGGTGTGGCTTTATTGCTGAGTGAATGGATGACAGGTAAAGTAGTGGAATGGAAGGAGATATCATCTAGGTTAATGTGGGTAAGGGTTAGGTTGGGTAGGGAATGTTGGGCGTTTGTCAGTGCGTATGGGCCAGGTAGTGAGAAAAGTGAAGAAGAGCGGAATGAGTTCTGGAATGAATTAACTAGGTGTGTAGAAGGACTGGGTAGAAGGAATTATGTAGTTGTCATGGGTGACTTAAATGCTAGAGTGGGCGCTGGAGAGGTAGAAGGTGTCTTTGGGAAGTATGGCGTACCAGGTGAAAATGAGAGTGGTGAGAGACTGGTAGATATGTGTGTTGAGCAAGAGATGGTGATAAGTAATAGCTTTTTTAAAAAGAAAGATAAAAATAAGTATACATGGGTAAGAGTGGCAAATGGAAGAGTAGTAGAAAGGGGATTAATGGATTATGTGTTGATAACTAAAAGAATGTTTGGAAGATTGAAAGACGTGCACGTGTTTAGGGGTATGGCTAACGGTATGTCTGATCATTTTTTGGTGGAAGGAAAATTAGTTGTAGCAAAAGAATGGGGGAATAGAGTAGGTGGATGTAAAAGGGAGGTAGTGAGGGTTGAAGAGCTAATAAAACCGGGGGTAAAAAGTAAATATCAGGAAAGGTTGAAAATGACATATGTAAGAGAAACTGGCAATTTAGAGGAGGAGTGGAAGTTAGTAAAAGAAAATTTTGTTGGGATTGCAAGTGATGTGTGTGGAAAGGGGGTTGTTGGAGGCAGCATGAGGAAGGGCAGTGAATGGTGGAATGAAGGAGTGAAGGTAAAAGTGGAAGAGAAAAAGAGGGCTTTTGAAGAATGGCTGCAGAGTAATAGTATAAAGAAGTATGAAAAATATAAAGAGAAAAATGTGGAAGTAAAGCGCAAGGTACGTGAGGCAAAGAGGGCAGCTGACCTGAGGTGGGGTCAGGGATTGGATCATTCATATGAAGAGAATAAGAAGAAGTTTTGGAAAGAAGTGAAGAGAATAAGGAAGGCTGGCTCAAGAATTGAAGAGACAGTGAAAGATGGAAATGGAAGGTTGTTAAAAGGAGAGGAGGCAAGGAAAAGATGGGCGGAATATTTTGAAAGTTTACTGAATGTTGAGGATAATATGGAGGCAGATATAATTGCTGTTGCAGGTGTTGAGGTGCCAGTGATGGGAGATGAGAATGAGAGAGAGATTACAATAGATGAAGTGAGGAGAGCACTAGATGAAACGAGAGTAGGAAAAGCATCTGGTATGGATGGTGTGAGAGCTGAGATGTTGAAGGAGGGGGGTGTGACTGTACTTGAATGGTTGGTGAGATTGTTTAATATGTGTTTTGTGTTGTCAATGGTACCAGTAGATTGGGTTTGTGCATGTATTGTACCACTATATAAGGGTAAGGGAGATGTGCATGAGTGTTGTAATTCAAGGGGCATTAGTTTGTTGAGTGTAGTTGGAAAAGTGTATGGTAGAGTAATGATTAATAGGATCAAGGATAAAACAGAGAGTGCTATCTTAGAAATACAGGGTGGTTTTAGAAGAGGTAGGGGTTGTATGAATCAGATTTTTACAGTTAGGCAGATATGCGAGAAATATTTAGCAAAAGGTAAGGAGGTGTATGTTGCGTTTATGGATCTGGAGAAAGCGTATGCTAGAGTTGATAGGGAAGCAATGTGGAATGTGATGAGGTTATATGGAGTTGGTGGAAGGTTGTTGCAAGCAGTGAAAAGTTTCTACAAAGGTAGTAAAGCATGTGTAAGGATAGGAAATGAAGTGAGTGATTGGTTTCCGGTGAGAGTGGGGCTGAGACAGGGATGTGTGATGTCGCCGTGGTTGTTTATCTTATATGTTGATGGAGTGGTGAGAGAGGTGAATGCTCGAGTGCTTGGACGAGGATTAAAACTGGTAGACGAGAATGACCATGAATGGGAGGTAAATCAGTTGTTGTTTGCGGATGATACTGTACTGGTAGCAGACACAGAAGAGAAGCTTGGACGATTAGTGACAGAATTTGGAAGAGTGTGTGAGAGAAGGAAGTTGAGAGTTAATGTGGGTAAGAGTAAGGTTATGAGATGTACGAGAAGGGAAGGTGGTGCAAGGTTGAATGTCATGTTGAATGGAGAGTTACTTGAGGAGGTGGATCAGTTTAAGTACTTGGGGTCTGTTGTTGCAGCAAATGGTGGAGTGGAAGCAGATGTACGTCAGAGAGTGAATGAAGGTTGCAAAGTGTTGGGGGCAGTTAAGGGAGTAGTAAAAAATAGAGGGTTGGGCATGAATGTAAAGAGAGTTCTATATGAGAAAGTGATTGTACCAACTGTGATGTATGGATCGGAGTTGTGGGGAATGAAAGTGATGGAGAGACAGAAATTGAATGTGTTTGAGATGAAGTGTCTAAGGAGTATGGCTGGTGTATCTCGAGTAGATAGGGTTAGGAACGAAGTGGTGAGGGTGAGAACGGGTGTAAGAAATGAGTTAGCAGCTAGAGTGAATATGAATGTGTTGAGGTGGTTTGGCCATGTTGAGAGAATGGAAAATGGCTGTCTGCTAAAGAAGGTGATGAATGCAAGAGTTGATGGGAGAAGTACGAGAGGAAGGCCAAGGTTTGGGTGGATGGATGGAGTGAAGGAAGCTCTGGGTGATAGGAGGATAGATGTGAGCGAGGCAAGAGAGCGTGCTAGAAATAGGAATGAATGGCGAGCGATTGTGACGCAGTTCCGGTAGGCCCTGCTGCTGCCACCGATGCCTTAGATGACCGCGGAGGTAGCAGCAGTAAGGGATTCAGCATTATGAAGCTTCATCTGTGGTGGATAATGTGGGAGGGTGGGCTGTGACACCCTAGCAGTACCAGCTGAACTCGGTTGAGTTCCTTGTTAGGCTGGGAGGAACGTAGAGAGTAGAGGTCCCCTTTTTGTTTTTGTTTCTTTGTTGATGTCGGCTACCCCCCAAAATTGGGGGAAGTGCCTTGGTATATGTATGTATGTATGTATGTATTATTATTATTATTATTATTATTAGCTAAGCTATAACCCTAGTTGGAAAAGCTGGATGCTCTAAGCCCAAGGGCTCCAACAGGGAAAAATAGCCCAGTGAGGAAAGGGAGTAAGGAAGAAAATAAACTATATGAGAAATAATGAACAATTAAAATAATATAGTTTAAAAACAATAACAACATTAAACAAGAGCTTTCATATATAAACTATAAAAGAGACTTATGTCAGCCTGTTCAACATAAAAACATTTGCTGCAAGTTTGAACTTTTAAAGTTCTACCGATTCAACTACCCGATTAGGAAGATCGTTCCACAACTTGGTCACTGCTGGAATAAAACTTCTTGAATACTGTGCAGTATTGAGCAACAAGATGGAGAAGGCCTGACTATCACAATGAACTGCATACCTAGTATTACAAACAGGGTTGAACTGTCCAGGAAGATCTGAATGTAAAGGCTGGTCAGAACTATGAAAAAGCTGATGCAACATGCATAACGAACTAATTGAACGACGGTGCCAGAGATTAATATCTATATCAGGAATGAGAAATTTGATAGATCGTAGGTTACTGTCCAACAAATTAGGATGAGAATCAGCAGCTTAAGACCAGACAGGAGAGCAATACTCGAAACAAGTTAGAATGAAAGAATTAAACTCTTCTACACAATAGAGTGATCACCGAAAATTTTACAAGACTTTCTCAATAAGCCCTGTTATTTTTTTGTGTAATTAAAGAAGACACAGACCTAATATGCTTCTCAGAAGTATAATTGCTGTTGAGAATCACACCTAAAACTTTAAAAGTCATACAGAGTTAAAGAAACAATATCAATGCTGAGATCTGGATGTTGAGGAGCAACTGTTCTTAACCTACTTACAATCATACTTGAGTTTTGTTGGGATTCAACTTTATGCCCCTTGATTTACACCATGAACTAATTCTAGTTAGATCCCTATTAAGAGACTCAGAAACCCCAGCTACACAAACACACACACACACACACACACACACACACACACACATATATATATATATATATATATATATATATATATATATATATATATTATGACGGGACTTTAGTGAACCTTACCTGGTGGCTAGGTGTGGGGATGTTACTGGTCTATAATCACTCAAGTTATCCCTCATAAATTTAAAATATCTCCACCAACAAAAGTATTCTTTTTGTCTGCTTCACTTATTGTTTATTTTCACCTCTATTTTAACCACTTTTAGTTACCTCTCCAATCCAGCAGGATTTTAATTAAACACTAAAGACTATCGTTAATTTAATACTTAAATAAATAAACTTAAATTCCAATATAATTACTTTCACACGTAATATCACAAAACACAAAAACATAATCATAATAAGCAAAAGAAAAAGATGTTTTCAACACTGCACTGAATAGTTCTCTAAAGGAAAATACAAATTAAAAGCGCAAAGAAGGCTAAAGAATGCAAATATCTGTATGACTAAGTTAAGGAAAAGAAACCAAGGATAATGTAGAATAGTTAACATAACTGATAATAGATGGCGTTGAACATTAAACACCCGATAATTTCATATTTACACTAATAATTTTTACAGTTTTTTCTAATAATTATGACGCTCCGTTATATATATATATATATATATATATATATATATATATATATATATATATATATATATATATATATATATATATATATTGATGTTATACCGCTGAAATGTGGGTCACGAGGAAGAAAAGAAGTCTAAGAGGGATCCTTCATCTTGGGGTCATCCTCGAGGTCTAAGAATTCCCGATCTTTTCCTTTACTCTCGACAAGCCCCGAGGCAAGGAGACCTTCCCATTTCCCCCAGCAAAACAAGGCGGTGGCTCCTCCTTTGAATGAGTCTCCTGTTTCTTCTCCTATAAAGTTTGACGATGCCTTGCATTTGTTGTGACCCCCTTTGGGACTTCAATGATCCTCCTCTAAGGAGCGGATGGTAGAGGTGATCTTGTCAATGGTCCTGCAAGAACAAAGTGCAGTCCATGTGAGAGGTCATCAGCTCTCCTTTCCCAGAGACCACCAAGGGAGATACATCTTACAGGCACTCTTCCCTTGGAAAGCACCCTTCGTCAGAGGACTCACCAGAGAGTCATGTGCCTTCTGCTGATCATCAGCCCCTGAAATTAAATCCTATGGGAGAAGGACTCCTCCAGAGCACACTAGCTCCCGGAGTGTGCACATATGGTTGCTAGGCAGCCTTTACCAGACCCTACCTCTTCAGAGTGAAAGATCTTCAATGCGCCTCGCACAGGCATGCCTCAATCTCATCAATAGACTCAACCAGATGCGACTCACTCATATAAATCTTACTCATGCCATTCACCTTGATGCACTTCTAGACGCGCTCCACCCAAATGCTCTTTGCCTAGACGCACCTCGTTTAGATGCACACCCCCTAGGAGGCCATTGCTCAGATGCACCTACGAGGGTGTTGGAATACTGTCACAGTGGGAAGGAGCCTGCCATCGTGGTTCCCTCTCCTATATCAACTAGGACAAACATTCTTCAACGGCTTATCCCTGCCTATTGCTGCCTTCCTCCTGGGATGTTCCGTCCCAGGAGGAAGGCAGCAATAGAGCCACTTTGTTAGGCCCCTCAAGCCCCCAGATTTCATCTAGAGCTACCGTGGTCAATCCTGGCTTAGGAAGCCTTAGACAAGGGGGCTAGGCAGGCCTCTGCAAGGAAAGATTCCTTAAGTGCAGGGAGATCCTCCCACATAATACTGTACCTCCAGCTTTTATGCAGCAAAGGAAGTGCTGTACTACCACACAGATGCTTCTCCTTTGCTCTTACCCCTTAATCCTGCCATGACTGCATTGGCCCCTGGTACCACTGCTAGCTGCCTAGCTGAACAGAGTATCTCCTTTTCTGCATCAGAGTTCAAGTCACGGCTATAGTGACCCTTCAGGCAGCCTCCTGTATCGACCACTGGTCAAGCACGGTCAGCTAACTGACAGATACCGAGGACTGTGGCTCTCAAGGACATTGTATTGACAAGAGCAAGAGCAGTGGAGTACCTGAATCACCAAGAAGCCAACCAGTGAATGAACTGGGTCCTGAAGAGGCACAATGCCGTTGCCTCAAGACTCCTTAAGCAGATCAGCAAGAGGGAGATAATGAACTAGACAAATATAACCTTCAAAGGTTCAGCTCTTTTTCCTTTGCAAGAAATAGAAGCTACATCCGAGAAGCGGAGGAAGTCAAGTCAGGACTCACTTCTACACAGTACAGACTCCTTCCGGCAGCCCCAGTCCACCTCCACATCTGGACAACCTAGGTTGCTAATGCACACTCAGAAACCAGTTCAAAGAAGTGATTCATGCCCAGCTCCTTCCATCCTGAAGCAGGGAACGAACCAGCCCTTTTTGATTACACAAGGACAAAGGCGAGTCAAAAGAAGTTGGAAAGAATGAAGACGACAACTCCATTAAGGCGGGTAATCCTCCCATGATGCCACCCGTGAGAAAAGGCCTACAAACCAAATGAAGGAGGTGGTGATACCTTGGGGCAGAAAGTTAGAAAATAGACGTGCATCAGTCCGGATAACTCCTCCCATTCATTAGCTCTTTCCCACCCCTAATTCTGCCACTAATGACAACATTGTCTTATCGCCAGGGATTGGCAAAGGACTTACCCCTATGGGCAAATGTTTGACAATGGCTTCAGGCTTCTTCAATCGACTCTTTATTGTCAAAAAGGCAACTGGAGGCTACAGACCAGTCATAGTTCTGTCAGCCTTGAATGGGTTTATGCATTAAACGATGTTCAAGATGGAGACCTCAACCATGGTTAGGCAAGTGATCAGGCCTCTGGACTTCATGATAACGATGGACCTGAAGGATGCGTACTTCCAGATCCCAATACAACCTGGCCTCAAGGAAGTATCTCTGCTTTGTCATAGCCAGCAAGGTGTACCAGTTCAAGGTACTTTGCATCAGGCTTTCGACAGCACCAGAATCTTTATGCTAATGTCAGCATGAGCACATGCCAACAGCATTCGTCTCTTGCGATACCTAGAGGATTTGCTGATATCGGCAGATTCTGAGAAAGCCCCTCTGTTTCACTGACAGGCTCCTTGTCACAGTCTAGGGATCATGGTAAATTGGAAGAAATTTGTGTTAGTACCAATGAGGAGACTCATTTAACTTGGAATGGACATCAACATGGTCGTTGAGAAAATCTTCCCATAGCAGGACAGGGGAACAGGCCTGAGGGAAATAGCACTCCCCTTCCTTTGACAGCCCCAGCTGTCAGCCCATCAGTGGCAGACTACTAGGTCACTTATTGTCCCTCGAATGTCTCATTCAAGAAGCCCACCTTCAATTATGGTCACTCCAATAGGAATTGAAATTTTGCTGGTAGCAACCTCTTGACCACCTGCTTTCATTGATCCCAATAGAGGAAGGGTCCAGACTGGACTTAGAATGGTGGCTGGATGAGAAGAACCTTCTAAGGGGTCTTCCTGGCATCAGTGCAGTGGTCCACACAAGTGTCTATGTCATTTAAATGTACTAAGAGCTGCGAGCAGCCCTTCTGGTATTCCAACAATTTTGCCCTTTTCAAACCAGTCATTCAGTGGTGTTGATAAGCAACAACACCACCATGGTGGCATAGGTACCATGTCACTGCTGCTATGCTAGCTGACAGTACAGATAAATAAATGGACACAGCTCAACTCGGTCATTCTTACAGCTCCATTCATACCAGGTGAGAAGAACGTTGTGGCAGATAAACTGAGCAGGAAGACACAAGTGGTTGGTTCTAAATGGTCTTTGAATCCTCGGATAGCAACCAAAATCCTGACTTTGTGGGGTTCACCAATGAGAGACCTATTTGCGACCTTGTTAAACCATAAGCTGTTAGTTTATCACTCAATGATACCAGAAGCGGAAGGAACATTCAAGGATGTGTTCCAACACCCGTGGGACGGATTAGACACTTATGCTTTTCTGCTGTTTTACCTGATAAGGAGTGCTCTAAATTAGGTTCGAGCTACTCCTAACCTCAACATGACTCTAGTGGCCCTAAAGTGATCCAATGGAAAATGGTACCCAAACCTTCTTTACTTGTGGAGACTCTGAGGGAATTGCCACCTCTTCAGAGCTGTCAACCTCCCTTGATGCCAATGTGTGAGATAACTAAGCTGGGGTCCAGGCCCCTGGTGAGATCCAGAGTGAGGCTCTGGTTGGGGATCGAGGGGCAAAACCCCTCTCACCGTAAACAATTTTTAAGGGTCCTATAAAGGCCTCTGGTTGCATTATTTTCCTAAAAATGGAATATATGCAGCAAATAAAATAATGACATAAATCCACATACTGTACATTGTTAAGGTGACAATTTTTGTTTTAATTTTCTCCAAGAATTAGTTTTTGCATGTAATATGTCCCCTTTATATGGTATATTGGTAGCCTATATAGTTATCCAGTAGGTTTGGGCACAGGAATGTTCATGATAATTTTCACCGTCTTCACACTGAAAATAATCAGTAAATCACATTTCAAAATTCCAGTTTTCGTCTAGTTTTAGTTAATGCAATATACAATATAAAATACACCACAGCTGTTTGAGTAGGACACTTGTTCCTTGTCAGCATTGTCCTTTTAGTTAATTAAATTAAAACCACCATTCTAAATTGTAACTGTCATGGCTATGAATACTACACATGCTGCACAAATTCATTTACATTGTTAACAAATGGCCTGTCGTGTGTTATCAATAAATTCTATAATGATTATTTTTTCTTAATAAGGCGTGAGATTTTAGCAACATCTTTTGAGTGCATGACACGATGCTAAAATGTGTGATTCTCACGCAGGATGCCTGACAGTTGACAGGTATGCCTTTCCTCCACCTGCTGTGCCAATCACACTCCCAGATATTCCACATCCCCATCTCTTCGTCTTTACACTTGGAGGTTATCCAGCATCTCGTTTCAGAGAAAGGTTTTTCGTGCAAGAGATATCTGGATACCTATAGGGGTCTCCATCCTCCATCTATCTAGCCAAGTGGACCATCTTCTGTTACTGGTGTCATGAGGGAGTGTATCTCTTCTCAGAGCCTCTATTCCACTAATAGCCGAATTTTACTTTACCTTCGTAAGGAAAAACTGCTCAGAATCAGCGGTGAAAGGCTATCGCTCACCCTTGAGTCAAGTCTTTAGGCCGAAAGGAGTTAATGTTTCCTCTTTGGTGGAACTTTCTATGCACATATGAAGTTTTCAACAGATCTGTCCAGTTGAGGTGAGACCACCACCTTGGAGCGTTGTCAAGGTGTACTACGTTCCCTGAAAGTGCCCCACCTTATGAACTGTTGAAGTTGGCCTCAGAGAGGGATTTCACCCTTAAGATGGTTTTTTTTTCGCCTTAGCCTTGGCTAGATAGGTCAGTGAGCAAAATTAACATAGAATTGATCATCTACACTGTAGAATGGCATAGCAAATAACACAACAAATATACCATATAATTATAAGTTAGAACAATTATAATGATAGAATTAAGATCTGCAGAAATTATACTGAATTTACGTTCATCCATAATTTTTCGTGGTTCCCTTACCATCACACCCCTTACAGTTCTAACAGGTACTTCCCCGGCCCCCTGTCGTCCTCCCCCCGCCCGTTGGCCTCCCTCCTAACAACCAAACTCTTCTACACCTGAAATTCTGGAATCTATAGATATTGGGGGTGACTGGAGACGACAGGACATTTGCTTTTGACTGTATGTAACCCTAACCTTAAATGCTACTTTGCAATTGTTTTTTCGTATTATTTTATATTCTTTTATGTTATCATTTTGAAATTATTTCAACACCTTTGGCTAGCATTATATTCTTGAAAGATTCTTTCTGCTTCAATATTGTGCAGCTCCTAGACGTTGAACGTTCATATGTCTTGGCAAAGACCTTCACACGTGCACCTTTTATGTTTCTTCATCATTTCACGTTTCTAGGGACATCATTCTCTTCCTCTCTGCACTGTCACTAGAACTCAACTCCTTAGGAGGTATGGTTAAAAGAATATCAATTCCTTACAAAACATGAGGCAATAAACAGTGAGCACAACGAATCAGTGTTTACAAGTGTGGAGTGTGGACGCAGGGGGATGCTGTGTCGTCACTGCAGTGCTCACTGAATCATCCAGCAACAGCGTCTCGAACTCGTATCCCAAATTCTTGCTTGCATAACCAAGAAAAAAGATTGACCAAGAGACTAGTAACTCGTAAAACTCATACATTAATTCCCTCGCAGACACGGTGTTACTCTACTGTACACTGCTTTTTTTATAGATATTTTAGTGTGGGCAACAAGGTCCAAGTGTTCATGTATCCACTATAATATATATATTACACAGTATGTGGCAATTTTCCATTTCCTTAGTTTGTGGAGAATTCATTTTGTATTAACATCTGAAGTGTGATTCAAGGGTGTGGGGGTTGTGTTTTGATACATCATGCCATAATGGCCTCTCTTATAATGTATCTCAATTCTAAGGGATGCAGGCAGGTCTCGTTCTCCTTCACCCCTGAGTTTATTGCCAAAACCCAAATTCCATCACCTCCTAATTCTAGATTTTCATTGTTTCAGATCGCAAGCCTTAGAGAGGTAACCGAAAATCCTGATCAGCTGCTTTCGTGTAATGTGAGAGCACCGAGGCACTACCTTATGTGTATACATGCAATTGAACCACATCTACAACACTTTTTTTTGTCAGTACAGGGAGGGAGAACTCTTTCGCCACACTTGCTTTCCTTCCTTAGTGGAGCTTGGGTTAGAGCACATGATGTTAGTGGGGTTAGCACAACATAGCATTTAGAAAGAATCTCTGTGGCACAGGTACTACAGGCAAGGGTGTGTTAATGACAGAACATTTCCTGCCAATTACTTTCAGTAATCAATTCACAGGTGCCGGTTTTCTCTAGGGCCTATAGTAGCCTTACAGCAGGAGGTATAGCATCAGAATGAGGGCAGAGGTTAGGTGCGAGTCTGGGATGAAAGTAAAGAATGACTTTCAGTTCTCCCCATTCTTGGGGTGATACATCAGAAGCCTTGTCAGATGGACTCAATCCTGATGCAGGTGAGGGACCCTTAGCCTTTAGCTGTTCTATAATACAATATAGAAGAGTCATTTCCAACACTGTTTATGAGGGGGTGTGTGTAGTAACCAAGCAAACCTATTACTATACTGTATACTGTATATGCCATATGGGTGGACCAAGCAAACCCGTTATGATAAATAGCTTAATTGGTTGGAGCAAGACAAATCCATTACCATATACCTTAGCTCGAGTTACAATACAGAGATTTTCAACTCTAGCGAGGATGGGTTGTGAACCCACTGCTGCACGAGGTGCAAGGAACAAACTCTATAGACCTACAAGGTCCAAGTTTAGGAATCCTGGGGTTGGTTTCCAGCCAGTTGGGATGGTGACTTCCTGCCACCTAAGGACGAGTCTTCTATGCAAAGGATGGTTTGTTTTTGTATCGGAACAAATGACGAATTTGGAGATAATTCATATTTTTCTTAACTATACAAACCTGAGTCCTTTACTGATACTTTCTTAACATCACCAACCACATGGAAAGTCCCACCTGCAGTCAAAGTGATGGCTTGATGAGCAAGCAGGAGAAATGTAGTTTCCCCATTCCCAGCCAACCACCTAAACCTAATATAATTTCAACTGCCATTTTACTGCTTTGCTGTTATTTTATGTAAAGGCCTCACATTTGTATAGATAGAGGAAAATTATGAATTATCTACAAATTAAAGTCATTTGAAAATTAATGTACTGCACCATCTTTCTTGTGACTATGTCACAAGCAGTCACATTTTTAGACAATGCATAAGTTGGGAAATTTTGCAACAAATGGATTAAACTTATTAAAAAAAAATATTATATCATTACCTGAAACTTTGTAACTCTCCCGTGGTTTAAAATTTAGAGATTTACCAGTCACCAAATAAATGTTGAAATTGCTTTAGATTAGCACAAAATTACAGAACAGATTCTCTCTACCCAGCTTTGTCCATGATTTAAAGTTTAGCCAATTTTACAAATCACTTAGATTTTAATAAAGTGCTTTCCATGATCAGCTTTACAAATTTGGTAGAAATCTTGGATAAATAAGATTCTTAAAAACCCCATGTACAAACATTTGACCACCTATGATAATTACCAATTTTGCCCAATATTGGTTAAATTGATTTTCCCTATTTTGTTTCATAGTGTCAAACTATTCAAAGTTTATATGTGCAGAAATTAGATAAAATTCACAAGTAAAGAATACAGTTATTCTTTGTTTATGTTGCTAAATTTACCAAAGCAACCAATTTAAAATAAAATTAGAGCATTTTTGCTTTGTATAACATTTTTTAATAATTAAGCTATATATTTTAGTTCTTTAAGGCAAATGCTCATTACATAAGTGTACATAATTGGAATACAGATGCATCTGGAAATTACATACTCCATGGCAATTTTCAATGTTCCAGACCAAACTAATGCTTTGTTGTATTTATAAATTACAAGATTTTTCAAATGCTCCAATAATGTCGCCTCACTTTGATCTGGTCCGTGTACACGGTAAATTTCTATGAATTTCATTCTATACCAGTCTGCTTCATTTGGAATACAGTATACTTATACCAACACCTCAACTACTTTTGTTATTAGTACAAGACTTGCACGAATAACTTGATGGAACTTTGTTCTCCAGCTGTATTACTTACATTACATTTTTCCAATCTTTCGTTCTCATTTAACCCTTTTACCCCCAAAAGGACGTTCTGGTACGTTTCACAAAAGCCATCCCTTTACCCTCATGGACATACCGGTACGTTCTTGCAAAAAAATGCTATAAAAATTATTTTTTTCATATTTTTGATAATTTTTTGAGAAAATTCAGACATTTTCCAAGAGAATGAGACCAGCTTGACCTCTCTATGACAAAAATTACGGCTGTTAGAGCAATTTAAAAAAAATATACTGCAAAATGTGCTGGGAAAAAAATAACCCCCTGGGGGTTAAGGGTTGGAAATTTCCAAATTAGCTGGGGGTAAAGGGTTAACAACAAATCCTCAGGATGTAAAGTCTCTGATTACCCTACTGATTAATACTCCTGCAATTACAAATTCAAACCTCTGCCAGGAATATTTTATGAAAAGAGTATTTGTAGGATTGGATTGGATTTGCAGATTTTAGGCAAATGACTGTGGTAACTTGGCACCAATAACCTGTATATTTGCAATCACTGAAAATCAATCTCTCATGCCCAATTTGCCATAAGCTCAGAACATGGCCCTTGAAATTTATACCAAGATCATAAATTCAATTTGCCCAATTTATATTTCTACACATTGAAGTGATTTTCCACCATATCAAATTAACTATTTTTTTTTTTATTATTATATGACAAAAAGCTTGATGTAATTATTTAACCCTTTTACCCCCAGGCTATTTGGAAATTTCCAACCCTTAACCCCCAAGGGTTATTTTTTATTCAAGCACATTTTACAGTATATATTTTTCAAATTGCTCTAACAGCCTTAATTTTTGTCATAGAGACGTAAGGTTGGTCTCATTCTCTTGGAAAATGCCTGAATTTTCTCAAAAAATTAAAAAAAAAAAAAAAAAAAAAAAAAATTGTAAATAGCATTTTTTGCAGGGACGTACCGGTACGTCCATGGGGGGTAAAGGGATGCGTTTTGTGAAACGTACCAGTACGTCCTTTGGGAGTAAAAGGGTTAAGGTATCCTCAAACAACACCATTCTTTGTATTCATTAGTTTGAGGCCTTTCCTTGAAGCTATCGATAGCTTTTCATGCTAGAATTGTTTCCCATGTAAACTCGGAAGCAGATTATGAAGCCTTTAACAGGATTGGTTATAGAAATTTTGAAGCTGTTAACCCTTTTACCCCCAAAGGACGTACTGGTACGTTTCACAAAAGCCATCCCTTTACCCCCATGGACGTACCGGTACGTCCTTGCAAAAAAATGCTATAAAAAATTATTTTTTCATATTTTTGATATTTTTTGAAAAAATTCAGGCATTTTCCAAGAGAATGAGACCAACCTGACCTCTCTATGACAAAAATTAAGGCTGTTAGAGCAATTTAAAAAAAATATACTGCAAAATGTGCTGGGAAAAAAATAACCCCCAGGGGGTTAAGGGTTGGAAATTTACAAATAGCCTGGGGGTAAAAGGGATAACATACTTAGAAAAAGGATTAAACTATCCATATTTGCCTAAGAGCAATTTGAATTCTAAAGAATATAAACGCCAGTAAAAATTAGAAATGTTTATTGCCCCCAATAACATTCTTTTACACTAAGTTGGTGGTTTAAATACAGTGTACAGTAATCATGCTGTTACCATGTGATTGCCATATTGATCTGTTACATGAATACTACATGGGAATAATTTTATACAGCTTTATAAATATTTTTATAAGTTAAAATTTAACTTTTATACTACTGAGTAAATTCATAAGTCTGGCTAATACTATTTTAAAGTGATGGCTTCCACATGCCAAGAAAAGATTTTTATAATATATTAACCCTCACTACCTGATATCACCTTACACGCAGCTACTGGTTGTGTGTCTAAAGTTCTATCACAGAACCATCACATTTGAAGTTTGTACAGTATCCTTGTCGTCAAAAGTACAAAAGGTTGTACAAAGTTTACAAAACCAAACTATTACTTATAAAGTCAGTAGTTGTTAATAGCATGATGAATATTGCCAGCTTCCTCAGCACCAAGTTGGAAGTGAAACCAATTAAGTACAAATACAATTCACCAACTTTCAATCATACAATAGAAGTAATGTTCACTAAAAATGATCTTCAATGACTAGTTTACACTAACTTATACACAATGGAAGATTATCTTAACCCATGCAGCAACCCTTGAACCGCCACTTTCTTTGTGCGATATTCCCGGAGTTAGAAAACCATATGGATTCCTTACAGACTACCAATGGCACTAGTGAGTAAAAATGGGAAAACAAAATTTTCATATTTCATAAGCAAAAATATATTTTAAATACTGAAATTTACAAAATAAA
Source organism: Palaemon carinicauda (assembly GCF_036898095.1). Classification (NCBI taxonomy): domain Eukaryota; kingdom Metazoa; phylum Arthropoda; class Malacostraca; order Decapoda; family Palaemonidae; genus Palaemon; species Palaemon carinicauda. The sequence goes on from NC_090725.1 coordinate 72,803,928, forward strand.
GATTCAAATTTCTTGCAATCAGTATGCCACTCCAATCCCTAGCAGTAAGGAATGCTAGAAGTTGAGAAAACGGTTCTATCTACCCTTCTACCTAAACAATACAAAAACCTGTTGAGCATTTTATAAATATATGGGTAAAAAAACGTCAAAAAATGATTACAGACTCACACATGAAGTGGAAAGAAAGGGAGAGGAAAGAGAGACCTTGCACAATATGAACCGAAATGTGGCAGCTTTGTCAAATCCGAGGACAAGTGAACGAAGAGGGGGCACACTAATCATATCAAATAAATCGCCAAAGAAAAAGGAGAAGCATTTCTTAAAGGAGAGGTCTCTAACACTATGGCAAAACCCTACATACAAATACATAACTTTTGTTAGAAGTGGTTATCAAACAGCAGGGACCGCACAAGCCAGAAGTCCCATGCCTTGGAATGCCTACATGGACTAAATTAAAACTTGACAAGCATTTTGACAGGCTAACAAGTACAGTATATTGTTTTTCCTATTGTCTTGCAATGCCCCATATCCTTCAACTCTACCAGCTCTTAATATTTTGCCTGCATACTGAGCCACTCTAAATGAAAAAGAGTACAACTGAACTGAAGGATCGACCTTGGGCACCAAGTCTTATAATAAATTCACATCCACTCTGAATAGTGAAACCAATTTACGCACGAATATGAACTATTTACCAAAAGCTCTTCTTCCTGTACAATCTCCTTTAATTTGCAGAATTTAATTTAGTTCCAATCCTTTTTTATCTGGAAGGACCACTCCCACTTAAGATGTTCATTTCCATCATCATCAGTAAAGAGGGATTTGATAGTATAATTTCCTCGAGCAAGTAATCCAGAAGGAGCATCTTCCATTGGGGTTGTGTAGGACTGAATTTCTATTTTGGGAGCATAAGAACCCACCATCTGTGTCATCTTGTCAACTGCAAAAATAAAATAGAGGGTCATGACTTATCTAATGGAATTAAAGGAAAAATATGACAAAATCGGAGATAATTTGTATTTTTCCTAACCATACAAACCTTACCTATTTACATAGGGTTTACTTTCGGCGTAGCTGAAATTGACGAGCCATTAGATTTTTAACGAGGGTTTACTACCCCCGCGCTAGTTAGCAGGGGTAGGGGAGGGGTAGCTTGCTACCCCTCCCCCCTCACACACCGGTGAAAAGTCTCACTTCATTTAGAGGTAGGACTTGTCTTGGGGGACATGGCTGGCGGGCAAATATGTGTAAATAGCTAAGGTTTGTATGGTTAGGAAAAATACAAATTATCTCCGAATTTGTCATTTGTTCCGTAACTGAAATACAAACCACGCTATTTACATAGGGTGACTTGCCCCTTAGGAAGGGTGGAAAGTCCCCAGCCTTACTGGCTTTGGCTTACCCGGGGACTAAGAATCCGAGTGAGCCGCACTCGAGAAAAGGAGTCCCTGCACCTCACAAGTTCCTTGCTCTGCAAGGAACGTGTGGCCTACATAAGCTTGTGTGTGAGGGAATAAAGTGTGACTCCTCCTAGGCAGTTGACCCGGAGTTCTGAGACCGAACTCTAGGTTAGGACGTTCCCAATACCACCTCGTCAGGGTATGGGGGACGCGACAGTATTATCTTAATACTTGGAACACAAGGAAGCATGGTTTACCTGCAGAGGTTTGAGGTCAGCTATACAGAGACCAGGATGCTGCTTTCCCCAGGAGAGGGGAGGATGAAGAAAGAAGTAAGGGCCAGACATACTTCTTCCATTCATGCAGTCTAAAACCCGATAACAATGCCCTCAACCTTCTGCTACCTGTCCAAAAAGGAGCCTGAGGTTAGACCAGCTGTTGTGTAGCCACCACAGGGCGATAGAAACTTATCGATACTCCTGTGGGTCACGTCCTGCAGGAAGTGGGCTGCGAAGGTCGCCAGACACTTCCAGACTCCAGCTTGTAGCACCCGTGTCACAGAGTAGTCCCTCTTGAAGACCAGGGACGTTGCGATGTATCTGACAACATGGGCTGTAGGGCGACGTGACGGGGGAGGGTCTAGATTCAGGTCGAGATGAATGCCTTTGAATCCGGGCTGAAAAGGCATACTTGGTGACACTCCCCTGCGTCCTTCCTGTGCTCCCAAACTGGGCTTGCACGTGAGGACGAACTGCAACTGTTCTTAAAGATAACCCCTCCGGTTCCTCACCGGCAAGTAGGAGAAGGTCTGGGTCATCTGTTACAGAACGGGGACTCGAAATCTTGAAGGAGTCGAACCGAAGGTTTGGGACTCCAAGATCTTGAGTCTAGTAACCAACTCAGGAACGAACCTGAATGTTACCTCCCCCTATCCTCTTGAACGGGCGGAGTCGTACGAGAGACCATGAAGATTGCTTACACGCTTGGCCAAGGCCAGAGCGAGCCGGAGCACCGTCTTCCGAGACGAGCGACGATTAGAGGCCTGACAATGGTTCGCAAGATCTCTTAAGGGTCTCAAGAGCCCGAACCATGTTCCATGGAGGAGGTCTCACTCCGACTGGGGGCAGGTAAGTTCGTGGCTTCGCATGAGCGAAGAAAGATCCAACGGGGCGGAAATGTCTATTCCCTATCAGCCTGAAGGCCAGGGTAAGGCTGAGCGATAGGCTTCACTGCCGAGAGCGGAAATCGAATTTCCTCCCGCCGATAAACAATAACTCCGTTATTGCTGGAGTAGAGGCATCAAGGGGAGAGGTACCTCTCCCACGACACCAACCACAGAAGACACTCAACTTCGCCTGGTAGACCCCTGCGGATGACTTTCGCAGGTGACGCGACCTCCGCTCCGCGACTGTTGCGGGGTGCCTCTTTGCGAGGAGGTGTCCTATAGTCTCCAGGCGTGAAGCCGAAGCGATGCTACGGCTTGTGATAGATGTTGCAGTGTGGTTGTTTGAGTAGCCTGTGTCGTGGAAGAAGCTCTCCCGGGAGTTCCGCCAGGGGATGCAGAAGATTCGGAAACCGTTCTGCGTAAAGTCGCAGCGGAGCTCTCAGGGTCATCGATAGGTTGACCGACAATCTGGTCTTGTTGAGCCCTCTTCTCAACAGACACAATGGTGGGAAGACGTAGGCGTCGATGCTGTCCCACCGATATAGGAAGGCATCTTGCCAAAGAGTCTTGGGGTTTGAGACTGGGGGGTAGTACAGTGGCAGCTCGAAGTTCCAGGCTGTCGTGATCAGGTCCCCCAGGTCCGGACTTTGCTGGTTACTAGGGGCCAAAGACCCCCAGGTACTCTCTATCTGTGAGTGTCTGCTCAGATTGTCGAAGAGAACACTCCTCTGCCCGGAATGAGCGAGCCGAGTGGTATTGAGTGGACTTCGGTTCATCTCAGTATCTCTACTGCAAGATGCGAATGTATGAAAATGTACCTCCCTGCTAGTTGAAACACGCCAGAACCGTGGATCAGCAGGATCTGCTGGATCTGTTGAAGGGCCAGACTACGGCCTATAATCCTAGCTGATTGAAGTGGAGGTACCCTTCAGGTCCTGACCATAGGCCTGAACCAAAACATGCCCCCCCCCCCCTTTTGACGCGTCTGAGAACAGCATCAAATGCGGAGGAAGGACGAGAAGATCCACTCCCCTATAAGAGGTTTCCGTAGGTCAACCCCCCAAGCCTGGAAAGGGAACCTTCCCTCAGAAGGGAAGTTACTCACACAAGGAGGCGAGCCTCCTGAGAGTTCTAAGATGAACTGAAGAGCTTTCAGTCGTCACGGGAGCACTTCCAGGAGGAGACAGGCCCCTGACGAAGTTCTATAGGGGAGGCAGCAACCGCAGACTCCCCAGGCCCCAACAAGACAGCTCGCTTCGTTGTCACATTATACAAACAAAAACTAGACCGTTAACTGTGAAAAAAAAAAAAGTAATTAGTTAACATTCATTCCCCCGGGAAGACTCCAAAGAGGAATCCCGAGGGAAAAGAACACAAGAATTACACAACAGACATGTGCCCTCAACTCCACTTACACTCACGGAAGGAGAGCTGAAACAAACACAGAATTATAACAATTATAATTATGTAATTCAAATATGAATGTTCACCAAAGTAAGAACGAAAAACCCCGAAAGGAAGCGTTCTACAAAAAGCTGAAAAGTTAACAAATACAATTTGATTCATAAAAATAATCGAGATAAAATGTACGGTGTAGCAACCCCACCCGACACGGGAAGAAAGCTACCCAGAACGTAGTAAAGGTAAAACGTAGTAAAGGGTGAACGACCTCAAGAGAGAGAGAGAGACCGTAGTCAAACTCGATCGCGACCCATGAAATTACACCGTGGCGGCCTAACTGCCGGCGGGCTCCACAGAGATATCGTACACTACACACACAAGCACGAACTCTGAAAAGGAAACTTACTGATTTCTATACTCAAATATATACATAAACATGAAAAAATGTTTACATATATATAGGTTATAAGAAAAGTAAATGATTAAGTTAAGACAAAACATAAAATGGTTGCCAAGCGAGGACGAAGACAGACACGTCTGTACATCGTCTGAGCCAAAAGTGAAGTGAGACTTTTCACCGGTGTGTGAGGGGGTGGGGTAGCAAGCTACCCCTCCCCTACCCCTGCTAACTAGCGCGGGGGTAGTAAACACTCGTTAAAAATCTAATGGCTCGTCAATTTCAGCTACGCCGAAAGTAAACCCTATGTAAATAGCGTGGTTTGTATTTCGGTTACGGAACAATTACAGGTTTATATCTAAAGAATATAATTTTGATTTATTCATAAAGCTAGTATGTAGGCACCAATGCTTAAAAAAAAAAAAAAAAAAAATAAATAAATAGTGACAAGTTTTCAATTCTACCGCCTCTAAAGAAAATGCTTTACTACTTTAGAAGCATTCAACTCGTATCAGTCTATCAAGGCTTTTATAAGCTAACAGCGATAAATAGTCTGCAGACCAAGAACACAAAACATTTCAAATTTTAATTCATGAGGATTAAACTAGAAAGAGCTTAGCATTAGGACATTTTCAGTAATTCAGCAGTTTAAAGAATACGAAGATCTATATATTATAAAACAAATTTCAAACCCATAAGAACTTGGATTAAAATTCTTAGTAAAAAAAAAAAATATACTTTCAAAACACTAAGTTAGCAATATTGCAATCATTACCAGATCTCAATGTCTTGAAAACTAATTGTATTAGATGTCTTTCTAGGGATTTTGAAAGATGAAATATTTATCTTTATCTAAAAGTAAGAAAATTCAGAGAACTGTCACAACCAGGGCTTCACAGAATAACAAAATTGCCTATTTTCTCATGAATTTTATAAGTAATAATAGAGGATAAACTAAATATAATTTATGAGATACAAGCATTTTAGCTAGTTATCTAAAAGGTGGAAAACATTTTTTTAATGTTTTCAGATGCAACATACCTAAAATACCCTTCCTGAAGGTGCGTTGGACATACTTCAATCCAGTCACAATTTCCCTTTGAACGTGGAATTCAATTCGGATCTTGTACGATATGCCCTCCTGAAAATAAAAACATTGAATCAGCAGAGACCAATATTGTAAAAAAATCAGTACTGTACAGTAAATGTTCCAGCTATAGTGCATTTCTTTTAGCGAGGCAGATTTGCACCGACTCGCAGCGGTGCCCTTTTAGCTCGGAAAAGTTTCCTGATCGCTGATTGGTTAGAATTATCTTGTCCAACCAATCAGCGATCCGGAAACTTTTCCGAGCTAAAAGGGCACCGCTGCGAGTCTGTGCAAATCTGTATCGCTAAAAGAAATTGACTATAGATGAATACTGAACTATGAAATAAAGTTAAGAAATATCTTTAATCTTCAATTTTAATAATGAACACCCCAAAAAACTAAACCTCTTTGATCATAAAGATGTTTATACAGTAACACTATAGAAAAACAGATATTAACCTGAGAGAGAGAGAGAGAGAGAGAGAGAGAGAGAGAGAGAGAGAGAGAGAGAGAGAGAGAGAGAGAGAGAGAGAGAGAATTTAAATAATTACTTTAAATCTTATCATTATTGCACATTTTTTTTTCATAATTAGAAGTTTACTAACTTACTAAACCTAGGACAAGTGTACATTTTACTTTTGAGTATCAAGCGTAAATAGAGCACTTTATACGTTTCCGATTACCTATGAATGAAAAATTAATCTCCACTACATATGTTTCCTGAAAGTCCTGAAGCTGGAAAAGCATCACAAATTTCAAGTCATTTGTATTTTTCCTATCTATACAAACTCCAAGTCCTTTGGTAGGGGTAGAATTCCAAGTGAAGGTTTCAAGTCCAAGCAAGACCACCATATGCCTTGATACCCATTACATACCCTTAACCCTTTTACCCCCAAAAGGACGTACTGGTACGTTCCACAAAAGCCATCCCTTTACCCCCATGGACGTACCGGTACGTCATTGCAAAAAAATGCTATAAAAATTATTTTTTTCATATTTTTTATAGTTTTTTGAGAAAATTCAGGCATTTTCCAAGAGAATGAGACCAACCTGACCTCTCTACGACAAAAATTAAGGCTGTTAGAGCAATTAAAAAAAAATATACTGCAAAATGTGCTGGGAAAAAAATAACCCCCTGGTGGTTAAGGGTTGGAAATTTCCAAATAGCCTGGGGGTAAAAGGGTTAAAATGCAAAGAATTATTGATGCCCAGAGTAAAAACAGTTATGCATCTCGTAAGAGCATTTATTAGATTCCTGTTGTGCAGCAATAAGAGGGCCTAAAGGCCTGTGTATGCAATTTTTAAGATAACGGTCCATAAAAGCAGTTTGTCTCTTCCAGACACCAGCTTTGAGGACTTGCGCTACCAAGGGGTTTTCGTGGATCACTAAGGTTGCGGCAAGCCGCTGTAAAGCATGTGCTCAAGGGGGGCTACAGGCGACTCTTCCCGAGGCTTTATAAGCTCTCGTTACCGTTTCTATACATCAAAATGAGATAGTATTTCTGGTTACTTACTTTTTGGAGCAGCCAGTGCTCACGAACAAAGATATTTTAGGCTCAAGATACTCTTAAAGATTCCAAGAAACAGCTAAGTACAAGAGCCTACCGGAACAGTGGTCTAACCAAGATGAATTTTGGAGAAATGACATCACTGCCTACTTCTATGTTCATCATCTATGCAGCTAAGAAGTTAGTGATTGCTGCGCGAGCCTTTCTGCTAACATTGTTGAAGTTAAAGTTGCCAATTTCTTGTCTAAAGGAAGCAGATGAGGATTGGCTTCTTCCGTGACATAACTGCTTTGCTTCGAAAAGATGGGAGGTATCAGCTTGGAAGAATTCTCTGCGAGCAAGACACCCGCAGTGAATCATTATCTGCCAACACTTGAGCTTCTTTCTTCTGAACTGTTTTATGGGAATGATGTGACAATGGTAATTTCCTGTGATGTCCCGACGTATGAGCCGTATGTAAATGAAGTGTTAATCAAAGTCTTTCTTCCTGAGAAGAGGGACATGGAAGCATCACTTACACTTGTTAATTTTCCTGACAAGTCCCAAGACTCTTCTTCAGTCCCATTGGAAGTTGACTCTAAAACCTCATATCATCATAGCCAGGAGAACCAGCCGCGGAATGGGAAGGTTCGTCAGGATCAGTCAAGAAGAATTGATCATTTTTGAGGAGTGTTCTTCACATGGGTGTTCAACACCTCTCCGGAATAAAGCCGCCTGTTCTTCCTTTTGGATGCAACATCTTTTATCTCCCAAACTTTCTCTCCCTTGGTGAATGGAGAGAGGTGGGAAGATGTTTCCCATCTTGATGGCTGAGGATTGGGCTACTCTGGAACCATGTCGATTGGTAATGTTCTCGCATCTGATCTATGAGGTGGTACCGGTTTCTCAAGAACTTTAGTCTTAGGATTAGACCTTTGTGGGGACATAGGTCTCCCTTTCCATCTTTGAGAAAAGGACACCTCCATTAATGTTGACCACTTCGATAAACAATTTCAACTGGAGAAAGTCTGTACTCTCCAGTACATTATGGAATTTTCAAGCAAGGATATTCTGGTTCAGGTCAACCCTCAAACTTTTATAGGGACCACTAAGTCGGAAGAAATGGCCATTATTCCTTGACATGTCATATACTCACAAACCTCGATGGGAATGACTTACTATCCCGCCAGGATTCTTGGACTTTTATCTTCCCTCTTGTTCTATATAACCTTAGGAAAAGGAGGAAATGGGGCTGGTCATTCAGTAGCTACGATTGGTCTTGTATAGTTATTTTTTCAAATACAATAGGCAAAGGAGAATCTTGTAATTTGCTTTTCAAGACCATCGTGGGCACAGGCACGGGGGTTATAACCACAAAAGCTGCTAGATTAGTAAAACCCTCAGTAACAACCTTTCTATCAGAAGAGTCGAGGCTCCCAAGAGACGATGAGAGCGAAGTTGTAGGCGAAAATTGTCAAGACACAGCATGGCTCTCTTTCTTAGATGGCGCTTAGAAGCACATTGGTGGTGCAGCATGGCACTTCCTGTCCGCTTTGCTGACGAGACCAAAGGAGAACGATTACACATTGCCTCTTTCTTCTTGTCGCTGAAATCCCATCCACACTGTGCACACATCACAAGGGGATTCCTCAGTGCAGCGGAGCACTCTGCATATCAGACGTAAAGGATGAAGACCATCCTCCTCTTCACTCATGAAAGTGCAGTAATGAACCTAGGCATGTCCGCATGATACCGGGATCATAACACTCCCAAAGAGAAAAAAAATCACAAATTTTTAAGTAATCTGTATTTTTCCTAACATACTTACCTAGAACTACTTTCTTAGGAGTTACTGGTAACTCTTTCCCAACCGACCAGAATTTTGTGTAGTTTACCCTATTCCCATTTTCTATGGGGTGACCTCAGGCGGAGTGATACGCGCCCTGAGGCAACCCGGGGTAAAACCTTGATCTTCAGGCCAAATTGAGATAGCTGTGAGAAGACTATCTTTAAGGTCAGATGCAATGGAGGCCAGGCCTACAGTGGCACTGGGCAGCGGTTGCCAGAACTTTCGTATTTCTTCATTGGCCATGCCAGCCGTCACCAGAATCCTTCACAGAAGGACGAGGGTTTGTACTGCATAGGAACAAATGACATTAACTTTACTCTGACTAAACAGGCATCTAAATTCTAAGGGGCTAATGGTGCTTGTAGTAATCTACTTACTTTTATAGTGAAAGCTTCATCTTTCAGTTTCTCCAAGTCTCCCGTTAAATCAAGTTGCATCTCAGGCCGGTCCTCTGCAACCAGTACCAACTTCCGAACAAGTACTCTATTTAGATTATTGGGTTCTGTTGAGGGCAAATATAATCAGGTTTGAAAGAATAAAAAAAAGAAAATTTTTAAGTGTATAGAAAAAACTTAAGTAAATAGTTACAAACAAAAGCCAAACAGGGGTATAATTTTTTCTTTTGTAACACTACGCTCATAAGTTCCTACCCTTCTAGCCAATAAATTACACTGTAAATCTTTATTCCCTACAAATTACCTTATATCTCTATTCCCTACAAATTACCTTATATCAATCATTATTCAATGACTAAGCAAATAATTATAGGACTTGACCAGTAAAGTTGAGCACAATGAAAAACAATACCACAGGAAGCATCTAAATATTTACCAACACATTCACTTAAAATCAGTTGGAGTTTTCCTTTCCTCAGGTGTTAGGAATTTTCTGCCCAAGATTAAATTAACAATAAATAAAAATTTAGTAGTGTGGCAATTTCAAATTCAATAAGTAAAATGAAGTGATAAGGGTCATGGTGATTGTGCCTTAATAGTTATGGATTCAACAAAAAGAGTTCTCATCAATGTATCACATTCCAACCATTCTCACTAGGAGATTACAGCAGTTCCTCATGGGTCCTTCTACCATGAAGGCATTAACCCTTTTACCCCCAAAGGACGTACTGGTACGTTTCACAAAACCCATGCCTTTACCCCCATGGACGTACCGGTACGTCCTAGCAAAAAACTGCTATTTATATTTTTTTTTGCATATTTTTGATAATTTTTTCAGAAACTTCAGGCATTTTCCAAGAGAATAAGACCAACCTGACCTCTCTATATTAAGGCTGTTGGAGCAATTTAAATAAATTATATTGCAAAATGTGCTTGAAAAAAACCCCAAAAAACCTGGGGGTAAACGGTTGGAGAGTTCCAAATAGCCTGGGGGTAAAAGGGTTAATATTAAACAACCTCTAATATGCCTTACGGATTCTTCAGAGTAGTTTGTCCAGTGTCTCGTTGCTTTTTTGTTTTTAAATTTAAAACAATTTGCATCTAATCCTCCAGCAGTTTTTCTAAATTGCACCTTAATTTGGTTTGTATGAACAACACTACTTAGACCCTGAAGCCATTCAATGTCTAACCATCACAAAACAAATAGAACAATGAAGCGCATGATCATACCTGGGTAACCCAGTTACAAGGCACACCCAGCAATCCTTTCCCTTCTCTTCCAGCACTAACAAGCCTGGGAGAACACAGAAACCTGAGCAAGACTTAACAACCTCATCACCCCCACTGAAATAATGTAGTTACCATGTAGTGATGACCCAGACAACTTTTGCAAAGGCATTGGAGCATGTGAAGGCCTCCTTACAATTTCCAGTAGAGTTATCATCATCATCATTTCAGCCTTCAAAAGTCCTTTGTTGGATGTAGGCCTTCCCCAGGTTTCTCCACAGACTTCTATCACAAGCTATTCTGTGCCACTGTTGCTTATGTTGGTCTAAGTCATCTCGCCAGCGGGTTTTTTGTCTTCCTCGGTTTCTTGTGTATCCTCGGGGTGTCCAGAAGGTTGTTCGTGATGTCCATCGGTTGTCTGTCATCCTGGCAATGTGCCCTGCCCAGTTCCATTTGAGCTTGCTAATGGTTTCAAGGATATCCATTACTTTAGTTTTTTGACTTATCCATTTAGCTGTTTTTCTATCCTTCCGTGTTAGAATTAGCATAATTCTCTCACGTGCCCTCTGCATTGTTCGTAACTTAAGGGAAAGCTTTTTTGTTAGATTCCAAGTTTCGGCCCCATAGGTGACAGTGGGGAGGATACACTGATCATAGACTTTCCTTTTTAAGATGATAGGAATCTTCTTATTTTTTAACACTGTACTGGCTCTTCCAAACGCTTGCCAACCAAGGGTTATTCTTCTTTTTATTTCCCTCTCTTTACAGGCGTCATGTAGAGAGATCCGTTGTCCTAGGTAGATGTAGTGGTTATAGTCTAGTCAAAATAAGACCTAAACCTTCCTCATCCCAACGGAATTGCAAATATTTTTTTTATCTTGTTTCAAATAAAAATAAAATTTCACAAGTTCACCAAAATCACATTATTGGAAGGTCTGTGTATGGCATCAGGCTTAATGGCTTTTTCATCATCTACAAACACCCAGCACTCCAAAATTAAGGAAGGTGGTTGGTTCCTCCATTGCATTTTTATGTACTCATTTTGGAAAACAAGCTACTTTAGAAGTTTAAAAAAACAATTCTGGCCTCTCAAATAGATCCTAGATTGTCATAAATAATGCAATGGCATCAGTTTCGTTGGTACATAATGGCGATAATCGAAGTCTACGAAGCCTTTCTGTCCCACACAAAAGTAGTCACTGCTCCTACTCCCTGCCCCTGGTGATTGAGCATGTCTGATAGAACATTCCTTATTGGAATTGGTCTTAAGTATGTACAGATCGAGCACACCGTCAGTTTCCCCGGTGCATACCTGCTTGCCCAATTGAAAACTGTTAAACACAACCCTTTTGCTTGTAGATTTAGGACACAAAGGTGTAGTTGTTGTGACTTAACAAATCCTGTTTGGAAGATAGCAATGGCATTGCTTGATTTTCCCATAGGTTGAAAAGCGGGGGTTTTACTTGTGAACCAATTCCCTGAATTCATGTACTCTAGGTATGACCCACCCTACTTGGATTAGCCCATAAACAGCAGGATCCCTGGTGGTGGGTTCGAGTGGAACTCCCCCGGAAAGGATATCGCCAATCAGCCAACAAACCTGATCCTTCTACCGAAACAAGATAGAAGGGTAATTGCCAGCTGTTTACCAGTGCTACTTACAACAATCCTGGAGCAATCATTGGTGTGGGAGCCCGTATATAATGAGTTCCCCGATGAAGAATTAAGCCTCAAAAACCAACTTTACAATCCAGCTTGAAGTAGTTCTTGGTCATGCAAGAGCGACTGCGCTACTTCCCTCAGTTTGCTGAAATGAATGTCATAAGCATAATCTGTTCCTCTTTTCCTGCTTGGTCATGTGGCTAGCTACTAATTGAACACTAACCTCACATTGTGGCAAAAAAAAATCAACTGTCTCAGCCCTGGCACATTACTTCCTGGAGAGAGACAGGGAAAGTCGAATAAGAAAAGCCATAAGAGGAGAATCTCTAAGTAGCAACTAGAAGTCGAGTATGAATGTTCAAGGCATTAGACAGCTTGAAGCTTTAATTTTAAAACTAAAACCAAAGCCTAGAGAATGAGGAGGAAACAATTCAAAGTCTGGAGGATGGGTATCTAGATATATGTATCCTTCAGGATCACTGAGCGAGAAGCCTTCTTGATGGTTGGCCGTATAGTGCTTGCCATCTTCCTTTCGAAGGAGAAAAAGATTGGTCACTAGGACCCAGTAGAGTTTTCCACCAGAGGACTTGACTGTAAAGACTTGGAAAACTGTCTGGAAGACTTCATGTGTGTCTCCTCTCATGTTTTTTCAGGATCCAAAAGGCCCATTGGTAAGATGGCTGAAGTGTCAAAAAAAGTTTGTGTCATCTGCTGTTTGGAAATGTTGAACTACGGGTCAAAGGGAAGTATATGATTGCAGCTAGCCAAAGGTCAAACAAGAAGCTGCTCAGCTAAACCTGGAAGTGGCTGTCATGGTAAGAGACCCAGGGCCCGAGAACTGGCCGTCATGGTAGGAGACCCAGGGCCCGAGAACTGGCCGTCATGGTAGGAGACCCAGGGCCCGAGAACTGGCCGTCATGGTAGGAGACCCAGGGCCCGAGAACTGGCCGTCATGGTAGGAGACCCAGGGCCCGAGAACTGGCCGTCATGGTAGGAGACCCAGGGCCCGAGAACTGGCCGTCATGGTAGGAGACCCAGGGCCCGAGAACTGGCCGTCATGGTAGGAGACCCAGGGCCCGAGAACTGGCCGTCATGGTAGGAGACCCAGGGCCCGAGAACTGGCCGTCATGGTAGGAGACCCAGGGCCAGAGAACTGGCCGTCATGGTAGGAGACCCAGGGCCCGAGAACTGGCCGTCATGGTAGGAGACCCAGGGCTCGAGAACTGGCCGTCATGGTAGGAGACCCAGGGCCCGAGAACAAAGTCTGCTTCCTTAATCTTACTTCAAATGCTTCTTGTCAGGGTTACCCTCACTAAACCAATGGACAGTGGTAATGGAGTCATAGGAGTCTCATGGGAATGTCCCGAAACGGAAGCAGGATGATCGCAGCTATCAATGTTTTGACTGAAGTGCTCGTGGTTAGCCTTGCACGAGACACAATGCTGGTAACAGGCATGAGAGCCCCTAGTACCAAAAACACTTCCCTGGAGCCCTTGCTGAATGCCCAAAAAAATATCTAAATTTTTAATTCAACATAAAAATGAATGCTCACTAGCTGGAAACCACACATTTTACATTACATAAATATGGGAACTTATAAGGTCTGGCAACCCAGCTCCTTGAACTGTGTACACCAGCAGTTTGTAATACAGTATGGTATGGAGATTTATCAGTTTTTTTTTTCTTTCTTTTTGCCTCTAGAAATAAAATAATCTAGAAATTGATTGGATTTGTTTTAAGTGTTATCGAGTAATTCAAGTAGCTATTTTAAAGTAAAAAGTCTTAACTGGCCACTCTTCTACTTTTAATTTAATTGTGTATTTTTAAAATGCCTATGTTTCCTTGTTCCACTTTTATCTCATTTTATTCTAATTAGGAATAAATATGTAATAATATTGTCCCGAGATGCAGAGTAATCTTTAAACTGAACTGTAAAAATTAAAGAAAAAGATCAGTATATGAAGGAGTGTGCCTTCATTAAATATCTTTAGTAGTTAAATACCTTTCAAGCTGAAACTCCAGAAAGAATTATACAGGTGAAAACTTGGTAGGGATGTCAAAGGGAGATTCTTCTTAAACATGATAAGCTGCTTTGAAGATATTCTTCTTCAGTTGCAATGAGTAACAATGTACAAATGTACAATGTTAACCCTTTTACCCCCGGGCTCTTTGGAAATTTCCAACCCTTAACCCCCAAGGGGTTATTTTTTCCCCAGCACATTTTGCAGTATATACATTTTTTAAATTGCTCTAACAGCCTTAATTTTTGTCATAGAGAGGTCAGGTTGGTCTCATTCTCTTGGAAAATGCCTGAATTTTCTCAAAAAATTATTAAAAATATGAACAAAAAAAATTTATAGCATTTTTTTGCAAGGACGTACCGGTACGTCCATGGGGGTAAAGGGATGAGTTTTGTGAAACGTACCAGTACGTCCTTTGGGGGTAAAAGGGTTAAAGACTCTAGCCTATAGTGAATTGAATAATGTTTTATCTAAAGAGGGATGAAGTACTTACCTAAGACGACGGCACCCGATGCAGAGTTGCCAAGCAAGGTTTCTTTGTATTTGCGTAGACTCTCATCTTCTGTATCTTGCTGAATCATCTCCTCCAACGTCTTTTCTGGTGGTGGTTTGTAGGTAGAGTCTTCCTCAACATCAGGTACAGGTTCAATAGGGACTTCTTCTTCTTCGGCCATTGTGAATTAAGATTTCTGAAAAATTAATATTTAGTTAATTTACTTGAAATATGATCAAGATTCCTATGAATTAAATAAATCATATTTTCCCCTTTGGAATCTTTAGCTGTAATTGATTATAGTTCTGTCAATTTACGAGCTCTTTTATTTAACCCTTTTACCCCCAGGGTATTTGGAAATTTCCAAACCTTAACCCTCAAGGGTTATTTTTTTTTCAAGCACATTTTGCGGTATATTTTTTAAAAATTGCTCTAACAGCCTTAATTCTTGTCATAGAGAGGTCAGGTTGGTCTCATTCTCTTGGAAAATGCCTGAAGTTTCTCAAAAAATTATTACAAATATGCAAAAAAAAAATTTAAATAGCATTTTTTTTCAAGGACGTACCGGTACGACCATGGGGGTAAAGGGATGAGTTTTGTGTGTCCCAGTACGTCCTTTGGGGGTAAAAGGGTTAACACTGATTATCAAATACTGAACAGTATAAAAGCAGGACTCCCCGTCACATAAAACTAAAGAATAGACGAATATCCATCACAAAAAGGTTAGAAAATTGACTTCCGACCAAGCTGCAACAGTTACCATGGTATTCTTGTTAATGCACCATTCTCTCATGAATTTGAAAAACAGGGAAATCAATTTTTCCTGAGTACTGTACAGTATAGCACACAACTTTCACAAGACCCAAATGCTGTTCAAAACTGCAATCACACACACACACACACAAAACTACATACATATCATCTATGTACACATTCGCAACTGTACTGTATTTTGTACGCATACTAGATTATTTCGATCCAACATTTGGGAAAAGAACACATTCTTTGAGCTCAATTGAAACATTTAAAAAATTAAAATCGGCATGATCTTTTTAACAATAGATGGCTCCCCCTTTATTTCTCTTCAAAACCTAGTCTGATTCCATTGCAAAAAACATTGAAACTATAAAGAACCAAGATTCTAAGTGGCAAAACTATTTCTTAAACTTACTAGGCACACCAACGGCCATCTCTTCTACTTAAAAGTAAAGCTTTTTGGCATTTAAGGCAAAGAACAATAACAAAAAGCAAGAATCCTCATAGTCTCTTGTTATAAAATTGTTCAGGAGTTTCCCCATACTAGTTGTATGAAGGGGGTTTGGGAAAAAAATCAATGATTTTCACTAACAAAAATGGTTGGGAAAAAATCAATGATTTTCACTAACAAAAATGGTCAGAAAAAAAAAAAGGAAAAAAACTTGATAAACATACAAGGAAAGAAAGATATATTAGCAAGACATACACTGTGTTACAAATATTGAGTGGTATACAGTATTATAGTATTGCTAAAACCAAAAATTTTTTACTATATGGCAACAAAACTACTCAATAAGCTGCTGCAAAGAAATGGAAATAGAATTAAAATCTGCAAGGAACAATTTGAAAGGCGAATTTTTGCAAATTTGCAATAAAATATACCGTAATACTCAATGTCCTTTAATAGTAGACTCATCCTTAGGAGGGGAGGAAGCCCCTATAACCATACTTGGCCGGTTTAAAATCCAAGAATTTCAATACACTAGAATCTGAACTAATTGCGGAAGCGTTGATTCCTACCACTACCAACATTTGAGAACAGTCTCGCTCATGGGTCAGGCTAGGTTTCTGTCCACTGAAAAATGGTTCAATAGATCATTTTTATCCCATAGGGAGCTAGGTAAACTACACAACCCACTGAGCAGATACAACAGGTCACAATGAAAATATATCGTAAGACTTGAAGGTATACTCTCTTGGATGGTGGGCTGACAAGGTTGCTTGGCACTTCCAGACTCGGGCCTTCAACTTATGCATTACGGACAGTTTCTTCCCGAAGGCTGGAGTACAGTGAACCCTCGTTTATCGCGGTAGACAGGTTCCAGTCGCGGCCGCGATAGGTGAAAATCCGCGAAGTAGTGACACCATATTTACCTATTTATTCAACATGTATATTCAGACTTTTAAAACCTTCCCTTGTACGTAGTACTGTTAACAAACTACCCTTTAATGTACAGAACACTTAATGCATGTACTACAGTACCCTAAACTAAAACAGGCACAAATATTAAAGGTGATTTTATATCATGCATTTCCTAAACATGCTAAAAAGCACGATAAAAAATGGCAACCAATGTTTTGTTTACATTTATCTCTGATCATAATGTAGAAACAAACTGGAGGTAGAGCTTTGCTTATTACCCAGACATATTTCCCATACTTTTCCCTTAGAACTACATCACATCTTCCTACTTTAGATATATAGATATATATATATATATATATATATATATATATATATATATATATATATATATATATATATATATATATGTGTGTGTGTATATATATATATATATATATTTATATGTATACACATATACATACCTACATATATACATAAATACATGCATACATATATATATATATATATATATATATATTACTGTATATATATGGGTTATGGAAAAAATCCGCGAAGTGGTGAATCCGCAATGGTCGAACCGCGAAGTAGCGAGGGTTCACTGTAGATCCAATATTCTGGCTTCATGTGCCAGAGTCCAGTAACGGGTGAGTTTCGGTAGATCACGAGAGAAATTGACAAGCAGGTCTGGGCGTTAGATCGCTCTCAATACTGACCGGCCAGCATGTACTCACTCATGGAAGCTACAGAGGTCACTTAATTTTGTGATCCTTTCTGCCTTTGTTCCTTCTATCACTTTACCTGAAAGGCCAGATCACAGGTGAATGAAAGGAGCACAGTCCGAGCTTTTCCAGGGAAAGATGACCCTGGAGTAGCCGACTGGACCTGTAGGTTGCAACATTCTTCCTCAGCAATTACTGAAAGTGTAATGGGGATGTCAGAATATTTATCCTAGAAGTGTCTAGGCCCTTAGCAGCAACCAATCCACGGAAGAGGAGACCTGTTTGCACCTCCTTCCACCATAACTGCCCTGATGTCGTTCCCTCCATGGGATAAGCAATACAATTCTTGTACCAATGTATTCTGTAAGGGACATACTACTCTTGACTCCCTTGTACCGTATAGCAAAGCGCGAGACATTTGAATGGTGCATCAAGAAGGCTTTTGTTCTTCGGGTCTGATTAGATCAAGTCAGTGTACTGTACTTCATTGTATTTCGGATTTGACAAACCCTGGGTCGTAGTGCAGCACATGGCTGTGCTCATCCAGTGATTGAACCTTAAAGTAGCTTGGAAGCCGGCCTTGGTAGCAGATTCTATGAGGACGACTCAGATATACAGTATTATCAGCAAGGTGGAAGTTCTTTGTGCAATGATGTCACCGGAACGCCCTGGAGCAAAAGAAGACGAGGGCTTCCGCCAGCGTACTGACAAGCAGCACTCGTGCCGAGACCTAGTACAGTACTGAAAGCGTGAGCTCCCGTACTCAGTATCGATAACCCTTCCTGGGGGTTGGGTTTCTGGAACAGTGCTGTTACAGTACTCCCAAAAAAAACCTGCATAGAGAATGGCCTGTCTCAAGCAACTAAGTAGGATTGGTCATCGTGTACTTCATGATTCCTACCTTCCTCCTGTACTACAGTAGTGCTGCAAAGGAACAGATAAGAGGAACAGCTGAATTAGTTCCCTTGTGGCTCAAAAGTGATGAACCATTGAGGCACTAGCGTAAACTTAGATTGTTTGTTCCACATCGTGTGGTTCCCAACCTCTGTAACTGATCATGTTTCACAATTGCATAATCTTGCAGTCTCTTCTTCCCCAGTAAATGAATGGACAACAATCTCTCACAGGGAGAGAAAGTGTAGGAGTCTCAGTACTAAACATGTAACCCCTATGGTTTGGACCTAGAGGACTAATCGTCCAAAAGGGGAAAAAGAGCGGTGCCTTATTTTTCTTCAGCAGTGTTCTTTAGGTACAACGAACGTGTGTATCCAATGTCAGCACTAATACAAAGGAGCACCAGAGGTGAAGGAATAACTTGAAGTTCTCCTTCTATTGACTTTGTGCAATGATGTTTCATTCCTAAGTTAGTGTCATTGTCGTCATAACTACACAACGGCCATAGAATAAACAGCTACAGGTATGCTCTTAATAGGAATAAAAAGTGTCTATCAAGTTACAAAGAAACTCAATCAGCAATAGTTATCAAAAAAATCTTCAAAACGTTTTGTCTTCATTAAATTCCCTTGCACAGTGAACTGCTAAGCACCAACTAAAGAAAAAAACTTAAAACCAACAGCCGAGATGCTCTTCATCAAATTCCTTCGCACAGTGAACTGCTAACCACTAACTAAAGGAAAAATACAGTGAACTTAAAACCAACAGCCGAGATGCCCTTCATTAAAATCCCTCACACAGTGAACTGCTAACCACTAACTAAAGAACAAAATTTAAAACCAACAGCCGAGATGCTCTTCATTAAAATCCCTCACACAGTGAACTGCTAACCACTAACTAAAGAAAAAAACTTAAAACCAACAGCCAAAATGCCCTTGTCTATTTCACATGTTTTGCAGGTTTGGCCATCCTTGGGGATTTCTTCCTAGATCAATGTTGTTAGGTTGCCCCTAATGTTTATACCAAGCCTTCTTCAGAGTGCCAAGAACTTGGGTGATTTTCCACGCAGATCGTTAAGTTCTCCCAGATGGCAGGATTGCTCAAACCTCCTCACGAGCATTGATAACTCCCATGAAGAAACAGCTCTAGGCTTTTCAGCTCTAAGACTTGCCTCAAGGACAACTGATTGCCTTTCACCACTGAGACAGAGTTGTTTCTCTTTGTGCAGGTAGACAAAAGAAATCCACTAAATATACATGTAAAGAGACTCCAACTAGAGAAGTACCCCTTCTTTGACATCAATTACAGATGGGCCACTTTGCCTGGTAGACTGCCACAGAAGATTTTCGGGGGTATCCGGACACCTTCCATGCAGTGCCTCACAAAAAAGCCTTTCGGTCTGAGGAAATGCTGGATAGTCTCAACCAATGAGGTGACTGGGACATCACAGCTTCAAAGTACTGCAGCTCTGCAAGTGTGGCTAGTAAAGACGACTGGATCATTTTGGTAATTCTCTCGGAAACTGGACCATTTGGGTAGTTCACTTGGAAACTGGGTCAGAGTCATCGAGAGGTTTGCATACCAGTAAACAGAAGAATCTCCATGTGGATAGTCCAAAGGGGTCCCCCTTTACAAAATTGTTATCTTTCAGCCACCAGTCTAGGCCTTCCTCTACTTCCTTATCCACTAGAACTAAATGTTGCGGGGAATCATTGGTTGCTGACCAATGTCTCTTAAGGCACCACTGAAGCGATCATTGGTGCAGATGGCTATGTAGCACAAGCTTTTCCAGGGATGATTGGTCCCCTAATAGCTATTGCCACTGTTGAGCACTTGAAGAAAAGGTAGTGCTGCTCTCCTAAGTCTGCTGACACTGTCCTCGAAGGGGAAGACTCACCCCACTCTCGTGTATGATAATCGCCAGGCACTATCCTCTGCTTAGACTCTAACTTGACTTCTTTTGATCCATCACAATATCCAGATCAGGACAAAAAGTGAGAAGCTTGTATTGATTGACGTTAGAAGTTATTCCACAGATCAAGACAGTTTAACCCAATCATCCAGATATCTTAGAACACTTATTCCATTGGCATGAACAAAGCCGAAACAAGTATTAGTACTTTAAGTGAACACTTGGGGGCACTCGACAGACCGAAAAACAGAACTTAGAACCGTTAAACTTCCTTCCCAAGGATGAAGCAGACAAACTTCCACGAAGACCAATAGACTGGTGTTTGGAAGCATCTCTCACATCTAGAGGAAGCATAGTTGTTCTTTCTGATGGCAGCCCGTACTATGCTTAACGTCTCCATCTTAAATGGGTTCATAATAAAAAGTTGTTGAGGGCCGACATGTCGGTGACCGGTCCCCAGCCCACAGTAGACTATAAAAGCCTTTGACCCACACCTTCTTCACCTCGGATGGAAGGCTGAAGTCCCTTCCAGAGTTAAGGTTGGGTAATGACCACCCAGTCTGAGTCCGAGTGTGGGAAGGATGAAAGCCAATGAACTGGAGGCAGTATCCGCTTAGAACGACACTTACTGTCCACTCCTCTACTTCGTGGTAAATGTAAGGTACTACCACTTTGCCCGTTGGTGAGCCAGACAACCCCTACACTAAAGCTTTTCGGGCAATTGCAGACTCTGCTTTTAAACTTGTTCCACTGGTAAGTTCTTGAAGGCTAGTGTTGCTCATACTAAAGACTATGAGCACGTGCATGCACAGGCTCTTTTGGTTCTCCTGCTCCTTGTGTTTAAATATTCTCTCTCAAAGCCAGAAAGAGATGGCTATCCTGGAAAGAGGGGACTGCCTTCCCTAGTGTCCTCTGGATCCTCTCCTGCCCCTTCCCATTTTAGACTGTCCATAATGGGGTCAAAAGGGCTGAATGGACTTGGCAGTTCTATTCATCAAACTTATTTCTGCAATCTAGGCCTCATAAAAAAAGGGTGGAATTATAGAACACGGGACATTCCTAATAGGAAAAATGGATTTTCCTACAATAAATATGCTTTCAACGAATTTGACCTTTGTTTCCACTGCAAATAAGCCGTTCTACGTTATGAACCACACCCCTCCCGACACACAAGTGGGAACCTGGGACTTGTGTGCAAAAACCGGACAAAACATGATTATTTAACAATTTGAGATTTATAAAAGGCCATACACCTTACAAGCCCACCTAACCTAACCTAATGGTTCCCAGGTCACAGACCTAGCTGGGGAGCAAGCAACAGGACTCTCCTTCCCAGATCACAGACCTAACAGTGGGGGAGGGCCCCAGAGCCCCCTCCCAGGTCACAAAAAAGTAAATCACAAAAAAATACTTACATTATGATAAAGTAAATCACAAATAATCCTTACATTATGATAAAATAAATCACAAATAAATCCTTACATTATGATAAAGTAAATCACAAATGAATCCTTACATTATGATAAAATAAATCACAAATAAATCCTTACATTATGATAAAGTAAATCACAAATGAATCCTTACATTATGATAAAGTAAATCACAAATAAATCCTTACATTATGATAAAGTAAATCACAAATAAATCCTTACATTATGATAAAGTAAATCACAAATAAATCCTTACATTATGATAAAGTAAATCACAAATGAATCCTTACATTATGATAAAGTAAATCACAAATAAATCCTTACATTATGATAAAGTAAATCACAAATATTTACCAGAAACACACAAGGGACACTTTAACCTTTGAGGGATAACACAATGAGCTTTTAAAAGATTATTCACTAGACCAGGAGTACCATGATAATCACCGTGAAACTTGGCTATAGCATCAAAATAGCCAAAAGAGCTGCCATTACACTGTGTTACAGGCTCCATACCCCACTCCCGACACTTACACCTACAAAGGAATTGAAAAATTGCACTAAGAAAATCGGGTGTGTCACAGAACTGCCTACATCACACTCCAGCACACATACATGCCCAAATATGGTACAGTGGTAACGTGTTTGCCTCGCATTCGCGTGGCAAGAGATCGATGCCCGCCCAGGGCCGTGAGTTTAAGCTGTTTACTGGGGAGGCTACTGCTGTGGTAGGGCACCACAGTGGGGGGTTGGGCTTGCCCGGCTGACGTTCTGGTGAGCATCTATTCTGATGGAACTGGAACTGAAACCAGGCACCTTTACCACCTTTATATGGTAGGGGAAGAACATAGGTGAGCGTGAAGTATAAACTCATAACCGCGCAACCAGCAGGAGGGCTCGTACGCAGGCAGAATAATCTCGTAATCTCGCAAGAAACATTGCACAAACACACAAACGGGAGCAGAAACATCCGACTTGTAAAATGTAAACAAAAAAGGGAAATCAATATTTCAGAAGAGGATCCCCATATTTTGTGCAATTTTTCCTGGACTTATTATGCATCCCAGAGAATAATATCAAAGAGAAGAAAAGGTTAGCATTTCAATGAAAACGGGAGTTTTTCTACGCATAACCCAATTCTTTTAATAGTAAAGCTTTCCCCGGTAGTTCTATAACAATACAGAAAAAGTTATTGTTTTAGTGTAATTAACCCTTTCACCCCCAAAGGACGTAACGGTACGTTCTTGCAAAACACTGTTAATTACATATTTTACATATTTTTTGATAATTTTTTGAGAAGCTTCAGGCATTTTCCAAAAGAATGAGACCAACCTGACCTCTCTAGGACAAAAATTAAGCCTGTTAGAGCAATTTAAAAAAAAATATAGCAAAATGTGCTCGAAATTTAACCTTATGGTGGGGGTAAAAGGGTTAAAATCGTCAACACTGAACCAAAAACCAAGGGCAAAAAAGTTTGAGGCAGTAGGGCTGCAATAATGGTATTTGTTTACAAGACCACGCTCTCCATATACTGCCAATTTATGCCAAGCTATTGTTTTCCTCTATTACTTTTGCATAATTTGAAACAATATGCCTCATGGGAAAAGCTATAAAAAAAACTATAGAATTATTAAAAAACTAGCATGGATTTCTCACTAAATGACCTGGAATTGACATCGTCAAAATAGACAACCAAACCAGTTCGTGATGCCCGCGTACATTTGATAATATATTCAAAACATTTACTAAATTAAAAATGGAGTAATTACTCAAAAGTTTCACTACTTGTGAATTGTATATTTTATGGACAATTTGAGCAATTACTCCATTTTCAATTTAGTATACATTTTGAACACATAAAATGTACGCTGACATCACGAACTTCTGTTCAATTAACTATGATAGTTCCAGGTCCTTTAGTGACGAAACCAAGCTGGTTTTTTAATAATTCAATAGTTTTTTTTTTTATAATTCTATCTTGTTTCCCATGTGGCAAATTGTTTTAAATTATGAAGAAGTAATAGAAGAAAACAACAGCTTTGCATAATTTGGCAGAATATGGGGAGTGTGCTCTTGTAAACAAATACTGCGATGATAGACAAGCTCGCTTATAAAGACAAACCCAAGCGTAATCAATTAGCGATTTATGCTGATAGATACATGTGTACACATATAGAAAAGAAAGGAATGAAGCAATTGAGCTACAACAACCATACGACGAAGACCCAAAGAAAATAGTAGGATTATTTTTATTTAGTGAAACAAATATAGAAAAGAAAAAAGAAGTATTAAACCTAATGTGGAAGAAAAGACAAAACAGTACAAGAAGATAAGCGTTTGAGGTGCCGTTGTAAAGGCTATGCCTCACCCCAGAACCTGAACCTGAACCTATGCAAGAAAAAAAAAAAAAAAAGATTCAATCTTTGTTGGTTCCTTAAATACACTTATTTGAATATCGCATTGACTACATGCTCACTTACTGGCTTGTTAGTCTTTTGGTTGAGTGCACACACTTTAGCCTGATGGATGTTAACTATTCTCATATCCTAAATTACTTATCATGAAAAAAAGAAAAAAAATATGTAACAAAGCTGTCTCTGCATATACAATTTATTTTCCTTATCTAATGGCTATATAAAAAAGTATCAAAGGTGTTTAAGAAACTCAAAACATCTCTTACGAACAAATTCTGTAAATGTTTTCGTCAGATTAAGATGTGTCAAGTGCTTCGCATTTTGCAACTATATATATATATATATATATATATATATATATATATATATATATATATATATATATATATATACCAAGTGCTTTGCATTTAGCAAAAACATATATAAATAAATTCTTTCTTTTATTATTAGATTCTGTTCTGTAGATAAAAATTAAAATTCCAAATCATGAAATTATGTAACAAGTTCCCAAACCTTCAATATAAACTTTAATATCAAGCCGGATTTAACCAGCCCTAATGAGTCAAACACGATTCTTACGGAACTGAACAAAAATAACCAATAAAGAATTAATCTCGAAATAGCATAGATAATGTACGGTACATGCAAGTGGGCCCCAACACATCTCAGATAGGGGTACGCTTCGAACATCAAATTCGGTTAATTCATGTTATTTACTATAGGAAAACAATTATATATCGTTTCCCCAGAATGTTTTCCCCACCCAAAACCCCGAGTTCCCACTGGGGGTCCCCCATTATCGTAGGATATAGATGTATATATATATTTCTGAAACTATTAATTTGCGACGGAAACAAGTGTCCTTTTTGAAGAGAGCGTAATTTTTTCTATAAGAAACAGTAGTTTTTTTCCTAGGTTACATTGCCATGTAATTCACTACAAAAATACCTAAGCTTCTTCACCAAACAGCTTTGGCTAACCGTTAGATAATATAAGAATGATCCAAGGCTTGGAGAGGATCCAGAAGCTCCCTTTAATTTATACAAGACTAACACTTCAAGCATCGTGCTGGTAATCTATTGCACGGTAAAATAAAAGGCTTTCAAATATAAAACATTTGGATGGTATTGAGTGTCCGTTTGCATTTATCATGCAAGGCATGATAATTCCTGACCGGAAATAAGATACGATACAATATATATATATATATATATACATGTATATATATATATATATATATATACATATATATATATATATATATATATACATATATATATATATATATATATATATATACATACATATATATATATATATATATATATATATATACATATACATATATATATATACATATATATATATATATATATATATATATATATATATATATATATATATATATATACATATATATATATATATATATATACATATATATATATATATATATATATATATATATATATATATATACATACATATATATATATATACATATATATATATATATATATATATATATATATATACATACATATATATATATATATATATATATATATATATAATATACATATATATATATATATATATATATATATATATATATATATATATACAGTATATTTACATATATATGTGTGTGTGTTACGGACTTTGACTTCATAACAGCAACTCGATTTATAAACCATTGTTATCGGGTAAAAAAATTAAATTAAAAG